>NW_027529524.1:195488-239144 GCF_008692635.1 Crocuta crocuta | reverse complement strand
CTGTTTTTTGTTTTTTTTTTTTTTGTTTTTTTTTTTTTGTCTGAGAAGGAGCTCACTTTATTGGGGACAGAGCACTGCACGTGGCCAATAGATGAAGGCAGCCCAGTGGGCATCCTACACATCATGCTCAAAAAGGTACACAGGAGGTTTTGCTAAGAAAGACCACCTGGAACATGGGTTCCTCTGGGGAACTTCCCCAATCTTGTCGCTCCAAGGAGTCGGCACACTCCCGACTATTTCCTTGAAGGCAAATGTGGTAGCTACAGGTGGAGCCCCCGCAGGGGTGCCTTCTTGTTTTTCATAAAGAACATTTTCTTTAGATTTTTTGAAGTCTTCATTTGTTACTTTCATTCTATGTTCTTTCAAACCATCAGACCAGCTTCTGTACAGATTGCCTTGACGTAGGTCCCAGAGAGATCATCTTTAGCCATGATCAGTTCATCCAGGGTTACATCATTGGCCAGTGTCATCCTGCTTGTGTGGATCTGAAAGATGTGCTTCTTTGGGCAGGGGGAGCTCGATTGTCCTGTCAATGTGGCCTGGTCTGATAAGTGCTGGATCCAACGTTTCTATTCCGTCTGTGGTCATGATAACTTTCACGTCACCCCTTGAATCAAATCCATTCAACTGGCTCAACAGTTTCAATGAACTCATTGTTCATTGAATTTCTCCCTCACCACCAGAATTTGAGTCTATCTTTTTGTTCCAATGGCATCAATTTCATCAATAAACATGATGGATGGTGCATGTTCTTCCGAAACTCGAAACAATTCTCGAATGAGTTTGGGCCTATCACCTAGGTACCTCTGAATAATTTCAGAGCCAACCACTCTTTTTTAAAAAGTTATTAAAAACAAATTTTTTAAATGTTTATTTTTGAGAGAGAGAAAGAGAAACAGAGTGTGAGTGGGGGAGGGGCAGAGAGAGGGAGAGATACAGAATCCAAAGCAGGCTCCAGGCTCTGAGTGCAGAGCCCAATGAGGGTCTCAAACTTATGACCCACAGGATCATGACCTGAGCCAAATCCAGAGGCTTCACTGACTGAGCCATCCAGGTGCCCCTAGAGCCAACCACTGGTAAGAAAGTGGCTGAGGTTTGTTTGCTACTGCTTTGGCTAATAAGGTTTACCTGTGCCAGGTGGACGATAGAGAATGACCCCTTTGGGAGCTTTATACCCATCTCTTCATAATATTCAGGATGACTGAGGAAGCTCCATAGATTTCTTAATTTTCTGGATTTGGTTGTCCAATTCCCCAATATCAGCATCGGTTTCCTGGGAGTGACTTTTCTTTCTTTCTTTCTTTCTTTCTTTCTTTCTTTCTTTCTTTCTTTCTTTCTTTCTTTCTTTCTTTCTTTCTTTCTTTCTTTCTTTCTTTCTTTCCTTCCTTCCTTCCCTCCTTCCTTCTTTCTTTCTTTCTTTTTCCTTTCTTTCCTCCTTCCTTCCTTCCTTCCTTCCTTTCAATTTTTAAATGTTTATTTTAGAGAGAGACAGACAGAGAGTGAGCAGGGGAGGGGCAGAGAGAAAGGGAGACACAGAATCCAAAGCAGGCTCCGGGCTCTGAGCTGTCAGCACAGAGTCTGACACAGGGCTCGAACCAATGAATGGCGAGATCATGACCTGAGCTGAAGTCGGATGCTTAACCGACTGAGCCTTTTTTACCTTCATCTCTGTGGCCAAGAGATCCATGTCATCCATGAGCATCCCTATGATGGCATGCACTGACCTACAAAGAAAAGAATGCTGACGTAGTGTTCTGAGCCCACAGATGCAGACACAATGGCATGATTGTCATCAATAATCTCTTTCAAGGTTCCTACTGACATTGGGGTCCTCCTCCGATCATCCACCTTTGATCTTTCCTCCTCTTGCTTTTCTTCTAAAGGCTTCATTTGTTTCCAATTTCTAATGAATTCTTCCTCCATGAAAAGACAGTCCTTAATTCTGTCTAACTTCAGTAATTTTAACCGGCACTGAGTGTGACATGTCACCAGTGGCAGCTTGCTGAAAGCATCTGGTTCCTTTGTTGTTGTTTTTTTTCTTCTTTTTCCCCACTCTAGATGGTACAGGAGGTTCATATTTCTTTTTCTTATCCTTGTCATCCTTCTTGCCACCTCCAGAGCCATGACCACCACTCTGACTTACACCTGTGTTGCTTGGGCTGCTTGAACTGCCTCTATTAGAAGTGCCCACTGTACTTAATTCTATGGAATTTTATTATATATGTAGGTTTGTTTATCTATAACCACAGTCAAGATATATTTCAAAGATTTTCTCTTTTTCTAATAATTTTATAATTTTACATGTTATATATAAGTTCTACTATATGTTTTTTTAAAATATTTTTTAAAAATTTATTTCTGAGAGAGAGAGAGAGAGAGCATGAGCAGGGGAGGGTCAGAGAGAGAGGGAGACACAGAATCCGAAACAGGCTCCAGGCTCTGAGCTGTCAGCACAGAGCCCAATGAGGGGCTTGAACCCATGAACCATGAGATGGTGACCCGACCTGAAGTTGGACGCTCAACCAACTGAGCCACCCAGTTTTATAACGTGAGAGATTTACATTTGAGTTTTTGTTTGCTTATGTGTTTTTGTCTACGGCTGTCCAATTGCTGAAGCATCATTTATTGAAAAGACCATCCTTTTGCATTGAATTGCTTTTGTGCCTTTGTCAAAAGTCAGCTGAGCATATTTGTGTGTGTTGGGGGCACTTTTCCTGATCTTTATGTCTGTTTATGTGCCAATTGATTAAAATCTGTCTTAATTACTGCAGCTATATCATCAGATTTAACTTCAAATAGAGGGACTTTTCTCATTTTATTCTTCTTTCTCAAGAGTGTGTTAGCTATTTTAGGTACTATGCCTTTCTGTATAAATTTTAGAATAAGCTGGTCTAACCTTACTGGGGCAAAAATCGCATTAAACCTATAGATCAATTTGGCAGTAATTGATCTCTACTAAGTCGACTCTTCTAATACATGAACATATTATGTCTCTATTTAATTTGATTTCTTTTAACTAGCATTTTGTGATTTTCAGCATTCAGATCCTTTTTGTGTTTTGTTAAGTGTATACACAGTATTTCATTTTCTTTATGATAACTATAAGTAATATTGTGTTTTTAATTTGGTTTCCATATAACCTGTATTACTGTATAAAAACATCCTTTTACTTTCAACATACCTGTGTCATTAAATGTTAACTGAATTTCTTCTCACTTTAACCACGCACACACACACACACACACACACACACACACACACAAGCTGGGAGACACAGATACACTGAGAAAATACAACTTAGGAGCTTTGTGCGTCTTGATTACAATGCTGTTTAGATATTTCTGTTGGAAGGGGCAAAATCACATTATAGATTAGATTCCTGGGGCACCTGGGTGGCTCACTCAGTTAGTGTCGGATTCTTGGTTTTAACTCAGGTTATGATCTCACAGTTTGTGGGTTTGAGCCCTGAATCGGGCTCTCCCTTGGCAGCACAGAGCCTGCTTGGGGGGGATTCTCTCTCTTTCACCCTCCTCCGTCTTGCCCCTCCCCTGCTCTCTCACTCTTTTTCTCAAAATAAATGAACACTAAAAAAAGAAAAAGAAAAACTGATCTCCATGAGAATCTCTCGCTGGGGCTTTCAATCACAACTTCAGGTGTAAAGAGAAAATCCATGTCCCTCCACTTCCATTCCCAGGGCAAACTCACTCTCTGACATCCAGTTTCTTTCGGGGCGAGTTTTCTTCTAGGAGTCGGGAGGAGAGGTAAGGAGTAAGGAGCTCAGCTCAAGTCGAGGGATTTCAGAAGGGAAAGGGACAAAACGGGACCGGTCCCAGCTTGGTGTCTTTCCCAGGTTTCCTCAGAAAGACCCTGGGGCCAGGCCTCAGGGAGACAGACAAAGGGCACTCTGTGTAGGTGAGAGGAACCGGGGCAAAGTCGCGGGTCTCGGGAAAGGACTGTCTTTGAAAGTCCCAGGCGTGAGTTGGGTGTAAGGGCGGGGAAGCCCAGTCAGTCCCTTACTCCGCGCGCACTGCGCTTCTCCCTCTTCCAACCTGCCAAGCCCTCTTGCCTCAAGACGCGGCTAATGACGCGGCCCCAGTTCGTACTCCCATTGCTAGTCCGGTTTCTAGAGAAGCCAATCAGCGTCACCGCGGTCACTGGCCTGTCCTGGCCACCGACCTGCTAGGACTTATATTCTCTAGACCCCAAGGATGCGGGTCCTGAGGCCCAGAACCCTCCTCCTGCTCCTGTCGGGGGCCCTGGCCGTGACCCAGACCTGCGCGGGTGAGTGGGGGGTCGGGAGGAAAGGGCATCTACGGGACAGGAGCGCGGGGACCGTTCGGCGGGGACGCGGGACCCGGGAGAAGGCGCCTGTCCGCCGCCCCCGCGCCAGAACCCTACCCGCCCCGGCCTGTCCTCCCCTTCCCTCCCCGACTCCGCCCTCCTCTCCCCCACTCGGGTCCCCTCCCCTGCCCTCCTGGCCGCCTCCACCTGGGACCCGGGCCCCGCGCCGGGAGGAGGGTCAGGCGGGGTCTCACCCCTCCGCGCCCGCAGGCTCCCACTCCCTGAGGTATTTGGGCACCGCGGTGTCCCGGCCCGGCCGCGGGGAACCCCGGTACTTGGAAGTCGGCTACGTGGACGACACGCAGTTCGTGCGGTTTGACAGCGACGCCCCGAGTCCGAGGACGGAGCCGCGCGTGCAGTGGTTGAAGCGGGAGGGACCGGAGTATTGGGAGCAGGAGACGCGGGGCGCCAAGGACACGGCACAGGCTTTCCGAGTGGGCCTGAACACGTTGCGCGGCTACTACAACCAGAGCGAGGCCGGTGAGCGACGCGGGCCCGGGCCCAGGTCACGACCCTCATCCCCGGGGTTGCCCGAGTCTTTGGGTCCTAACACTCCCCGGAGGCTGCTGGACCCGCCGGTCTCGGGACCCGGAAAAAGCGCGCGGGCACTTTTACGCGCCATTCAGTTTTGGCTGCAAGCCCTGGGGTTCGGGGGCGGGGCGGGGCGGGGCTCCGGGGCGGAGCTGATCGCGTGGGCGGGGCCAGGATCTCACACCATCCAGTGGCTGTCTGCCTGCAAAGTGGGGCCCGATTGGCGCCTCCTCCGAGGATACTGGCAGTTCGCCTACGACGGCGCGGACTACATCGCCCTGAACGAGGACCTGCGCTCCTGGACCGCGGCGGACACGGCGGCGCAGATCACCCGCCGCAAGTGGGAAGAGGCCGGGGCAGCGGAGCACCAGAGGAACGACCTGCAGGTCACGTGCGTCGAGTGGCTCCGGAAGTACCTGGAGAAGGGGAACAAGACGCTGCTGCGCACAGGTACCAGGGGCCGTGCGGCTTCCCACGATTTCCCCTCCAGCTGAGGTGTCCTAAGAGGATAGGAAGAAATGGGATCCACAGCAGGATATGGCCCTCCCCTGGGTCCGGAGACTGACTGCCTGGGTTTTCAGATCCGGTCCCAGAGAGTGGCCCAAAGGGTCTGTCTTTCTCCTAGGGACAGTTAAAGGATACAGTCTCTCCAGGGATGGAGGAGGAGACCATTTCTGAAATAATTCATCAGCCTTTCACTTTGGCTCACATGGCTTTGGGAACATTGGGGGATTTTCTTAGGCTTTGTTCTCTGCCCCACACCCCGTGTGTCTGGCGTCTGACTTCACCTATTCTGAGTCATTTAGCCTCCAGCCAGGTCTGGACCAGAAATCCCTTTCTTTTCTGCTCTCAGAAACCTGCCTTCTACACTGGGCTGTCTCACCCTAATTCTAGAATTTACAAACAAGAAGAGATTATGTGTCTAGGCTAGTGTCTGGGTTTTTTCTCCTTTCCCCCATTCCAGCTGTCTTGTCCATTCTCAAAATGGCCACATGAGACTTGCCTCAGTGGCCCGAGACAGTTGTAAAATTCCTGAATTTTCTGACCCTTCTCTTCAGACCCCCCGAAGACACACATCACCCACTACCCCACTTCTAAGCATGACATCACCCTGAAGTGCTGGGCCCTGGGTTTCTATCCTGCGGGGATCATCCTGACCTGGCAGCGTGATGGGGAGGACCTGACTCAGGACATGGAGTTTGTAGAGACCAGGCCTTCTGGGGAAGGGACCTTCCAGAAGTGGGCATCTGTGGTGGTGCCTTCGGGAGAGGAGCAGAGATACACGTGCCTCGTGCAGCACGAGGGGCTGCCCAAACCCCTCATGCTGAAATGGGGTAAGGACGGGGTGAGGAGACCTGGGTATGGAGCCAAACGTGGAGAAATTCAGCAGCGTTGAGGCTGAGACCTCGGAGTCAAGGCTCTCACTTTATCCTCTCTTCCCAGAGTCCCCTCCTCAGCACAGCATTCCCATGGTGGGCATTGTTGCTGGGCTGGTTTCCTTTGTGGTCACTGGTGCTGTGGTGGTTGGAGCTGTCATATGGAGGAAGTAGAGCCCAGGTAAGGAAGGAGAGTGCTCTGAGTTTTCTTGTCTTTCTGTAGTGTTTCAAGTCCAGGTAGAAGTCGTCCTGCCTTATTTGTGGGAAGTGCCATCCACACACATGTGCTTGTCCACTGTGCAGCTCGTTGCTACATTCACTCTGGAGTAAAGCTATGTGAGAGTGAAGGGCAAACTTATCACCTTGATGAATGTGGTGATAGAATCTGATTCCCAGCAGTCCCAGATCAGAGAACAAAGTCCTTGGTGAGGACAGACTCCAGGAGACTTGTTGGTCTAGCCCTGACATCTCTTTTCTTCATGTCCCCCTGATCCTGCCATAGGTCTGTAGTTACAGTTCTGGAAACTTCCCTATGGTCCAGGCTATCAGTTTCACCTAGGATCTGGGACTCTGCCTCCTCCGTGGCATCTCATGTGATATTTTCTTTCCATAGGTGGAAGAAGAAGGAGTTATGCTCAGTCTGCATGTAAGTATGGAGGGGGTGATCCCTGAGACCCTGGGATGGTGTAAACAGGACTCCATGGGGAGCTCACTCACCCCATAGCTACTCCTTTAGTCTCATCTCCTGGGGGGCTCTGACAAGTTCTGTTTGTTTTAACCCAAGTAGTAACAGTGCCCAGGGCTCTCTCCACTGCTAAAAGTGAGACCCTGGAGAGCCTGAAGTGGGGAGGGGAGAGGGGAAAGGGGCTGAGTTTGGGTAATGGGGATTCTTTGAGTAGGATATCTTGAGCATGTGGTGGGCTATTGAGAACATCAGCACTTACATGACTGACCTGACTTTGTTCATGATTATTTTCTTCCACAGTGTGAGCCAGCTGCCTCGGGGGACTGAGTGATGCAAGATTTGTTCACTTTCCCACTTTGTGAACAATGCCCCTGATTTCTCTTTTTGCAAAAGGCATCTGCATGTGTCCTCGTTCCAAATAACATAAAGTGAGGAGGTGGGGAGACTACCGCCCCCCGACCCCATCCCACAGTGACCTCGGTTCTCTTTCCTCATCTGCTTTTATGATCCAGCAGAGGGAGAGTGGGCCTCTCCATCCCTGTCTTTCCTTTATGTTTCACTGAGTTACAACTTCTTGCACATAGGACTCTGCATATGAATTTGTTTTTCCAGTTCTTGTCATGAGGAGTTGATCGATTAGTTAAAGGAGAAGATTTCTAAAGTTTGAGAGAGGAAATAAATGGAAGCCCTGAGAACCTCCCAGAATCTGCCAGTTTGGTGTGCTGAGTCTGCTCTGGGTGAGGACAGGAGAAAGCTGTGAGGAGCCTCATGGCCACTTAGTGCAGCAAGGGTGTGACATGGTCTCTCCTCAGCTGGGGAATCTCTCTGCTCTTTTGTCTTTGTCCCTTCAGTAGAACCTGCTCTTCCAGGACCTGTGATCACCCAGGGTATCACCTGGGTATCTGGATATCACCCACACCTTGTCCTGCCTCCAGGACTGTGGCAACAAGACGTTAGTGGCCGGGTCTGCTGAGGCTCAGGCGCAGTCGGGCCCTCAGCCCCGTCTTTAGGTGTTTATTTGTTGTTTCTTTGTTTCTGTCTGTGTCAGCAGGAGGAGGTGTTTGGCCTGTCGACGACGTCTGCACAAGGCCCTGGGTGGCCCTGGGCACAGGAATCTGGAGTATCAAGAGGTTATTTTCGGTCTCATTCAGGTCTTGCCCTCCTTCTCGGGCTTGATTGTTCTTCCCTTCTTTTCCCCAGTCTTCTAAGAGGAACAGATTCTGGAATTGGCAGACAAAAAGCATGCCATAATTTCTTATTTTAAATTAGTTCTTGTTTTCTTTCCATCCTCTGCTCGCCTACCCTCTGCCCTGGTGATCCTGGTGCTGCCTCCAACTCAAAGTCATGGAGGTATGAAGCAGAGTCTCCTTAGATTTATATTTGGTTGGGAAATAGCACCTGTGAGTCGAGGATAGTTGTTTTTGAAAATGGGCATATACTTGGTGTACAGGGGAGTTGGTGTGAGAGCGGGGATGGGAGGGGGAGGCGCTGCTGTGAGAGGAACAGGGGGCCACTGATGGCAGCGCGAAGGGTGGCTGTGCTGTAGCTGCCACAGGGCTGTCATGGTCTGAGGCTACATTAGTAAAGATACTATCTCCAGATTAGGGAGGTGCTCTACACGGATCGCTCCTTCACTGTGTATGATGTGTGCAAGATATATGACACTCTTTGTTGCATCTGGGAAACACGATTGAAGTTTCCGTGTTTATGACAAGGGGCTGCTGCTGGTCTTCATTTCATACTTTCAGTAGCAAGAATGTAGATGCAGATTCTCACATGGCTGGGCATTGGCCTCACTTGTGGGGCTTGTTAAATAAGGGACTCCTTGATCTTGTGCCTAATACCCTGAGTCTGTGGGTCTGGGGAGAGGCCTGTGAGAAGAGCAGCCGGTGTGGGGAGGGGCATTAAAACCACATCTAAATGTGGTTGAGGTTTTTTTTTTTTAATCTTTGGAGAGGAAAGGGAGGACATGTGTTGTCAGTATGAGGTGTGGTGTTGTGAGATATGTGTCGTTGGATCCTGGGGTGTGGTCGGGTGGGAGGACTAGGGAGTGGTTCGCCGTTCAGTGTGACAAACACCTCAGAACGCCTGCTCTCTGCAACTACTCCCCTGATAGATTTTTCAGAGCAAATAATGGAATCTAACCTTGGTTGAACTTAACACAAAAGGCACTGTATACGCACACATTTACATTTTATATGCACATAATGTATTATTTTGCAGAAGATCATAGAACGGGCTTCGGCGACACAGCCAGGAACAGAGTCCACAAGTGCACGTTAGCGTGGGTCTCACACAGGAACCGCGGCATCTGCTGCTGGGCACAGACGTCACAGCTCACACCGCTGCCTCCGTTGTAGCAGGATACCGGCCCCTGCGGCTAGGACTGACATCGCTGCTGGGTGGGACTGGGTGGCACACTGCCACTCACACCGCCTGTGCAAGTGCATTCTGCGCAATTGCACCTTCTCGTTGTCACCAGGTCCAGCATGTGCTCACCTGCCTGGCAGAGCCTCATGCCGTGTCTAACTGGAAGGATGTTGGGACAACAGGTCCTTCCTCTTCTATGGAGAGAGGCGGTGTCTTCCAGAGACTCTAACTGTGGAATTCTCCTAATGTAGGAAGGCCGATCCAGTGCTGGGGGTGAGCGGTGGAGAAGTAACAGCTAATCGCCATGCTGGGAGCACAGACCTGAGGCTGCAGCTTGATCTCGTGCTGTGCAGGCACTCAGGTTCGGCTGGAGGAGCAAGTGTCTAGTATGACATCTCTCTTCTCATTCCCTTGATGCTATGTGATTGGACGCAGCTTTGTCCACTCCAGTTTATGCTCACAAATGAGTGCAGTGGCGTTGTGGGCTGGTGAAATGATTGCTCAAAACGTGTTTGCCCAGCCTTTGTCTCTTGCAAGGATGAGAACACCCGAGTCTGTAAGACTTCAGGGGGTCTCTGTGTGCACCGATGTGTCATGTTAGTGTTTATATTTCCCTGTGCATGGAAATACTCTGGGGAGAGAATCTCTAACATTTGTCAGCTTTTATGACACTTGCAAAGGACTAAAAAATCAACCAGCCAGAAAACCCAAATCACCAGCCTGGTTTTCCAGTGTAGCCATAGCATCCCTCAAATTGAAATGTTAACAGCAACTCAACTGAGAAAATTTATTTTATTTTATTTTTATTTTGGAGAGAAGTAAAGAGGGTGCAAGTGACAGAGGGGCAGAGAGACAGAATCTCATGAAGGACAGAGCGAAAGAGAGAGAGAGAGAGAGAGAGACAGAAAGAGAGAAGTGGGGCTCAGGCTCCGTGCTCATCCAAAGTGGGGCTTCAGCTCACCCGATGTGGGACTCAAACTCACGAACCATGAAATCACGACCTGAGCTGAAGTCAGATGCTAAACAACTGAGCTACCCAGGCGCCCTCAACTGAGAAAATTTAAAGGTCAAATTGACTTTATTCAACTATTCATGAACTGAGAGGCCTCCCAGCTAGTAAATAGAAAGGAGAAACGGAGCGCCTGGGTGGCTCAGTCCATTAAGTGTCCTACTTCAGCTCAGGTCATGACCTCATGGTTCAGTTTGTGAGTTTGAACCTCATGTCGGGCTCTGTGCTGCCAGCTCAGAGCCTGGAGCCTGCTTCGGATTCTGTGTCTCCCTCTCTCTCTGCCCCTCTCCCATTCACGCTCTGTCTCTCAAAAATAAATAAACATTTAAAAAAATTAAAAGAAAGAAAAGTCCATGACCTATCCTATGAAACAAAAGCCTAAACTTTAAGAAAGTGTTTTGTTTCCATATTTTAGGGGAAAGTNTGAAGGACAGAGCGAAAGAGAGAGAGAGAGAGAGAGAGACAGAAAGAGAGAAGTGGGGCTCAGGCTCCGTGCTCATCCAAAGTGGGGCTTCAGCTCACCCGATGTGGGACTCAAACTCACGAACCATGAAATCACGACCTGAGCTGAAGTCAGATGCTAAACAACTGAGCTACCCAGGCGCCCTCAACTGAGAAAATTTAAAGGTCAAATTGACTTTATTCAACTATTCATGAACTGAGAGGCCTCCCAGCTAGTAAATAGAAAGGAGAAACGGAGCGCCTGGGTGGCTCAGTCCATTAAGTGTCCTACTTCAGCTCAGGTCATGACCTCATGGTTCAGTTTGTGAGTTTGAACCTCATGTCGGGCTCTGTGCTGCCAGCTCAGAGCCTGGAGCCTGCTTCGGATTCTGTGTCTCCCTCNACCCTCCCCTGCTCACGCTCTCTCTCTCTCTAGAAATAAATTAAAAAAAACTTAAAAAAAAATAAAAAAAAAATAAAAAAAGAAAGAGGACTCTTCCAGCTATAGAAAAGAAAGGATTTTAAAGTCAGAGTGGAAGGGAAAAAGGAAATTATTAGTAATTTAAAAGTACAATTAAAAGCACATTGTTTTAAGCAAGGTGGCCCTCCTAAGCGGAAAGGAAGTGGTCTTTCAGTGGTTTACCTACTTGTGCTGAGCAGGAAATTCCAGGTTGGCTTAATACTTACTTAAGTGTTAAGATCTTGGTGGCATTTAGCATAAGTGACTTCATTTTGGGCCTGCTGTCTCCCTTTTAACAGGACCAGAACAGCTGGTAGCAGATGGAAGGACATGATCTAAATGCTTATGCTTTGCTTATCCTTTGCTCCCGGATAAGATGAAGTACAGGTTTACTTGCTTGCTCTTCCTCTAAATTTCTCCTTGTGGAGTGGTGAGGGTTTTTTCCTCCCTCGACCAATTCTCTGATTCCCTGTCACCAACTGGGTGTCCTCCAATTCAATTCATCTGTCTTTTTTTTTTTTAATATTTATTTTTGAGAGAGAAAGAAACAAAGCACGAGAGGAAGAGGTACAGAGAGAGAGGGAGACACAGAATCCGAAGCAGGTTCCAGGCTCTGAGCTGTCAGCACAAAGCCCAATGTGGGGCTTGAACTCATAAGATGCAAAATCATGACCTGAGCCAAAGTTGGGCACTTAGCTGCCTGAGCCACCCCGGCGCCCCAAATTCAATTCATTTCAATTCTGACACTGTCGGCCTGGAGTTAGCATGAGACCTACAAGTGTTAGAACTCTTCCTACAAGATTGCCCTCACTTCACAGGCACATCTCAACTGTTAGGTTCCCATGTCACCTGCACTTTTGTTCTACTTGGCTACAAAGATGGGAGTACTCTCAAAGAACTAGGAAAATTCTATGCTTATTATTGTGATTTATTATAAAGACACACATGAGCAGCCAGATGAAGAGGGACATGAGTGTGGGAGTGTGAAGGTCCCAGTGCAGGAGCCTCTGTCACCATGGGGTTGGCATGTGCCACCCTCAGAGCACCCTCTGGTGTTCACCATTTCAGAAGCTCTGTGAGCTCTATCATTTAGAAGGTTTTATGGAAGATTCATGATATAGATGCACTTGTTTCAATCACTGGCCATTGATGATTAAAGTCAACCTCCAGCACCTCTCCCCAAAGGTCGAGGGTGGTGGTGAGGCTGAAGTTGCCAACTCTCTAATCATGGCTTGGTCTTTCTGGTCACCAGCTCCCAACCTGAAGCTATCTAGGCCCCTCAGCCAAGTCATCTCATTAGCATACCAGAAACACTCTTATCATTCAGGAGATCCCAAGAGTTTGGGGAAGTCTGTGCCAGGAACCAGGGACAAAGACCAAATATTTTTATTCTAACACAGGCCACCCCCTGGTCTTTGACTATAGGTCCCTTGTCGCAACAGGTGAAAAGATGCTGGCACACTACTAAAGTTCCATTCAGTCAGTAACAATTAGCCCATCATCCTGTATGATAATGTCTACCAGGATTGCTTAGTTCTGGTTCCATTCAGTCTCGTCAGGTTCCAGAAGCAGGAATGGGCTCACAGCATATGGCTTCCTCTCTCAGGCATCTGGCATAATCGAGCTAAGAGGCAGTGTCATCTCTTGCTCACACCTCTTGGGAGGTGTTAATGTAAATTGGATTTTCCTCATTATGTAACTAATTTATCCATTCCTTTACCCTCAGCTGCTGTCTCTACTTCTCTCCATTTATACCCAACTTTCTGCCATTGGAAGGAACATTATGTGTAGCTGCTGTGCTGGTCTAGACTGCAGGCAGCAATACTAGTCTGGCAAGTCCCTCCTCCCCTGTCTTCTCTCATTGTAGATGGGAGGGTCACACCTGGACAGAACTGGTGGGCTAACTGACCACTAGGCAGTCTAGCTGCACCCACTGTCAGCCCCAGCCTTGCCAGATGGGGTCCTCCCATTCAGTCCCTTGGGAATTCTCACATCAAGGTTGAACAACATAGGTATAGTCGCCTGCCTACGAATCCTTCCTGTTTCTGGCACTTGTACTTGCATTCCTGTCCTGAGACACTGCAGCAGGTAGGAAGAGGGAATGTTGAGGTGCACTATAATCATACAATGTCCTCCTACTTGGGAAGGATTATAGAGTCACACCTACACCCCCCACCGTCCTGCCCAGATCCATCAGGAAAACAAAACAGACACCTTTTTCCTTGTAGTGGAGCACTCCTGCATTCCCATGCATGCTGGGTGGGAGCACACACTTGGGAAGGTGTGTGAGCTACCACTTCATGCCTCCATGTCCCTGTTTTCACAGTATTACCATTGCCTATTCCAACTTTCTGTTAAGCTGTTACTCTGTCAGCATATCTGTATGCCCATTGTTGGAGATTATGGTTTCTAATTTATTTTTTTGGTGTGAGGAAATGCAACTGAGCATTCCAGAGTAGTGCCGTTTGTTTTTTGTTTGTTTTTTCACATGTGCACCAAAAAGCATGTATAAAAATGTTCTCAGCAGCACTTTTTATGGTTGCGCCAAATGGGAAACAACATAAATGTGTGTAACAAGAAAATACATCCATAAACTGTAGCACAGCCATACAACGGAATACCATACATGTGGAGAATAAGGTTAGGGATTCCCTGAGCCTGCACCGATGGGTTAACAAGGCATAAAGAATTACAAAGCCTTAGGATGCTCACACCTAAGTTTGGGTAAACAAAACTAGGTAAATAAGCATAGAGAGGGTGGGGCCAAGGCCCCACTATGGGGGTGGTGGTGGCAAAGGCCCCCAGAATAGAGAGTGGGGCAAAGGCCCCAGTACAAAGGTATATGAGGTAAGCGAGATTAGGTATTCAGGGCAAAAACTCCCCCCAACTTACTACTGTATCAGAAAGATGTTTTCATAGGAAAGAAGGACAAAAGTAGGGAACCAAGTAAATAGGGCTATAGACCACTGCAGGTCACAGTTGTCCAGAACGGAGATAATTAAAAGAAAGGTGACTTGTTGACCCTGAGGTTACTTGTTCAATCATTCTTGTCCCCTAGACCAGTTTAGGTAAACAGAGGTGGTGCCTCACATCTGCTGTAAACAACCTTCGGCCGGCCGCCTGCCCAGCGCCAGGAAGTTTGTTTTGTATTAACCCAAACCCCTAACCCCAGAAATCTTCAAGACCCCCTTCCCCCCACACCCATGAGTTAATGTTCACAGTTTCATTGTCTCTTTGTGCACGTCCATCACCATGTTTGTAACCCTTCTGATCCTAACAAAAACGGAGCAAGGACCCTTAATCAGGGGCTCTTGTCTTCTCCCGGACGTTAGCCTTCTCTCGCACTTTAATCCTGTGTCCTGCTTTCTTGCTAGGCAAGAAAGAACTCTAGACTTTTTATAGGCTACTTGAGAGCTGTTTCTAGGACCCTGTCCAAGCGATGATAGAATCCAGCTGCTGCTCACGCAGGCCCCAAGTCAGTCCTAGGTGAATAGAGGCTCCCTGCTTGTGCACATATTCTCCCTGCATTTTCCTGGTATCATGATCCTGTAGAAACTCTTTCCACTTTTTTTTAAACTATTACCAGTATATATGTATTTTAAAATTTACATTCGAGTTAGTTAGCATATAGTGCAATAATGATTTCAGGAGTAGATTCCAGTGATTCATCTGCTATGTATAACACCCAGTGCTTATCCCAACATGTGTCTTCCTTAATGCCCTTTCCTCATTTAGCCCATCCCCCCCCACCCTGCAGCAAACTTCAGTTTGTTCTCTGTGTTTAATGGTCTCTTATGTTTTGTCTTCCTCCCAGTTTTTATATTATTTTCGCTTCCCTTCCCTTATGTTCATCTGTTTTGTATCTTAAAGTCCTCATATGAATGAAGTCACAAGATATTTGTCTTTCTCTGACTAATTTTGCTTAGCATAATACCTTCTAGTTCCATCCATGTAGTTGCAAATGGCAGGATTTCATTCTTTTTGATTGCCGAGTAATACTTCAGTGTGTATATATACCACAACTTCTTTATCTCTTCATCCGCTGATGGACATTTGAGCTCTTTCCATACTTTGACTATTGTTGATAGTGCTGCTATAAACATTGGAGTGCATGTGCCCCTTTGAAACAGCACACCTGTATCCCTTGGATAAATTCTAGTAGTACAATTGCTGGGTTATAGGGTAGTTTTAACTTTTTGAGGAACTCCTATACTGTTTCCAAATAGCTGCACCCATTTACACTCCCACCAGCAGTGCAAAAGAGATCTTTTTTCTCTGCCTCCTTGCCAACATCTGCAGTTGCCTGAGTTGTTAATTTTAGCTATTCTGACTGGTGTGAGGTGGTATCTCATTGTAACCACTTTTTAATGGAATTCTTCTGGGCATTGTCCTCTCCATTAGAATGTTTTCCCAACATTATCCAAGACTACATGGATATATCAGTCTCAAGATTATTTTATACTTCAGGGGTGCCTGGGTGGCTCAGTCGGTTAAGTGTCTGACTTTGGCTCAGGTCATGATCTCACGGTTCATGGGTTCGAGCCCTACGACGGGCTCTGTGCTGACAGCTAGCTCAGAGCCTGGAGCCTGCTTCGGATTCTGTGTCTCCCTCTCTCTCTGACCCTCCCCTGCTCAGGCTCTGTCTCTCTCTCTCCCTCTCTCTCTCTCTCAGAAATAAGTAAAACATAAAAAAATTTTAAGAAAGATTATTTTATACTTCAGATATAGGGTAGTTTTAATTAATATTCAGTACGGGGCGCCTAAGTGGCTCAGTCGATTGAGCCTCCGTCTTCAGCTGAGGTCATGATCTCACAGTTGGTGAATTCGAGCCTTATCTCAGGCTCTATGCTGACTGCTCGGAGCCTAGAGCCTGCCTCCGATTCTGTGTCTCCTTCTCTGTCTCTTTGCCCACTCCTTGCTCACGGGATGTATCTCTCTGTCTCTCTCTAAAAATAAATAAATAAATAAATAAATAAATAAATAAAATAAAATAAAAAAATAATTAATGTCCAGTAGCAACCTAGTAACTTTGAATGGAAATACTCTAGTTCACTTTAGTAATCACTGGGAAGCACTCAAAGGCTTCTGCCATAAGCTCCAGTGCCTGCGGCCTGCAGCCTTACTGGACAGAGCACGCCTCTGTACTGCACTCCAGCTTGTGTTGTACGCCGTTTGAGCTTGGGCAATCTTATTTTCACGTAGTCTATCCGACTAATATTGTTTACAGAGTGGTTTGACATGCCTTCTGCTTTACAGTACTAGATAGAGAAGTGTTCCCTAGTCAGACATAATACCCATTCTCATGAAACATTCAGGTAAAGGAGACAGACTTTTCATTTAAGATCATTGAACCATTCCAGTTCCCACCCCAAATTTCTACCTTCATCCTGTAATCTCTTATTTTTCTGTATTTTTTCAGTCTAATCGTAGACCACATTAGTGCCTCAGGAACAGGTTGTGGTGCCGCCTTTGCATGTGCTCCTGTGTAATGGAGTCCTGGAATCTTCTGTTCTCTAGCCCCCAATCATTTTACCCACTCTTATGTACAAGGCTTTGAATCCTCAGCAAGGGGTCAAATCAAACTACCTTAACTATTTTGTCAATCTTCTCTCAGTTAATTTGCCTGATTATTGCTGATCAGGGTTTTCATTGTGATCTTTGCTTTCCTTTTAAATTCTTCCAAACCGGGGTAAATAGAGACATCTTATTTAGGGCTTAACAATTTTATTTTTCATGTTTACCTATTTATTTTGAGAGAGAGAGAAAGAGAGAGAGTGCAAAAGTGGGGGAGGAGCAGAGAGAGAGGAAGAGAGAATCATAAGCAGGCTCCTCCATGCTGTCAGTGCAGAAGCCAACATGGGCTCGAATTCATGAACTGTGAGATCATGACCTGAACCGAAATCAAGAGTCAGATGCTCAGCCAACTGAGCCACCCAGGCACCCCTTGTTTGGGGGCTTTTTAATGTTGGGTGACAAGTATGGGGTCTTTTTGGTTCACCCAACCTTCCATAGTGCTGTATTAAGACCTGTATTTTAACCTCATCAATGTGTTATGTATCCCATTGTTTAATCACATGAGTGATGTTGAGTATCTTTTCATGTGTCTGTTAGCTATCTGGATGTCTTCTTTGGAAAATTGTCTATTTATGTCTTCTGCCCATTTCTTTTTTTTTTTTTTGAGATTCCACTTTTTTTTTTTTTAACAAATAGTTTATTGTCAAATTAGTTTCCACATGTCTTCTGCCCATTTCTTAACTGGATTATTTGTCTTTTGGGTGTTGAGTCTGATTAGTTCCTTATAGATTTTTGATTCTAACCCTTAATCCAATATGTCATTTGCAAATATCTTCTCCCATTCTGTAGGTTGCCTTTAATTTTTGTTGATCGTTTCCTTCACTGTTCAGAAGCTTTTGATCTTGATGAAGTCCTAATAATTCGTGTTTGCTTTTTTTCCCCTTGCTTCTCACAATATGTCTAGTAAGAAGTTGCTCTGTCTGAGGTCAAAGAGGTTGCTGTCTGTGTTCTCCTCTAGGATTTTGATGGTTTCCTATTTCACATTCACATCTTTCATCCATTTTGAGTTTATTTTTGTGTATGGCATAAGAAAGTGGTCCAGTTATATTCTGCATGTTGTTGTCCAGTTTTCTCAGTATCATCTGTTGAAAAGACTGTCTTTTTTCCATTGGATATTCTTTCCTGTTTTGCTGAAGATTAGTTGACCTTATAGTTGTGGGTCGATTTCTGGGTTCTCAATTCTGTTCCATTGATCTTTAAGTTTGGTTTTTCACCAATACCATCTGTCTTGATGATTCCAGCTTTGTAATATAGTCTGAAGTCTGGAATCATGATACCTCCAGCTTTGCTTTCCTTTTTCATAATTTCTCTGGCTATTTAGGGTCTTTTTTGGTTCTATACAATTTTAGGATTGTTTGTTCTAGTTCTGTGAATAATGTCGGTAGTATTTTGATAGGGATAACATTAAATGTGTAAATTGCTTTGGGTAGTATAGACATTTTTAACAATGTTTGTTCTTCTAATCCATGAGCACGGTATGTTTTTCCATTTCATTATGTCTTCTTCAATTTCTTTCATAAATGTTCTATAGTTTAAGAGTTCAGATATTTTCCCTCTTGGGCTAGGTATCTTACGTTTTTGGGTGCAGTTATAATTGGGATAGATTTCTTGATTTCTCTTTCTGCTGTTTCATTACTTGTGTACACAAATACAACAGTGCGGTGCTGGGTGGTTCAGCCAGTAAGCGTCCAACTCTTGATTTAGGCTCAGATCATGATCTCATGGTTGTGAGATCAAGCTCTGCATTGGGCTGTGTGCTGATCATGTAGCCTTCTTGGGATTCTCTCTCCTTCTCTGTCTCTCTCTCTGCCGCTCTCCCCTGCTTGCACTTTCTCTTCCTAAAAGAAAAAAAATTAAAAAGGAAAAAACAAAACAAAAATAAACGCAATTTTGATTTTACATCTTGTGACATTGCTGAATTCTAGTAACTTGTGGTGGAGTCTTTCATGTTTTCTACATAGAGTATCATGTCGTCTACAAATAGTGAAAGTTAGACTTCTTCCTTGCTGATTTGGATGCTGTTTATTTGTTTGTTTATTGTCTTATTGCTGAGGCTAAGACTTGCAGTACTACATTAAACAGTAGTGGTGAAAGTGGGCATCCCTGTCTTGTTCCTGACTGTAGAGGAAAAGCTCTCAGTTTTTCCCCATTGAGGATGATATTAGCTGTGGGTCTTCTGGATATGGACTTTATGATGTTGAGGTATGTTCCATCTATACCTACTTTGTTGAGGGTTTTTTTTTTAATTTTTTTTAATGTTTTATTTATTTCTAGGAGAGAGAGAGAGACAGCGTGAGCAGGGGAGGNTTTTTTTTTTTTAATCAAGAATCGATGCTGTACAGGTGCCTGGGTGGCTCAGTCAGTTAAGTATGGACTTTGGCTCAGCTCATCATCTTGCAGTCTGTGAGTTCAAGCCCCGCGTTGGGCTCTGTGCTGACAGCATCCAGCCTGGAGCCTGTTTTGGATTCTGTCTCTCTCTCTGCCCCTTCCTTGCTCACACCCTTTCTCTCTCTCTCTCAAAAATGAATAAACATTAAAAAATACTTAAATAGATGCTGTATTTTGTCAAATGCTTTTTCTGAATCTATTGACAACATCATATAATTCTTATCCTTTCTTTTATTAAGGTGGTGCTTCATATTGATTGGTGAATATTGAACCACCTCTACACCCCAAGAGTAAATCCCACTTGATTGTGGTGACTACTTCTTTTAATGTTGGATTCAATTTGCTAGTATCTTGCTGAGTATTTTTGCATCCATGTTCATCAGGGATATTGGTTTGAAATTCTCCTTGATAGTGGGGTCCTTGTCTGGTTTTGGAATCAATATAATGCTGTCCTCATAGAAGGTGTTTGGAAGTTTTCCTTCTATTTCTATTTTTTGGAACAATTTGAGAAGAATAGGTATTAACTCTTCTTTAAATGTCTGGTAGAATTCCCCCAGGAAGCCATGTGGTCTTGGACTTTCGTTTGTTGGGTAATTTGTGATTACTGATTCAATATCTTTGCTGGTTATGGGTTTGATCAAATTTCTTTCGGTTTCAGTTTTGGTAGTTTGTATGTTTCTAGGAATTTATCCATTTTTTCCAGATTGCCCAATTTGTTTGCATATACATTTTCTTAATATTATCTTGTGATTGTTTGTATTTCTGTGGTGTTGGTTGTGATCTCTCCTCTTTCATTTATGATTTTGTTTATTTGGGCTCTCTCTCTCTCTCTCTCAGATAAGTCTGACTAGGGGTTTATCAATTTTATTAATTATCTTAGTCCCATTAGAGTGAAAACCTCAGGACATGTGCTTAGCTTACACCCAGCCACTCTTCAAGACACTCTCCAGAGTGTTGCAATTTACCTCCTGAACCCTGCTGGGTCAGAGTTTCCTAAGTACCTGAAGGATGTTACAACAGTATGGAACTCAATATGGAAAACTGTAATCCTTAACTCTCCTGTTTGTATGCTTTAACTTTCTTCTTTATAAGTCTTGGCTTTATAGTAATAAAGTTGTTTTAATTAAAAAATAATTCTTCCAAAGAACCTTCTCTTAGTTCCATTGATCTGTTCTACTCTGTTTCTGTATCACTTATTCCTATTCTAATCTTTATTATTTCCTTTCTTCTGCTGGCTCTAGGATTTATTTTCTGTTCTTTTTCTAGCTCCTTTAGGTGTAAAGTTAGGTTGTGTATTTGAGACTTTTTTGCCTCTTAAGGTAGGCCTGTATTGCAATATACTTCCCTCTTAGGACCACCTATGCTGCATCCCAAAAGTTTTGGACTGTCATGTTTTCATTTTCACTTGCTTCCATGTATTTTAAAATTTTTTTCTTTAAATTTTTGGCTAACCCATTCATTCTTTAGTAAGATGTTCTTTAACCTCTATGTATTTGTGGTCTTCCCAAATTTTTTCTTATGGTTGACTTCAAGTTTCATAGTGTTGTGGTCTGAAAATATGCATGGTATGATCTTAATCTTTTTGTACTTGTCAAGGGCTGATTTGTGACTCAGTATGTGATCTTTCTGGAGAATGTTCTGTGTGGACTCTAAAAGAATGTGTATTCTGCTTCTTTAGGATGAAATGTTCTGAATATATCTGTTCGGTCCATTGGGTCCAGTGTGTCATTCAAAGCCATTGTTTCTTTGCTGATCCTCTGCTTAGATTATCTGTCCATTGCTACAAGTGGGTGTGAAAGTCTCCTACTATTATTGTATCATTATTAATGAGCTTCTTGAAGTTTGTTATTAATTAGGGGTGTCTGGGAGGCTCAGTCAATTGAGTGTCTGACTCTTGATTTCTGCTCAGGTCATGATCTCATGGTTTGTGGGCTCAAGCCCTGCATTGGGCTCCATGCTGATGGTGTGGAGCCTGCTTGGGATTCTCTCTCTCAGCTTCTTCTTCCTCGCTTGTGTGCTCTCTATCTTAAAATAAAATAAACATTTAAGTTTGTTATTAATTGATTTATATATTTGGCTATTCTAAATTAGGGGAATAAATATTTACAACTGTTAGAACTTCTTGTTGGATAGACCTTTATTTATGATATAATGCCCTTCTTCATCTCTTGTTATAGTCTTTGGTTTAAAATCTAGTTTATCTGATATAAGCATGGCTACTTTGGCTTTCTTTTGACATCCATTAGCATGATAGATGGTTCACCATCTCCTCACTTTCAATCTGTAGGTATCTTTAGGTCTAAAATGAGTCTCTTCTAGGCAACATATATGTGGATCTTTTTAAAAATCCATTCTGATACCCTATGTCTTTTGATTGGAGCAATTAGTCCATTTATATTCAGAGTAATTTCTGACACCCCCTCAGAACAATATGACCCATAAAATGTAGTCATGGAGAAAAACAGTACACAAAACTATATAATGATTAGTAGATGATTAATATAGCTCTAAGAAAATACACATTGTAATGTTTCTCTGGAAAAGCAACTGATTTATGACATGGGAACCTAGCAGCTGGGAATGCCTGGCCCACTCTGGGTGGAAGGCTGCTTGCTTCTTTTGTGTTGACTTCTCTGCTTCCTCAGAGACCACCTATTCTGATGAAACTTATTGATTATGCCTGATCAACCATAACATACATGCCTAAGCGAGTTCTGTTTTTCTCATGAAATCACTCTCTGAACACTAAAAACAATCTTGAAGTCTTATTGATTGATTATCGGTTTTTCAATAAATATGGGGATGAGGAGTTGTTCCAGGTGACAGTCTCTCTGAGCTGTCATCCCCTGCTCCCTTTCTCTTACAGCTGACTTGTTTGTGCCTCATTCTTCTCCCATGCGCCTTTACAGAAGGCGGTAGTAATTAGTGATAGATATGGATTTAGTGCCATTGCATTACCTGTAAAGTTGCTGTTCCTGTAGATTGCCTCTTCCTTTATAGTCTTTGTTGCCTTTTTTTTTTTATGTTCTATTTATTTTTGAGAGAGAGAGAGAGAGAGAGACAGCGTGAGCAGGGGACGGTCAGAGAGAGAGAGGGAGATACAGAATTCCAAAGACAGGCTCCAGGCTCTGAGCTAACTGTCAGCACAGAGCCCGACACGGGGCTTGAACCCACAAACTGTGAGGTCATGATCTGAGCCAAAGCCGCTCAACGAACTGAGCCACTCAGGCGCCCCAGTCTTTGTTGCTTTTGGTCTCTCTTTCCTTCTCAAAGTGTTCCCTTTAATATTTCTTGCAGAGCTGGTTTAATGTTCATGAACTCCTTTCGTTTTGCTTGTCTTGAAAACTGTTTATCTCTCCTTCTATTCTGAGTGACATATCCTTGCTGGATAAAGTATTCTTGGCTGCATATTTTCCCATTGGCACACTGAATATATCATGCCACTCCCTTCCGCTTGCCAAGTTCCAGTGGACTGGTCACCTGCTAACCTTATGTGTCTACCCTTTTAGGTTAAGGACCATTTGTCCCTACCTGCTTTCAGAATTCTTTCTTCTTTGTATTTTGCAAGTTTCACTTTGATATGTCTCAGTGTTGGCCTGTTTTTGTTGATTTTGAGGGGGTTCTCTGTGCCTCTTGGACTTGTATGTTGTTTCATTCCCCAGATTAGGGAAATTCTCAGCTATAATTTGTCCAAATAAACCTTCTGCCCTTTTCCCTCACTCTTTTTCTAGAACTCCTGTGATATGGATATCATTGTGCTTTATAGAGTCACTGAGTTCCTTAAGCATACATTTGAGATCTAATAGTCCTTCCCCTCTTCTTTTCAGTTTCATTATTTTTCATTTTTTTAAGAGAAGGAGAAAGAGTGTGAGTGGGGGAGGGGAAGAGAGAGAAGGAAAGAGACAGAATCATAAGCAGGCTGCATGCACCAGTGCAGAGGCCCACATGGGGCTTGATCTCATGACACCGAGATCATGACCTGAACTGAAATCAAGAATCAGATACTGAGACACCCAGGTGCCACCATAGTTTTATCTTGTATGTCACCTATTCATTTTCTATTTCTTCCATCCTTGTTGTAATTATATACAGTTGGTTTTACATTTCAGTTATAGCATTTTTTATTTTGGCCTGACTAGTTGTTAGGTCTTTTGTCTCTGCAGCAAGTGTTTCTCTGGTGCCTTCTATGCTTCTTTCAAGCCCAGCTACTATTCATATGATTGTTGTTCTAAATTCTTGTTCAGATATATTGCTTATGTCTGTTTTGAGTAAATCCATGGTTGTGATTTCTTTTTGATATCTGTGATTTCTTTTGGGGAGAATTCCTCCATATCATCATTTTGTATAGATTTCTGTCTTTTTTGTGTTATGAAAGCTTGTTATGTTTCCTGCTCCTGAGAGTAATGCTATATATTTAAAAACATTTTTTAATGGTTATTTATTTTTTAGAATGAGACAGAGAGAGGGAGAGCACGAGCTGGGAAGGGGTAGAAACAGAGAGAGACACAGAATCTGAAGCAGGCTCCAGGATCTGAGCTGTTAGCACAGAGCCCGACTCGGCGCTTGAATTCACAAACCATGAGATCATGACATAAGCTGAAGTCGGATGCTTAACCTGCTGAACCACCCAGGCGCCCTGACTAATGCTATTTTAAGAAGGGGTTGTACACTGTCCAGGACCTGGTGCTTCAAGAAATGTTTCTGGTGTATGCTGTGTGCTCTTGGGTTTTGGTTGCTCTTTCCTCCAGGTTAGTCCTCTGTAGTGTTCCTCCTTGCTTGCAGTGGGGAGTGTTTGGACCTATAACTAGGCGTGCTTTGATTTGTTTGTTAAAATAAGGATGATTAAAAAATAAAAGAAAAGGGGCGCCTGGGTGGCTTAGTCGGTTAAGCGTCCGACTTTCGCTTAGGTCATGATCTCGCGGTTCGTGGGTTCGATCCCCGCGTCGGGCTCTGTGCTGACTGCCAGCTCAGAGCCTGGAGTCTGTTTCAGAGTCTGTGACTCCCTCTCTCTCTGACCCTCCCCTGCTCACGCTATCTCTCTCTGTCTCTCCTAGAAATAAATAAAACATTAAAAAAAATAAAAGAAGAAACCTGAGCCATTGATATTTTTTTGTATTCCTTTACCTATAATCTCTTGCCCTAAGCATCCATGGGTCTACATTTCACCTGTAACTTTCATAGGCTACAGCACTTCTCACAGTGCTTTAGCACTTCTGCAGATGTTCCCAGCATGAGATAGATATTATACTAGGTTTCTCTGTGTGAGTTCTGAGTCAGATGAGGCAGAGAACAATCCCCTGGGCAGCCAAGAAGTTAGAATGTTGAAAATAGGTTCTACTTTGTTCCTTCCAGCCTGCAGGAAGAAAGAAAGTGGGAATTGGGCTCTTTGTCCCAACTGCCCCGTGGGATCCTGGGGAGGGAGTGGGACAAAGATGAGTAAAATGTCACAATATTTCCTACCATTTTGAATGTTACTTTTCTTGACTGGATGTTTGCTTGGTGGCTACACCTCCTTGAGTAATTTCCAGAACTCCTATATAGTTATTTTTGTCAGTCTCTATTTATTTTTTCAAACATTTTTGTGGAGGAAAAGGGTCGAGTCTACAATCTTACTGATCTCTTGAGCAAGATTCTTCCCTTTTTATTACAATATTCAGAGCTTGATATATAGGTGAACCTGAATACTAGAAATATCAATATATCAATCAAGTTACCTCAAAAAACTGAATAGTATATATATTTATTTTTTAATTTTTATTTTATTTTTAATTTTTTAAACGNAATATAGATATAGATGATATAGATATATATATATCTCCCAAATCTTTATCCCTGAAAGGTCTGGTCCATTAATAGTCCTGCCTGAATGGTTGTTGTAGTTTTCCATTGCCTTTAACTAGAGGTTATGATAGGACTAAGAGATGCCCTAAGTTATCTTCTCTATTTCAGACATACTCTTCCTTAACATCATTGTGTATTAGCAGCTCAATTTTCCTTGATAGTCATGATCAATCACTCCAGTCAGTACAATAACTACTGTCTTTGAGTGTTGATTTAGAGGCATGAGGTGCCAAAGTGGGTGGGTGGTAGTCTTAAATTCCATTTCAATGGAATCATTGCTCTGTCTTCTAGTGGAAGCATTTCTCTCTTTGGAACTGATGCCTCTAGGCCAGTATAGCATAAGGTCATGTGGGTAGGGAGCAAAAATGTTGCTAGTGGATCGCTAAAGAGTGAGTGCTGTCACTCCCATTTCCATATCCTTGATTCCTGAATCTGTAAATCTGGCTATGAGAGATACAGCAACATATATTGGACTCTGTTTAGAGCCTCTTGGGAAACATTGTCCCAAATCTGCAAGGTGTTGGTACCTAGATGGCACTCTAACTGAGTCTTCAAAAGGTCATTCCCCATTTTATCAAGCCAGTTCCTTCAGGATAATGAAGAACATGGTAAAACCAGCGAACTGTATGCCCACGAGCACCTTGGCATACTTTATTTGCTGGAAATGAGTTGCTTGATCAGGAGCAATGCTGTGGGGCATACCATAACAGTAGATATTGCATTCTGTAGTCCATAGATTTTGTTTGGCAGAATCATTGTATGTAGCAAAGGCAAGTCCGTATCCAGAGAAAATGTCTATTCTGATAGGAGCAAAACATTGCATGTTCCATAATGGAAGCAGTCCAATGTAATTAACCTGCCACAGGTATCTGGATGATTACCTCAGAGAATGTTTTCATATCAGGTACTCAGTGTTGGTCTCTGCTGCTGGCATATTGGGAACTCAGCAGTGGCTGTAGCTAGGCTGAGATTAGTGAAGAGAAATCTATGTTGCTGAGCCTATGTATAATCTTCACCCCTGCCATCATGGCTACATTATTCATGAGGCCATTAACCAAAGAGACTGACAGGTTTCCATAGGATGAGTCATCTTGTCCACTTTATTAAAATCATCCCTTTCTGAGGTCACCCTTTGACGGAATTTGCATGGAACGTTAAAATATTTACATTTTTGTCTTCAGAGAATTCTGGCCACATAGATATTCCCCAGTTATCCTTGCCACCAACTTTTCAGTCATGTTCCTTTCAAGTCCATCCAGTCAAAGCTCTGGCCATAGCCCATGAATTGGCATACAGTCACACCTCTGGTAATTTCTCCTTCCAAGCAGAATGAACAACCAGCTGCATTATTGGGAAGATTTTCCTTCACAACTGTCCTTTAGGGATGACCTTGAAAAGGGCTGTCATGCAGCTGTTCACTTTTGTGGTGCCTGTGTACTATGTAGAACTATTTACAAATCAAGCCTGACTTTTCTCTTCCTTAGTCAATCAAGTGAGGGAATCCATAAGTCCAGGCTGGGAATGATTAGGTAATATAGAAGGAATTGGCCTGAAGAGTGCATGGTATGATCTCAATTCTCTTATATTTATTGAGGGCTGCTTTATGTCCCAGTATGTGATCTATCTTGGAGAATGTGTCATGCGCACTTGAGAAGAAAGTGAATTCCTTGGCCTCAGGATGCAGAGTTCTAAATATATCTGTCAGATCCAACTGGTCCATTATGTCATTCAAGTCCATTGTTTCTTTAGTGATTTTCTGTCTGGTTGACCTATCCATTGCTGTAAGCAAAGTATTAAAGTCCCCTGCTATTAGCACATTCTTATCTATAAGGTTGTTTCTGTTTGTGATTAATTGTTTTAAATATTTAGGTGCTCCCATATTCGGTGCGTAGACATTTATAATTGTTAGTTCTTCCTTGAATACTGAGAACAAACTGAAGACTGATGAGTGTGGGAGGGGGAGATGGGCATGGAGGAGGGCACTTGTGGGGATGAGTACTGGGTGTTATATGGAAACCAACTTGACAATAAACTATTTGTAAAAAAAAATAAATAACATAAAAAATAAATAAAACAGTGTCGCTCATAAAAAAAATATGTAGAAGGAATTGGCTCAGTGGGCATTTGATCCATTTCCTCACATGATTTACATATATCTTCAGAACTTATATTTGATGATGAAGTGCTGCTATATACAACCAACTTTATGGTTTGGTGAGTTATAGAAATCCAGTTCATGATGGACAATTCAGATAGGAGACTAGTTATTCACAACTGATGGCAGGACTCTGCTCCAAAATTCTAAGTGTACACACTGTGACTCACATAGAGGGGTCTCTACCAGAGGCTCCGAAGAGTAGCTATACCTGTCACTAACAATTCAAGCACTCCTGGACCTGCAAGATCATATAATCCAATTGGCAAAGCAGCTTGTAACCAGCCTGTACCCGTAGTTCTCTTGTTCTGGACCCTGCTCAAAACTGACAGTTTTTCAGATCACTCAGTAAATGAGCCGAGTAGCACACATAAATGAGGAATATGGTGAACCCCAAATCCAAAGTGGTCAACTAGGCATTATGCCTCTTTTGTGGCTGTAGGAGGGGTCAGATGTAACTACTTACCTTTCACCTTTAGAAAAGACATGTTAACATGGCCTAGAACACAGGACTCACTACAAATTTCATTTAGATGAAAGGCTCCCGAACTTATCAGATTTATTTCCCATCCTCTGACACACAAATGTCTTACCAACAAGTCTGTAACTATTGCTACTTCTTGATCACTAAATCCAATCAGCAAAATGTCATGAATGCAATGTACCATTGAATGTCTTGTCATAGGGAAAAGTGATCAAGATTTTTGCAAACTAAATTATGACATAAAGTTGGAGAGTTAATATACCCCTGAAGTAGGACTGGACAGATATATTGCTGGTCTTGCTAATTGAAATCAAACTGCTTCTTGTATTCCTTATTAACAAGTATGGAGGAAGAAAGCTTTTGCTTGGTCAATAGCTGCATTCCAGGTAACAGGAGATATGTTAAGTTTCTCAATCAATGAAACCACATCTGTCACAACACCTCATTGGGGTCACCCTCCTGATTAAGCTTATGATAATCCACTGCCATTCATCAAGACTTATCTTTTTTTTTTTTTTTGATACACCAAATAGACAAGTTGAAAGAGGATATTGTGAGAAACACTACCTTTGCATCCTTCATGTCTTTGATGGTGGCACTAATCTTTTTATTCTCTCCAGGAATGCACTATTGCTTTTGGTTAACTCTTCCTAGGTAAAGACCTTTCTAGTGGCTTCCACTACCATAATATCCCCCACTCTACAGGTCAAGGAACCAATGTGGGGGTTCTTCCACTTGCTGAGTAGGTCTATTCAAATTATGTATTTCAGAGCTGGGGGAAGTAACTACTGGATAAGTTCAAGACTCACAAGGCCCGCTGTGAGATTGATCTGAGCTAAAACTCCATTCATAACCTAACGTCTATACTGTGACTGGTAGCTCACAGTGCAGTTTAGGGTCTTCTGGAATTAATAACAGCTCAGAGCCAGTGTCTAGTCTTCCCTCAAATATCTGATTATTTCCTTTCCCCCAATGCACAGACNGCTGTGACAAAGATCCACAGTATAGTTTTTTCATTATTAAATTATTAAATTTAATAATATTATTAAACATATAAGTAATTTATAAATAAATAAATTTAAATAATTGTAATTACTATTAATTAATATTATTATTTAAAATTATTAAAGTGGACCCAGCCCCCATTTTATTCATAAGGTCTTGGGTCTGTAAACTGNAACCCACGAACCGCGAGATCATGACCTAAGCGAAAGTCGGACGCTTAACCGACTAAGCCACCCAGGCGCCCCTGGGTGGTTCCATTTAGAGCTCTATTCACTAGATGTAGAACACTTCTGCTTATAGAGATGAAATAAGGATTGAGTAGATTGCCTTTTTTGTTTTAATTTTAGGGACACCATGGTCAACTAGCCAATGGCATCAATTCTGCCAGTCAAACTATCCTGATTAGTGCTTTAAGTATGCTGTCCCTTTAAGTATGGCAACCCTACGTTTGGTGATTAAGTGCCTCCTCTTGGACCCTGCCACCCTAGGTTCCAATGACCTACATTGCCTTTAAGAGTCCCAATTCATGGGCTCAGTCCATTAAGTGTCTGACTTTGGCTCAGGTCATGATCTCGGGGTCTGTGACTTCAAGCCCTGCATTGGGCTCTGTGCTGACAGCTCAGAGCCTGGAGCCTGCTTCTGATTCTATGTCTCTCTCTCTGCTCCTCCCCCACTTGTGCTCTGTCTTCATCTCTCTTTATCAAAAATAAATAAACATTATAGCCANTTAGGGACACCATGGTCAACTAGCCAATGGCATCAATTCTGCCAGTCAAACTATCCTGATTAGTGCTTTAAGTATGCTGTCCCTTTAAGTATGGCAACCCTACGTTTGGTGATTAAGTGCCTCCTCTTGGACCCTGCCACCCTAGGTTCCAATGACCTACATTGCCTTTAAGAGTCCCAATTCATGGGCTCAGTCCATTAAGTGTCTGACTTTGGCTCAGGTCATGATCTCGGGGTCTGTGACTTCAAGCCCTGCATTGGGCTCTGTGCTGACAGCTCAGAGCCTGGAGCCTGCTTCTGATTCTATGTCTCTCTCTCTGCTCCACCCCCACTTGTGCTCTGTCTTCGTCTCTCTTTATCAAAAATAAATAAACATTAAAAAGAAAAAGAGTCTCAGTTCAGAGCAGCAGTTCTCATGGTAGTTCCTGACTTACAGAGAAGAATGACCAAAGAGTTCTTCAAGGAAGCTGGGGTTCCCGTCACAAATTTATTTCTCACACTCATGGTGAAAGATATGTCCTCTGGACCCTTCTAGCATGAATAGGCATGTATTATAAGACAAATCTACTCTAACATTCCAATTTCCCTAAGCTGTTGGATATCTTCCTCTACATTTTAACAAGGCAATTCTGGCATTTCAAATTTCTTTGAAATTTGGTCACATTTTGGTCCATGTTTCAGTCAACCAAAATACAACCTGTTAGAGCCCTTTCTAGTTCCTTAAGCTACAATATTGAGTCCAGAATCTCTGCGAGTGGGCTCATGTCAATAAATATAGACTACATAGAAGAAGGACGATGAGCACTGTGTGTTATATGGAAACCAGCTTGACAATAAACTATATAAAAAAAACATATATATAGACTGACCCAACTTTACATTTCTTCTACCATGATTCCAGACCCCTAATATTCATTCCCATACATGTTGCCTGGAGTTTTTTTCTTTTTTCTTTTTTAATTTTTTAAATGTTTATTTATTTTTGAGAGAGAGAGAGAATGAGAGAGGCAGAGAGAGATGGAGACACAGAATCTGAAGATCTGAAGCAGGCTCCAGGCTCTGAGCTATCAGCACAGAGCAGGATGTGGGGCTCACACTCACAATTGGTGAGATCATGACCTGAACTGAAGTCAGATGCTCAACTGACTGAGCCACCCAGGTGCCCCACATGTTTCCTGGATTTCTGTCTGTATAAATTAGAAAAGCCATGCAGTGCTTTTGGGGCGAGGCTAACTCCTAATGGTTTACATTATCAACCTTACCTTCAGGGCCTGGTGGGACTTGAGTGTAGTAATAGGTCTAGAAGCAAATGGGGGAGTGGCGGAATCCGTCCTGAGGAGAATCAGCAGTGTCTTGCAAGGTGACTACCTCCGGGGAGGCCATTACAGTGTCCACAGGCAAAGCAGGGTTAACTTCCTCAGATGGGGGTCAAAGGACTGATTCTACAGTTAAGGAAGACTCTGCAGAATTTGGGAGTTCAATGTCTCTAGTTACCAGGATCTGTCCATATGTCTCTATTCCAATTTTCAGGGTCCCACTTCTTCCCAATAAATGCCCTCACTTTAACAGCAGACATAATGTCAGGTTGGGAATTCAATTTGTAATTTATCCACTTGCAAGATGAGACTTCAGGTTTGGTGTTCAGAGAGTTAAACTGTGGTAACAGGAGATGAATTTTTGTTTCAGAGCAGAAAATTTTCAAGTGATTTACGTGGCCCTTGAGCTGGGAAGTTGAAGCCCTGAGCTCATCCTTTTCTTTCCTCAATTTGTCTAACACAATTAGTAGCAAACAGCTAATCTTATTATGCTTGTCAGTTTGATGAAAGTGTTCTAACATATCAAATATATGGTCACCCATGTACTTTGTCTTTTATAAGTTATTATTAGGAATATCCAGTTGTGACACTCTGAGTATCTCTATTGCAATGGATTGTCAAGTGCCCTTTTTACTACTTAAAATAGAGTCATTAGTGCCTCAGATTGGAGAATCAATTCCAGAAACTCCATAATCATTTCAGATCTTAATAAATATTAAGGAATTAACTTATACAATTGTAGAGAGTGGCAAATATGAACCCTGTATATGTTATCAGAATGGAAATTCAGACAGGAGTTGATGTGGTAGTCTTGAGGCAGAATTTCTTTTTCTCTGGGAAACCTCAGTTTTTGCTCTTAGGGTCTTCAACTGAGTAGAATAGTCCCACCGTACATTATCAAGGATAACCTCAACTTACTTAAAGTCAAATGATTTCAGATGTTAACCATATGTGCAAAATGTCTTCACAGTAACACTTACTTAGTGTTATTAAATAACTGGCACTTATGGGGATGAGCACTGGGTGTTATATGGAAACCAATCTGACAATAAACTATTTGTAAAAAAATAAATAAATAAATCACACACACAAAAAAGTCTTTAAAAAAAGAAAAAAAAAGAAAAAAAACAGCACCTGTGTAACTGGTGCTTACTAATTAGACATCTAATTATTTTTTATTAAAATTTTATAAAAGAAGTAAATTATTTCAAAGAAAAAATAACTGGCTACTGTAGCCTAGTCAAGATGACATAAAATTAATCATCATACATAAGGTATAAAAAGGAGATCATTGTTCAGCATGTGAGAAAATAACAAAAATTTAATTACTCCATAAGCTCTAAGCAAGTTGTTTCATTGATTTGTGCTTAGCAATATGTGGGAATAGAAGAAATAGTAAACAAAGATTTATGTACTTAAAATTTCAATAAATGACAAAAATCCCTTCATGGGTGGCACTGTGTATACCCCATTACATCCGTCTAGTTTCACATGTAGAGACATTAACATTGGTTAATGGGTTCAGGTGGTGGCCACCTTATATCCAACCACTATAAAGTCCCCTAATGAATCTTTCAACTAATAGTCAAACATCCTCTGATGATCTTTGCCTTTACTCATTACTTCATTAGAGGCTATATAAAAGGATACTTTTTCTCTCCTTTCTGAATTTATTAATTGGAATCCTGTTAGAAAGATGATGCTTCTCCATCAATAACTTGGGTCCTCTGAAATAAATTTCTGACCAAAAAATTAGGATAATGGCTTGAATTCCCTATTTATTTGTTTATTAAAATGAGTTTGTAAACAAAAACAAAAAATAAAAAAGTATATAAAACAAAACAAAAAAAGAAAAATGAGCTTGTGCCAAAAGTGATGAGAGATTCATTTATATTTTACTAGTTCAAGTATAAAACACACAGATCATCAGTGAACAGTTTGATTAATTTTCACAAAATTAGCACACCTTTTACAACATATAAGTCAAGAGATAGCACATTACCAGCACCACAGAAAACCTTCTCATATGCCCCTCAATCACTAAGCTCTTCTTCCTGCCCCCAAATAACCATTGATCTGAATTTTAGGAACAGATTACTTTTTCCTGTTTAAAACATTGTGTTGGGGTGCCTGAGTGGCTCTGTCGGTTAAGCATCTGACTTCGGCTCAGGTCATGATCTCATGGTTTGTGGGCTCGAGCCCCATATCAGGCTCTGTGCTAACAGCTCAGAGCCTGGAGCTTGCTTCAGATTCTGTGTCTCCCTCTCTCTCTCTGACCCTCCCCTGCTCATGCTGTCTCTCTCTCTCTCTCAGAAAGAAATAAAAACATTAAAAAAAACATTGTGTGTTGTGTGCACGACAATATTATTTGTGAGATTCATCTGTGTAGTTGTGGGTAGCTGTATTTTGTACATTTTTGTTACGTGTGTAGCATTCTATTATGTGAACATGTGTCAGTTTATTCACTGTACTGTTAATAAATTTTGGGATTGTTTCCGTCTTTTGACTATCACAACCAAAACTGCTTTGAATACATCAATGGTACACATATTTTGTTGTTGTTGCTATATACCTAAAAGTCAATCCACAAGTATAGGGAAGGTGAATCTTTATCTTTGGAAGACAAGGACAAACCAATTTTCAAATTGGTTGAGACTGTTTATTCTTTTCAGCAGCAGTGTTCAGCTGTTTCACATCCTTGTCAACACTTGACATTGACAGATCTTTTCATTTAGAACATTATGGTTGGTGCATAGTGGCTTTTAATTTTGTGGAAAAAAAATTTTTTTGACTCAAAGGGCACCTAGTATATATGCACAATGTGGAAATAAAAGAATGTCACTGGATCATTTCATGAGGCCATGTACTGATTATAGATGCTCTTAAGGTCAGTGAGTAGACTGGAACTTATAAGCAAACCGCAGAATGAAGATTCTAACTAAAGAAGGGAGTAAAAATATTTAAAAAAATAAGGAGGGAGTAAAGACTATGCCTTACTTTGTTATGCACTATATTGCAGACAGAGTTCTTTGGCTTCAGGTTGAGGAAAGCCAAGGTGAACTAGCACGGCCCAGGGTAGTGATAAAGAGCTGATGGGAACGATTAATGATGCTGCAGTATGTAGAGTTACATACTGTGAATGAGTGATGTCTAAATGCACCAGATAGTGTCAGTTCCCATGGTGAATTTCCTTCAGTGAAAAAGCCTGGGGGAAGAGGCAGGCCTCAGAGAAAGGCTTAAGTTTGTAATAATAAAATACCCAAAATGATATATATAGTGCTTTGCACATGTTAAGACATTTCATCCTTTTTTTTTAATTTTTCAATGTTTTATTTATTTATAGGAGAGAGAGAGAGAGAGAGAGCGTGAGCAGGGAAGGGTCAGAGAGAGAGAGGGAGTCACAGACTGAAACAGGCTCCAGGCTCTGAACTGGCAGTCAGCACAGAGCCCGACGCGGGGCTCGAACCCACGAACCGCGAGATCATGACCTAAGCGAAAGTCAGACGCTTAACCGACTAAGCGACCCAGGCGCCCCAGACATTTCATCCTTTTAATAAATCACTGAGGTATCTTTTCCAATTTTCAAGGTGAGCCCACAGGTATAGAGAGTTTAACTCACTTATCTAAGGCCACACAGAAAGTAAACGGTGGAGCCTGAATTTGAACCCAGGCAATCTGGCCTCAGTGCTCTGCTTTTGACTCTGTACTATCCATAGAATCAGGTTTGGGGGTTGGGGGATTCATGCAGAGAGATTCTGGGAAAGGGAGAAAAGGAAAAGGGGACAGGAAATTAGACAGGTAATCTTATTATCATCCAACATTAAAAAAAAAAAAGAAAGTGTGTCCAGACTAATGGGATACATTCTGCCCTGTTGCTGAAAATAAAATAATGAAAGCTAGAACATCTCTAGGTTTGGATCTCAAAATCTTCAATGCACACTGAGCATAATGGCTCAGTAGGGAAGCCCAGCTTACCAGAGATCCAAATGTTGGGAACTGCAATTCATCCTGGGAATTACCTTTAGTTTTCACACACCTGTGTCAGGTATTTATGATTGCTTTAGCAAAGCACAGATGACACAGCATTATGTCTAGTTTCCACTGGGTTTTGAGGTTGCAGAGAAGCCAGTCAGGGTTGGTTAATAATCTACATTTATATTATCCACACCAGTGGGTAGGGACCTTGTATTTGGACCCAAGTCCAAGGCATCCAGAGGCCAGACCATGAAGTTCCAAACCCTCCTTCTGCTTCTTTCTGGAGAACTTTTACTGATTAAAGTAAATCTGGAGTCGTTTTACTGCTGAAGCTCACTATGAGCTGGTGAGCATGGAGTCTGGAGAGACTGATAATTAGGAAGGAGGAGCAAAGGAAGGCTATCTGAGTGGGTGCTGGGGCAGAGAGAGTAATCCATCTCTACCTCCTCCCAGAGCCCTGGACATCTCTTCCCTACCCCTTTCTACACCTTTCTGTCCTCGACCCTAGCTCTCTTTTTTTTTCTTCCCTACTTGCCTTGTCCATCAACAAAAATAAATTGCCTTTCCTTGGAGAAGAGCTCACTCTATGAAGTAGGGAGAACAAGAAGGATTGCCTGGGGCTGAAGCAGCTGGATGACTTTGACAGTCACCTAGAGTGTCCCAGGATCAGGTGTCCAAGGTAGAATGGGGCAATGTCTGCTCAATGGGTAAAGAGAAGGCTCAGGGAAGACACTTACAGAGCCACGTTTGCATTTGAGCATCTCCAGTTTAAGGAGGTGGATGTGAAGTAGGACCCAGCTCTCAGGGTTGCCCTCTCCCTGGGACTTCTTCCAGGCTTTTACTTTCCTCCCCCGACCTCCTTCAGTTTCTTCTGATTGTTCTGCCCGGGGACTGAGGACTCATATGCACTTTTGTTGGAATTAGATCTTGGGGTTGTGGAAACGTCCATCAAAGTTAGTGGAGGTTTGTGTTTATAGAAGTGGGTGGGGATTTCAGTTAGTTCTCCACAGATACTGAGATGTCTAGAGAAGTTGGTGCAAGCAGTTCCTAATCTCCCTCCTACTCATTTGGGGATCCCTGACCCTGACTGAAACTCAGCCCCTCCCCCTAACTCTGGTCCCCTCTATCCATCCTGTCCCTCTCCAGGCCTGTCTCTCTGTCCTTCTCATCTGTCCCAGCTTCACAAAGCAATAGCAGTCTCCCAGGGGTGCTTCTCTGGACAAAGTGGGGGTGTAGAAGTGAGCCCAGGGAGCAGCAGAGAAAGAAGGGGGGTGGGTGGGTCCCCAGCCCACTCCCTGTTGGACCCCAAAGTAACCATTTCCACCCTTTGCATTCACTACCTGGTGTATTTTCACACCACGTGTGTCCACCTGGCACAAGCAAGCCTGGCTTCCTGACACTGCCTTGTGGACCACAAACAGTTGCTGTGCTTGGACAGCCACTGTGCTGATCACAACGTGAGCTGCGGGCAACATGGCTGGAGGACAGGAGACCTGACTATTGAGACCAGAAGGGTAAGGATCCGGAAGTACTTCTGTAGTGTTAGCAGTGCCAGAAGAGTTTGGACTGTCCCGTAAGGCTTGTGAGAGATGTCGAGATTCTTATAAGGACCAGCTGGGCTTTCCCAACTGTAGACCAGAGGGCCTTCACCATGCTGTGCCAGGGCAATGTGCTGACCACCCCTCCCTCCCCCTCCCAGCCTGGGAAATGTGTGTGGCATTTTGCTTCAGGTGTCATTTTCAATCTGGTTTGTCACTGATTCTTGGTTCCTGGTCTCAGTCTTACAGATGTTGGTGACCCCAATGGGAGCTTCTCCAGGGGACACTTTTAGTCCCTTAGAATGGTGAGGATTTCATGTCTCTGAAGGAGGACTAACAGTATGGACAAGGGCAGGCGGTTTGGCTACTGAGGCCAAGGGCAATGGGGGAAAGATAATGGAGAGGTCTTTTGCAAAGATCCTGAGGTGCTACTTGACTGAAGTGTGTGGGCTCACTACTCCTACACTTGGAGGTTACAAATGAGCTACTGCTGCCCTCAGGTTCTGGGGGGAACCTACCACCTCCATGGTCACCTCTTGGGGAAGTAAGAGTCCTCTGTTGGCCTCACCCAAGGGAGGGTGAGGAGAGGGACCCCAGCATCCACGTCTGGTCCTGACAGATAACTGGGGTGTGTGTGAGATTTCAGACACATTTTCTGTGGGTAGCTTGCCTAGAATGACCCCAATTCCATTCATGTCCTTTTTAATGAAAGACCCTGGGGCTTGAGTAAGGTCAGAGAAAGGGCCAGTGAGAGAGAAGAAGGGAAAGTCAGTGACCGCAGAGGAATAGAATGTCCCTTTGGGTCTCATAATTGAATATGGGACCAAGTATATAAGGGAGACTCTTTGCCCTTCTGCCGGAGTCCTGCTCCAGCCAGTTCAGGGGTCCCTTCCCTTCTGTCCCCAACTCTCCCTTCTTAGATCTGTGATCCCCACCCTGACCTTGTGAGCTAATGCCCACTCTGATGTTGCCCCACCTGGATTAGGATCAAATGCTCTCCTTCTCTGGAGCTTTCAACACTACTCTGAGATTCAGCCTAGACAGTAGGTTACGTTCTGACTACTGGTTAGGGAGAGAATTTCGAACTCATGATCCCACTGGGAACAACTGAGGAAGTCTGATGGAACATAGTTTATCTTATTGAAATTTTCAACATGTAGACACAGAGAAGAGACCCAGCCCACATCTAGGAGAGGACTTCAGCCTGGAGGGGTGAGGTCAGGGGACCCAGAGCTCCAGATTCACTTTTGCTCTGAAAACATTAGCCAAAACTGAGGAGACAAGCAAGAAATCTGTCTGAGCTTTTGGCTGCTTTGAGGAGCTGAGCAGAGAAAGAGGTGAAAGCCTGGTGTCCAACAGGAGTGAGACCCTAATAGACTAACCCTCATGGTGAGTGGTGATTCTAAAATGCTGCTTCCTCAAACCAGAAGAGACTCTTTAAAAAAAAAATTTTTTTTAAGTTTATTCATTTATTTTGAGAGAGACAGAGACAGTGTGAGTCAGGGAGGGGCAGAGAGAGTGGAAAAGAGAGAGAATCCCAAGCAGGCTCCCCACTAGCAGCACGGAGCCTGACGAGGTGCTTGATCATGAAACCTTGAGAACATGACCTGAGCTGAAACCAAGAGTCAGTTGCTTAGCCAACTGAGTCACCCAGGTGCTCCAAAAGACTCTTAATGATGCAGAGAACAAACCGAGGGCTGCTGGAGGGGAGGTTGGTGGGGGATGGGATACATAGGTGATGGGTATTAAGGAGGGTGGGTACTTGTGATGAGCACTGGGTGTTATATATAAGTGGTGAATCACTAAAATCCACAATATTATACTATATGTTCACTAACTAGAATTTAAATAAAAATTTGAAACAAACCATTTTTTTTTTCTCAGTTGATTACTAACAGTTCAGACTTTGAGGAACACTACAGCCACACTAGAAAACCAGGGTGGTGTTTTGGTTTTTTGGTTGGTTGGTTTGTTATTTAGTCCTTTGGGACAGCCACATAAAAACTGAGAAATGTTAGAGACTCTCTCCCCAGAATATTTCCATGCACAGGGAAATACAAATATTAACATGACACATCAGTGCACACAGAGACCCCCTTACAGATCCGGGTGTTCTGTTGTTAAAGACAAAGAGTGATGACATTTTGAATAATCATTTCAACACCCCCCAATACCATTCCATATATTTGTCAGCATAAACTGGAGTAGACAAAAGTTGGATCTAATAGTATCAGAGGAATGAGAGGAGAGTGCTGAACCTGAGTGCCTGCATAGCACTAGATCAAGCTGCAGCTTCAGGTCTGTGCTCCAAGAATGGCGATTAGCTGTTCTTTCTCCATTTCTCACCCCCAGCACCCAACTGCCATTTTATTATTAGAATTCCACATCAAGAGTCTTGTTAGGAGGTAGAAGCCACCCCCCTCCAGAGACAAGGAAAACCTATTTTCCTAATATTCTTCCAGTTAGACACAGCATGAGGCTCCACCAGGCAGGTGACCATGAGCTGGCCCTGACTCAGGAGGTGGTGTCAGCAAGGCTAACACTGTGCAGAAACATTTGCCCAGGAGCCGTGTGCGGCAGTTACTACATCCTGTTGCCAGGAGCAGCAGCAACGTCAGTCCTAGACTCAGGACTGAGTGTCCTGCCTCAGGGGAGTCCGTGGTATGGCCGGTGATGTCTGTGCAGAGCAGTAGGGGTCCCTGTGTGGGCTTCAACCTGGGTAGGACTGTGTATTCCATTCCTGACACTGTAGCCCCAAGTCTGCTTGGTGGCCTTCCCCAACATAATCTCATATTTAGAGAAAAGAATTCCATCGTTTGCTCCAAAAATTTGTCAGGGGAGTAGTTGCAAAGAGCAAGCATTCCAAGGTGTAGATCATGCTGAACTGTGAACCTCTCCCTGGTCCTTCCATTCATCTGGACCCCAGGATACAACAATGACGTGTGTCTCACAACATCACATTTCATACTGACAACGTACATGCACCCCTCTCTTTACAAGGGAAAAGAAAATGCATTTAAATGTGATTTTAATGCCCCTCCCCACACTGCCTGCTCTGATCACTGACCTCAGTGGCCCCAGATCTCGCTGAGCACCAGCACTGCTTGAGGGGCTTCTCACAAAATGCACGGGTCTCTCCCCAGACCCAGGCTCAGAGTATTCGGCACAAGATCAAGGAATCACTTATTTAGCAAGCCCTACAAGTGAGGGCCATGTGGGAATCTTAATCTATATTCCTGCTACTGAAAGGGTGACGTGAAGACCACCAGCAGCACCTTGTCATAAACACAGAATCTCATACTCCATGCTTTGTGAGCCTTAACACGGTGTCTGGGGGAGTCCTGTGAACAGGGAATTTTGGGACTCCCTGGTCTATGTGCCTTGACAGGTGGAGCCAAGACTGTGCAGACAGCTCTGAGTGTGTGGTCTGATCAGATCTCTTGGAACTGGGGGTCCAGGGTTTGGCCCTTTTTCCTTTCTCTTCTATGGCCATCACCCCCTTGGTGACCTCATTTATGCCGAAGGTTCTAAACATCATTTACTTGGTGTCACTTCCAAAATCTATTTCTCTGGCCCAGACATTTCTCCTAAATTCCATACTAATCCACGCTCGTCTGATTGCCAAGCTGATTCCCTCACATTTCTAATAGACATCTCAGCTCATCATCTCTTCACTGAATGTCTGTGATGTCCTTTCCCAAATATGCTCCTCCCAGAATCTTCCCCATCTCTGCTGACAGCAACTCCATCTTTCCACTTGTATACTCCAGAATTTGGGGGTCCTCCCTGGCTCCTCTTACTCATACCCAAGATCTAATCCATTAGATTGTGCTGCAAAGTCGATTTACAGATTGTATCCAGAATCCCATCACTTCACACTCTTTCCACTGCTCACACCTCAGTGAAAGGAGCAGACATTCCCAGACTGGAACACAGAACTGGCTTTCTACTGCTGTCCCCAGTGCCTCACCTGCCCCTTGCCTCCCGTTCTGTTCTCAACACAGCAGACAAAGTGATCCTTTCAAAGGAGAAGCTGTCCCATGTCCCTCTTTTTAATTTTTTTGATTATTTTTTTACTTTAGAAAGAGAGAGCATGCATGAGCAGGGGAGAGGGGCACGCGGGGGGGGGGGGGGAGAGAGAGAGAGAGAGAGAGACAGAATCTCAAGCAGGCACCACACTCAGCACAGGGCCCAATGTGGGGCTCAATCCCATGGCCCTGGGATGACGACTTGAGCCGAAATCAAGAGTTGGGTACTCAACTGACTGAGCCACCCAGGTGCCCCACCATGTCTCTCTTTTGCTCAAACTGTGTTGTAATTTCCCTCACACTTAGAGCAAATGTCAAAACCCTTTTGATATCTTCCAAGATTATAGAGTCTGGTCATACCTGTATCTCATCTCAGTTACTCTCTGCTCCAGCCGTACCGGTCTTCTTTTTCCTCTCAGAACACGCAGACACACCTGCCCTTCTGCATTCACACTGGACTTTCCACTGCCTGGAAGGACCTTGCCCCAGACAATCTCATGGATAATTCATGGGTCCATCAAATCTTTTCTCAAAGCTCACCTTTTCAGGGAGGTCCACCGCGAGCATCTAACGTAAAACAGCCATCTCTTGGCAGAAGACATGAATGGATATTTTCCCAATGAATACAGATGTCCAAGAGACACAGAAAAAGATGCTCAACATCACTCATCATTAGGGAAATACAAATGAAAACCACAATGAGGCACCCTTCACTTCACACCTGTCAGAATGGCTAAAATAAAAAAAAACAACACAAGAAATAACAAGTGTTTGCAAGGATGTGGAGAAAAAAGAACTCTTGTGTGGTGTTGGTGGTGTTGTGTGGTGCACTGGTGCAGCCACTATGGAAAACAGTATGGAAATTCCTCAAAAAGTTAAAAATAAAATTATCATCTAATCTAGTAATTCTATTACTGGGCATTTACCCAAAGAAAATGAAAACACTAATTTGAAAACTGTATTTATTGCAGGCATTATTTACAATAGCAAGGGTATGGAAGCAGGCCAAGTGTCCTTCGACAGATAAATGGATAAAGAAGCCATGGTATATATACACAGGAGGGAGATAGACCAGTCTCATCTCTGCTGGCACAGAAAGGCAAGTTGGGGAAGAGAACACAGGGCAGTGTGGGGAAGGGTCGTGGTAGGTAGGATGGACCTGTCTCCCTGCTTCGTCTCATTATGCTAATAGGAACACAGACATTCAGATGCCCTTTGCAGAAAAAGAAGTCAGGGACACTGATGTCACAGGTGGGAAAGTAAACAAATCTTGTGTCACTCAGTCCCCTACAAGGCTGGCTCAAACTGTGAAAGAAAACAATCATGAACAAATTTAGATGACTCACTGTAAGTGATGACAGTCTCACCCCACCCACTGCATGCTCAAAATGTCCTGCTCCAAGAATCCCCATAACCCAGTTGTGTTCCATCTGCCCAACCCCTCCCCACGTGAGGTCCTCCAGAGTCTTACTTTAGGAGCTATGAGAGACACATCAGAGCCCTCCATACCATTACTGCCTGGGTTAATACAAATAGGATGTGGTCAGAGCCCCCAGGAGACGAGACTAAAACAGCAGCTATGGAGTGGGTAAGCTCCCCATGGGGTCCTGTCTACACTATCCCAGGGTCTCAGGGATCACTCCCTCCATACTTACTTGCAGACTGAGTGTAGCCCCCTCCTTTTCCACCTGTGGCAAGAAAACATCATGTTTGAGCCCATGGAGGAGGCAGGGCTATGAGTCCTAGACCTAGTTCTGAACTCCAGGGAAACTTCCAGAACTGTGACTGCAGATTGAGGGCGGGATCAGGAAACACGAAGAAAGTACCTGTGTGAGGATTGGACAAACCACCCTCCTATAGTCTGTCCTCAGCAGGGGCTTTCATCTCTGTCCTGTGACTTCTGCGATCGGGTCCCCATCACCAGATTCATCAAGGTGAAAAATTTATCCTTCATTTTCACATGTGTTTTACTAAAAAGCAATTGTTAGCAATCAATTCCACACTGGACTAGCACACGTGGGTGGGTGGTACTTCACATTAAGTGGGGTAAGAAAACTCAGAGCACAACCTCTCCCTCCCTACCTGCTTCTTACTCCAGATTACAGCTCCAGCCAGCACAGTGACCACAGGGGAACCAGACCAGCAATAATGTCCATGATGGGGATGGTGGACTGAGGAGGAGGCTCTGGGAAGGGAAGGGAAGGTGAGGGCCCTGTACCCCAGGCATAAGCCCCCAACTTGCTGAAGTTCTTCAGAAGAGACATTTCCCTGAGAAAAGGTTCTGTACCCAGGTTTCCCCTCTCACCTCTCTCAGGGTGATGGACTCCTGCAGCCCCTCGTGCCGCACAAGCACATGTATCTCTGCTCCTGTCCAGGGGGCACCACCACAGCTGCCCACTTCTGGAAGGTGCCATCCCCTGCAGACCTGTATCCAGAAGCTCTGAGTCCTGGGTCAGGTCCTCCACATCACACTGCCAGGGTAGAAGCCCAGGGCCCAGCACCTCAGGGTGACATCACTGTCAGAGATGGGGTGGTGGGTTACATGTGTCTTTGGAGGGTCTGAGAAGAAGGGTCAGAAAATTAAAAAAATTGACATCTGTCTTGGGCCACTGCAGCAGCACTCCTATGACCAACCACCCTGAGAATGGGCAGTTCAACTGGGGTGGGAACAGGGAGCAAAAATCCAGACATCAGACTGGGCGTAGACATGTGGGATGACCTCTTCTTGTCTGGAAAGTTCTTTAATCAGGACAAGAGAGCCTAAGGTAAGAGCCAGATCTCTGAAGGGAGAGAAGGTAAGTCTGGTCCTGACCTGAGTGGAGGCCCAGGGACACAGAAGAGCTGAAGTCAGAACTCAACCGCATTGGTTCTGGGGCAGAGAACAAAACTAAGAAAGTCCCCATGGTTCCTAAAGCCGCTGCCAGAGTGACTGATCAGTTATTTCAGAGATGGCTTCCCCCTCCATCCCTGAGAGACAGTATTCCTTAATTGTCCCGGGAGAAACATGGGCACTCTGGACAGGTTGCTCTTTGATGCCCAGTCTGAACACCAGGGTTGTTTCCCTTCTCTCTCCACCCCTGGAGGGGGGTGGGGAGGTGCGTTCTGGCATCAGTCCCATTTATCTCTCCTAATAGGGAGACACTGCCCCCAGGCTCAGGGAAGACTGGGGAAATTCCTCATCCCCTCGTCCCTGCGAGCTGCAGCATCTGATCTCCGTTCTGCAGGTACCTGCGTTGCCGCTCCATCCACTCTCCGTCCGGGTAGTTCCTGGGTGCTCCGTCGCACCGGCCACCTCCCACTTCCGGCGGGTGATCTGCGCCGCCGTGTCCGCCGCGGTCCGGGAGCGCAGGTCCTCGTTCAGGGCGATGTAGTCCGCGCCGTTCTTTGAGAATTGACTGTACCCACAGAAGACC
>NW_027529524.1:158005-195135 GCF_008692635.1 Crocuta crocuta | reverse complement strand
CTCCCCCCCAGAAAGCCCCTGGCCCCGCCCCCGCGGCCAGCCACTCCCACGTAACCCCGCCCCCGAGAGAAGTCCCCGTGCCGTCCTCGCTCTGAGCCTGTTCAGTTTAAATCGGAAACAAAACCCGAGCAATCCCTGTGGGCTCTTTCCGGATCTAGTGGCTTGTCGGTGGACCTTGGGGTGACGTTCGGACCCGGAAATCAGGGCGGACGTTGGGATGGGGGTCGTGACCTGGACCCGGGCCCGCGTCGCTCACCGGACTCGCTCTGGTTGTAGTAGCCGCAAGTGTTCTGCAGGCTCACTCGGAAAGTCCGTGCGTTGCTCCCGGCGATCCGCGTCTCCCGGTTCCAATACTCCGGCCCCTCCTGCTCCATCCACGGCGCCCGCGGCTCCATCCTCGGACTCGGAGCGTCGGTGTCGAGCCGCGCGAACTGCGTGTCGCCCACGTAGCCCACGGCGATGAAGCGGGGCTCCCCGAGGCCGGGCCNTCGGGGTCTGGGGCCGGGGGCGGCGATCAGGCACCTTCCCCGGGGGTCCCGCGTCCCTGTCGGGCGGTCCCCTCACCCTGCTGCGCAGTCCCTTTCCTCCCGACCCCGTACTCACCCGCCCAGTCTCGGTGTTAGCCCCCCTCCCCTCCCCCGCGATCAGGAGAAAGGGTTGTGGGGTCCATGCCGCAGACCCTCGGGGACTTGGGAGAAGCTGAGTGGAGACTGTTCCTGAGAACTTCGTATCCGCCAAGAGCGGTGACGCTAACTGGTTCTCTAAAACCGGACACGCAGTGGGAGTGTGAACTGGGCTCGCGTGCTGAGTATCCGGGCAGGAGGACGTGACCCAGGCTGTGAGAACAAGTAAAACCAGGAGAAGAGGCCTCCCCAACACTGGGCTTCCCTGTGCCAGACACCGCCCTCGGGAGAGAACCCGGAGAGCCAGGCCTCCCGGGGGTTCTGAGACTTTGCCCTGACCCCTCTCCTCGGGCACGGTGGTCAGGTGACGTTGTCATCCTGTCTTCCTGAGTCCTGGCCCAGGGGCTGTCTGAGGAAACCAGGGAGAGACCCACAGGCTGGGCTCAGCCCCCTTTTCCTCCACAGTCCTTTCTGGAATATTCTCTGAATAGGACTCTCTTACCTCTTATCTCTCTTCCTCTGGATTGTTCTAGAAGAAAATTCACCCTCATGGAATCTGATACAAAAGAGTGAGCTCACCCAGGGGACAGAAATGGAGTGACAGGGGTTTTCTTTTTACACCTGGAGAAGCTGTACCTGATTCCACTTTCCTTCTTGTTGATTAACTCTAGTGGTAGCACAATGTTGGTAACCCCTGAGCATCAGGAATCTAATCTGTAAAAGTGATTTTGATCCCTTCCGAGAGAAAAGTGACCGTACAGCACAGCAGTCAGACTCACAAAGCACTTAGATTTTCCAAACAATGTATCAGTGACTCTCTGGTTTTAACATTATGTTCATTCGATACCCCTGAGATCATCTGTGTGAGTCCTGGACATATGCTTAGTCCATAGATGCACCGTTGTTACTGTATATTTCTGCTGGAAGAGTGCACAAGCTTTAATCACCTCCAAGTTATAAGTGTTCGGTGCAGCCAAATGCCCTTCAACAGCGTCCATGCATTTCCTGTGTTTGAATTAATACCTAAGTTATGTGCATATTACTGGGGCACTTGGTATTGTTTTCTTTACCCTGATTATCATAAGGATGCAATGGCTTTTCAGGCAGCCCCAGGGTATAGTAAACACTAGATGCAAAGAATGTCTTGCTGCTCCCTGTAGATGGAGATTTATTAAAAATCTGTGTAACAACATATTTATTTATTTATTTATTTATTTTACAAATAGTTTATTGTCAAATTAGTTTCCACATAACACTCAGTGCTCATCCCCACAAGTGTCCTCCTCCATGCCCATCCTTCCTCCCCCCCACATCCATCAGTCCTCAGTTTTTGTCAGCATTCAAGAGTCTCTCATGGTTTGCCTCTCTCCCTTTCCCCCACCATTTCCGCCCTTCTTCTCCCCCTCGTTCCTCCGTCAAGTTCCTCCTAATCCTCCTATACGTGCAAACATATGATATTTGTCCTTCTCTGCCTGACTTATTTCGCTCAGCATAACACCCTCAAGGTCCATCCATGTTGCTACACATGGCCAGATTTCATTCTTTCTCATTGCCATGTAGTATTCCATGGTATAGATAAACCACATCTTCTTGATCCATTCATCCGTTGATGGACACTTAGGCTCTTTCCATGTTTTAGCTATTGTGGAGAGTGCTGCTATGAACATTGGGGTACATGTGCTCCTATGCATCAGCATTTCTGTATCCCTTGGGTAAATTCCTAGCAGTGCTATTGCTGGGTCATAGGGGAGTTCTAGTGTTAGTTTCCTGAGGAACCTCCACACTGTTTTCCAGAGGGGCTGTACCAGTTGTGTAACATATTTAAATCTGAGAATTCCACTGCTTAGAATTCTTCCCCTCTGCTTCTTTTCCTCACCCTGCATCTGCAGCCCTTCTCTCTGTCTCCCATCCCTCAGGCCCTCTCCTCCCCTTAGTCTCCACCACCCTCTCCCTCCTGGATTGGGGCACTGGTGCCACCCCATGACCTGCCACCTGGGGGTCTTCTCCCCACAGGGGTTAGTGATTCTGCTAATGTGAGTCAGGTCGTGTCACGTCTTCACTGAAAATGCTCCAACGGTGCTGTCTCATTCTTGGGAAGCCTCTAGAATGTAAGGCTCATGAGCACAGGGGCTTTGGGCTATTTTGATGAAAGCTGTCTCCCCAGCATAGAAAGCCATTCCTGGTGCATAATAGGCACTAAATTAATTGTTGTTGAATGAATGAATGAAATATGACTATTAGAATAATAGTCATAAAAATCATAAAATGAAAAATACATAAACAAAAGTAAGGAAAGATTTTATTTCACGCCACTAGTGTGCCTGAGGGCTAATAAATTCATTCCAGCGGCAAGACCGCTATGTACACTGAGGCTGTGCAGTGGTTTTCTATTGCTGAAGCACAGATTCCCACAACCATAGTGACCTACCACAGCACCCGTCCATGTGTCCTAGTTCTGGATGTCAGCAGTCTGGTGTGACACTGAGGGTTCTTTCCTGGGTGTCACAGGCAGTGTTTGCACCTCAGCACAAAGTCGCCTCCGAGCTTGCACAGAGCTGTTGGCAGAATTCCATTTCCTGGAGCTGGAGGACTGCAGTCCCCACTTCCTTGCACAATGTCAGTGGGATGTTGCTCTCAGTTCCTGTGGCCACCAGCACTGTTTTGGGCTGGTGGCCTCTTCTGCTGTCAAGACCTGTCTTGGGGTTCCTGGGTGGCTCAGTCAGTTAAGCATCCAACTTCAGCTCAGGTCATGTGATTTTGCTCAGGTTCATGAATTCAAGCTCTGCATCGGGCTCTGTGCAGACAGCTCGGAGCCTGGAGCCTGCTTTGGATTCTGTGTCTCCCTCTGTCTCTTCCCCTCCCTGCTCATGCTCTGTACTCTTTCTCTCAAAAGTTAAAAAAAAAAAAACTTTTTAAAATTAAATAAAAATTTAAAAAAGGCCTCCCTCACCCTGAGTCCTGCTCCCTCTGCCAGGCTTTCACTCAGGAAGAACCCCATCCTATTAAGGGCTCACCTGATGAGGTCAGGATTACTCACGACAACCCTCCTGTTTTAATGCAGCAGATATGATCCTTACTGCACATGCAAAGTCCCTTCACACTAGCACCTGGATTAGTGTTTGATCCAACAACTGGGAGAATATGAACAACGTGAGGTTGGTTAGGGCAGCCATCTTGCAATCTGCCCGGGACAGACTGCTTCTTCCATTTTGTCTAATGGGTCAGAGTAGAGACCAAAGTTAAAATAAATAGATTGCCTAAATGTTAATAATATGCATTCTGTCCCCTTAGATATAGATATTCTTCTTAAAACCAATTGAGGATGTTTAGCATCTCATAGTTAATGTAGAGCCAATGGAAAGTAAAGTGGGATAGTTCATCCTGTTCTTTGGACCCTGTAGCAGTTATGTGCAGCTGCATCACAAGTTACCCGAGACTCAGCAGCTCAGAACAACACGTGTTCAGTGTCTTCCACAGTTCTCCAGGGTCAGGAATCCAGGAGAGGCTCACCTGGATGCTGCTGGCTCAGGGCCTCTCTCAAGGTCGCAGTCATGTTGCCAGCCAGGACTGCACTATCTGATGACCTGAGGGGGACTGGGAGTTCACAGGAAATAAGGCTCCCTCAAGTGGCTGTTGGAAGAAGCCTCCTTTTCTTCCCTGATGGTCCTGAGAGGCCCTGACTCCTTGGGGACTTTTCCATAAGGTGGCTAATGACTAAGTAGCTTCTTCTCCCAGAGCAAGTAATCAGAGAAAGAAAGACAGAGGGAAAGAGAGAAACCCAACTGGAAGCTGCCATGTGTTTTATGTCCTGGACCCAGGGTCACACACCATTACATCATCCTTTTCTGTCAGTTAGTAGTGAATCCTTCAGGGGCATTGTGTGGCTCAGTCCATTAAGCATCAGACTTCAGCTCAGGTCATGATCTCGTGGTTCATGAGTTTGAGCCCTGCATCAGGATCTGTGCTGACAGATCAGTGCCTGGATCCTGCCTCAGATTCTGTGTCTCTCTCTTTCTGTTCCTTCCCCGCTCATGCTCTGTCTCTCTCTCTCTTTCAAAAATAAATAAAAATTAAAAAAAAATAAGTGAATCATTCAGGGTGGCCCACACTCAAGAGAGAGACGTTTATTTTTTTTTTCTTTATTTTATTTTATTTTATTTTATTTTTTTATTTTTTTACAAATAGTTTATTGTCAAATTAGTTTCCACATAACACTCAGTGCTCATCCCCAAAGTGCCCTCCTCCATGCCCAACCCCCCTCCCCCCAACATCCATCAGTCCTCAGTTTTTGTCAGCATTCAAGAGTCAAGAGAGAGACATTTAAATCCACCTCTGGAAGGGAGGATGTCAAAGGGTTTAGGTACACATTAAAACCAAAGTTAATATGAAATATTGTTTTTGGACTTGGTAAGTCAAATGCTTCTTTCACCCATTATTTTTCTTGAATTGTTCAAATTTCTCTTTAGAAAGTAATCATGAGAAGTTTATATAAATTGAACATCTATAATTTAACATATCACACTATGGTTTTCAATGAGACTTAGGCATCAACAAATTCTAAAAATCACTGTTACTGTGTACTAAAAAATTTTTAGGCTGTTCCTTTTGTTGTCATTTCTATTCCTATTTACTATTTCATCAGTGGTTATTACTTTGTATGATTTCCAGCTTAATTTAAATTGAACAACAATGTATTTCTTCATTCTGTTAATGTATTGAATCCAGTTGAATGTGAGGTTAATGTGACCCATCAAATCCTTCACAAGATACAATTGCCTGCACACCATATGCAACATTATATGGAAGAAATCAACAGAGATGCCAGTGAGCAAAAGGTCAAATGACCTATGTGTATCACTTTCTGTATCTTCTCTCTAACATGGTTCAGAATAATTGGCTGTGGTTTTGTCCCAATGAGAATAGTTTTTACAAAGTATCTTTGGTATAAACTTTGGTATTTCATTTTAATTTCCTTAAAAAAATTAATCTGGGGTCGCCTGGGTGCTTCAGTCGGTAAAGTGTCTGACTTTGGCTCAGGTTATGATCTCATGGTTCGTAGGTTTGAGCCCCGCATCGGACTCTGTGCTGACAGCTAGCTCAGAGCCTGGATCCTCTTTCAGAATCTCTCTCTCTCTCTCTCTCTCTGACCCTACCCTGTTCACGCTGTCTCACTCTCTCAGGAATAAATAAAACATTAAAAAAAAAAATTAACCTAGAGTGGCTAACAAACTCCAGTTTGAAAAATGCCAGTTGAAGGAGTTCTGATACAGGCAACCCCTGGGCACCTGCACTGGGACAAGAACCAGCAGGAATGATGCTCCATGAACCGTCCCCACTCCCATCCCCCCGTGTAACCTCTGTCCTGAGACTCCTGGTTACAATTCATTTGACTTTTTCTAAAGTGTATGTATTTTCCAACCAAATATTGTTTTTTGCCTGATTTTTACCTTCCTGTAGGTGAACACATGCCACAGATATTCTTCTGTGTCTCAGTGTCATGTCTAGTTGACTTATCTCTCTTTCCTTAAAAATTTTTTTATTTATTTATTAAAAAAATTTTAATAGNATTGGAATTGCATGGAATGTGTAGATTGTTTTCAGTAGTAATGACATTTAAACTATATTTATTCTTCCAATCCATGAACATGGAATGTTTTTCCATTTCTTTGTGTCTTCCTCAATTTCCTTCATAAGTTTTCCATAGTTTTCATCTACAGATCTCTTATATCTTTGGTTAGGTTTATTGTTAGGTATTTTATGTTTTTTTTTTGTGCAGTTGTGAATGGGATCAGTTTCTTGATTTCTCTTTCTGTTGCTTCATTGTTGGTTTATAAAAATACAACTGATTTCTGTACGTTGATTTTGTTCCCTGCAACTTTGCTGAATTCTTGAATCAGTTCTAGTAGGCTTCTGGTGGAGTCTGCCGGATTTTCTATGTAGAGTATCATGTCGTCTGCGAAAAGTGAAAGTTTGACTTCTTCTTTGCCAATTCTGATGCCTTTGATTTCCTTTTGCTGTCTGATGGCTGATGCTCAGACTTCCAGCACTATGTTAAACAACAGTGCTGAGTAGACATCCCTGTCGTATTCCCGATCTCAGGGGGAAAGCTCTCAGTTTTTCCCCGTTGAGGATGATGTTAGCTGAGGGCTTCTCATAGATGGCTTTTATGATGTTTCAGGTAAGTTCCTTCTATCTCGACTTTGTCGAGGGTCATTATTAAGAATGGATGCTGTATCTTGTCAAGTGCTTTTTCTGCATCTATTGACAGGATCATATGGTTTTTATCTTTTCTTTTGTTGATGTGATGTATCACATTGATTGATTTGCAAATATTGAACCAGGCCTGTAACCCAAGAATGAATCCCACTTGATCTTGGTGGACAATTCTTTTTATGTGCTGTTGAATTTGATTTGCAAGTATCTTGTTGAGGATTTTTGCATCTGAATTCATCAAGGATATTGGCCTGTAGGTCTCTTTTTTTGCTGGGTCTCTGACTTGGGAATCAAAGTGATGCTGGCTTCATAAAATGAGTCTGGAAGTTTTCCTTCAATTTCTATTTTTTGGAATAGCTTGAGAAGAATGGGTATTAATTCTGTTTTAAACATCTGGTAGAATTCCCTAGGGAAGCCATCAGGTCCAGGGCTCTTATTTGTTGGGAGATTTTTGATCACTGATTCAATTTCCTCACTAGTTACGGGTCTGTTCAGATTTTCTATCTCTTCCTGTGTGAATTTTGGTAGTGATTGTGTGTTTAGGAATTTGTTCATTACTTCTAAGTTGTCCAGTTTGTTGGCATATAACTTTTCATAGTATTCCCTGATAATTGCTTGTATTTCTGAGGGATTAGTTGTAATAAGTCCATTGTCATTCATGATTTTGTCTATTTGAGTGTTCTTCTTTTTGAGAAGCCTAGCTAGAGGTTTGTCAATTTTATTTTTTTCAAAAAACCAAATCTTGGTTTCATTGATCTATTCAACTGTTTCTTTGGTTTCTATATTGTTTATTTCTGCCCTGATTTTTATTATTTCTCTTCTCCTACTCGGTTTGGGGTGCTCTTGTTGCTCTCCCTCCAGTTCCTTTAGGTGCGCTGTTAAATTTTTTACTTGCACTTTTTCTAATTTCTTGAAATATGCCTGGAGTGCAATGTACTTTCTTCTTAGGACTGCCTTTGCCACATCCCATAGAGTTTGGATTGTTGTATTTTCATTTTCATTTGTTTCCATATATTTTAAATTTCTTCTCTAATTGCCTGATTGGCCCATTCGTTCTTTAATAGGGTGTTCTTTAACCTCCATGTTTTTGGAGGTTTTCCAGACTTCTTCCTGTGATTGATTTCAAGTTTCATAGCATTGTGGTCTGAAAGTGTGAATGGTATGATCTCAATTCTTTTATATTTATTGGGGGCTGCTTTATGTCCCAGTATGTGATCTATCTTGGAGAATGTGCCATACGCACTTGAGAAGAAAGTGAATTCCATGGCCTCAGGATGTAGAGTTCTAAATATCTCTATCAGATCCATCTGGTCCAACAACAAAATATATAAAGAAGAATCAAAACACTCTGAATTAATTATACACAATTAATAAAATGTTTTAAAAAGAAGAAAGATCTGAAATCAACAACCAAACTCTAATCTTAAGGATGTAGACAGAGAACAAAACCCAAAGTTACTAGAAGAAAGAAAATAATATTAGAGCAGAAATAAATAAAGCATAGAAAATGATCAAGAAAATCAATGACACCAAAAGTTGGATATTTGGAAGATCCATAGAATTGATAATTATTTAGTTGGATTGTCTAAGACAAAGAGACAAGAATAAAATTACTAAAATCAGAAATGTAGGTGGGGACTTTACTACCTTCTACAAAAATAAAGATGATTATAAAAGTTGCTACGGACAATTATGTACCACCAAATTGGATCACCTAGAAGAAATGAACAAGACCCTAGAAACAAAAACCTAGCAACACTGCCTAATAAGGAGACAGAATCACTGAACAGAATCATAACTAGTAGGATATTGAATCGGTCATCAAATACCTCCTGAGATAAAAAGTCCACATATGATGGATTCACTATGAATCCAACCATTTAAAGAACACCAATCCTTCTCAAAATCTTTCACAAAACTGAAGAGGAAACTTCAATCTTATTCTATGAGGCCAACATTGTTCTGATTGCAAAGCCAGACAGAGACAATCCAAGGAAACTACAGACCATTATCTTTCCTGTGTAGTCACATAAGTATCCTGAGCAAAATACGACCAAACTGAATTCTGCAGCATCACCATGATAAACTGGGATGCATTCTTGTAATGCAAATACAGTTCAACCTATGAGACAATGAATGTAATACAATACAGCACATTAACAGAATGAAGAGGAAACACACGATTATTTCAACTGAATTAGAACAGCACTTGACAAATTCAACACTCTCTTTTTTAAATAAAAACATTCAACAAATATGAATAGAGAAAACTACTTCAACATAATAAGACCATAGATGAATACACCACAGCTAAATTCATACTTAATGTGAAAGGGTGAAAGTTTTTCCTTTACGGTCAGAAACAAGATAAGGGTGCCCATTTTTGCCACTTTTGTTCAATACAGTATTAAAAGTTCTAGCCAAAATAATTATGAAAATGTAAAGACCTAAAGGCAGTAAAATCAGAAAGGAAGAAGTGAAATTGTCTCTGTTCCCAGATGATATCATCATATATGTAGAAATGCCTAAGGATTCCACACAAACATGCTCACAAAATTGTTAGAGCAAATGAAAAAACTCACAAAGTGGCAGTGAGAACAAACTTTGCATCACTCAGTCCCCCATGAGGCAGCTGCCTCACACTGTGAAACATAACCATGAACACATTCAAGCGGTGGCATTTGGAAAAACCCTGCACGCACTCAAAATGTCCAAGTCCGGAGGATCCCCTTAACCCAATCTCATCCCCTCTGCCTCAACCCCTCCCCACTTTGGGCCCTTGAAGGTCTCAACTTTATATATATATATATATATATTTTTTTTTTTTTAAAAATGTTTTATTTATTTCTAGGAGAGAGAGAGAGAGAGACAGCGTGAGCAGGGGAGGATCATAGAGAGAGGGAGACATAGAATCCGAAACAGGCTCCAGGCTCACAGCTGGCAGTCAGCACAGAGCCCGACGCGGGGCTTGAACCCACAAACCACGAGATCATGACCTAAGCGAAAGTCGGACGCTTAACCGACTAAGCCACCCAGGCGCCCCTCAACTTTATATATATATTAATGTTCATTTATTTATTTTTGAGAGAGAGAGAGAGGAAATGGAGGAGGGGCAGAGAGAGAGGGAGACAGAGTCCAAGCAGGCTCCAGGCTCTGTATTGTCAGCACAGAGCCTGATGTGGGGCTCGAACTCATAAACTATGGGATCATGACCCAAGGTGAAGTTGGATGCTTAACCTACTGAGCCACCCAGCCACCACAAAGGTTTCACCCTTAGAAGCCTTGAAACACACATCAGAGTCCTGGGCACGGTCACAGCCTCAGAACCAACAGGACGTGGTCAGAGCCCCAGGAGAGGAGACTAAGGGAGGAGCCATGGGGTGGGTGAGCTCCTCATGGGGTCCTGTCTACACTACCCATGCTCTCAGGGATCACCCCTCCATACTTACTTGCAGACTGAGTGTATCTCCATCTTTTTCCCCTGTGAGAAGAAAACATCATGTCAGGGGCCAGGGAGAAGCCTGGGTCATGAGGTCCTAAAAGGACCCCCGAAATCCTGGACTGTAAAGAAATTTCCAGAACTTTAACTACAGACCCAGGGCAATATTACATAATGTGAGGTAAGAGGATATGTGGAAACTAGATCAAACCCTCCTGGAGTTCTGCGTGCAGCAGGGCCTCCCCTCTGTCCATGACCTCTGGGCATCAGGTCCCATCACCAGGGGCATCCAGGTGAACATTTTCTTTTTCAGGTGTAATTTTCCAAAGAGTATTAGCAGACAGGGTCCCCACTGGGTAGGCACATGTATGTGGATGGTGCCTCCCAGGACTGAGGCAAAGCACTAGAAAATTTCATATGGCTTGAATCCCCCTTACCCCCACCTCTCTCTCCCTACCTTATGCAAGAAAACTCAGACCTCACCCCTCTCTCTGCCGGAGCCTTTCCTCCTCCAAGTCACAGGTCCAGTGACCACAGCTCCAAGGACAGCCAGACCAGCAATGATTCCCATGATGGGGATGTTGGGGTGAGGTGGGGACTCTGAGAGGGAAAGGGAAGGTGAGAGTTCTGATCCCCAGGCCTCAGCTCTGATCCCGCTGAAGGTTTATAGAAGGTGTCATGTGTTCTGTTGTCTGAGAACAGAACCCACCCCTTCATCCCCCTTCATAACCCGTCTCAGGGTGATGGGCTCCTGCAGCCCCTCATGCTGCACAGGCATGTATATCTCTGCTCCTCTCCAACTGACACCACCAGTGCTGCCCACTTCTAGAAAGTCCCATCCCCTGCAGGCCTGGTGTCCACAAGCTCCGTGTCCTGGGTCAGGTCCTCTCCATCACTGCCAGGTCACACTAATCTCAGTCCAGTAGAAGCCTAAAGCCCAGCACTTAAGGGTCTTCCCCCCCCACCCCCGCCAATGGTCAGGGTGTTGGATCACATGTGTCTGTGGAGGATCCGAGGAGAAGGGTCAGAAACTTTAGGAACTTTGCATCATCCCCAGTGGGCCACCGAGGGAGCACATGGGAGTGGGCAGAAGGAGTGCAAGACTCACACCCCAGCCAGAGCTCCAGGATCTGGAATAACTTCCCATCCCTTTATAAGTTCCCTCTGTAAGTAAGACAGCCTAGGATTGGAGGTTCATGGTCTCTGAGTTGGACAACAACAAAGACTTCTAGTCCTGACTGGTAGAGGAGGCCCAGTGGCTCAAAACACCTGGAGTCAACCCTCCAACGAAGATGGGCATGGGCCAGAGAGCAAGGCCTGAGGGAAGACGTCAACCAGTGGTGCCCAAGGTGACTACCAGGGTCAGAGAAACCTGCTATGAAATTCTTTCAGAGATAACCCTCTCCATCTCCTTAGAGACTGGATCCCCTCAGTGTCCTGAGAGAAGGGTGGGTCCTCTGAACGAGTCTCTCTCTGGGACAGGATATGAAAACCCAGGGTAACCGCTCACCCTCAGGATCCAAGAAGGGGGGCAGGGAAGAATTCTGGTGTCAATCCCGTTTCCCTCCCTTTCTGGTGGGGCCAGCAGGAGGTACAGCCCCAACCCCAGATGAGATCAGGAGGCCTGGAGTCCACACATACCTGCTTCCTGCAAGGTCTCCTTCCTTTTCTCCAGGTACCTGAGGAGCCAGCGCACGCACTCCCTCTGCAGGTAACAGCCGGTAGTGCTCGGCTGCTCCGGCCCCCTCCTACTTGGGCTGACGATCGGATCCACCTCTTCCGCCGCCCTCCAGGAACGCAGGTCCTCCGTCAGGGCGCTGTAACAGGCGCCCGCATAGGCGAACTGCTCATCCCGCGGAGGAGGCTCGCATCGAACCCCAAGTTCCAGCTGGAAGTCCCTTGGAAGGTGTGAGACCCTAACTCCCTTGGAAGGTGTGAGACCCTAACTCCGCTCGGTGGCCGGCCCCTCCCACTATCTCGCCCTCTGCGGGCAGCCCCGCCCACTAACCCGCCCCCGCAGTCGCCCCTTCACCTCCCCCCACCCTGCATGCGGGCTACCCGCGGTGATTGGTCAAAGACCTCAGAAACTGTATACAGAATCCCAGTGAATCCCACCGCTCATCCCGAGTTGGGGGGCCGAGAAGGTCTCCTGGCCTCGGAGTTATCTCGGACCCCGGGACCCGAGGAGACCCCAGCCGGTACAAGGGGGATTCAGGGACTCGTGACCTGGACCCGGGTCCGAGTTACTCACTGGACGCCACCTCCCCCCCTCCCCCCCAGTCAGTCGGCGGGGTGAGGGGTCTGTGCGTGACCCTTGGCGCTCTGTCTGCTCCTCCTAAACTGTGGTCCCTCCTGCTCCACCCACGGCGCCCACGGCTCCACCCTCGGACTCGCGGCGTCGCTGTGGAATCGCAGGAACTGTGTCTCGTCCACGTGGCCACCGAGACGTACGGCGCCTCCCCGAGGCCAGGCCGGGACACCGCGGTGTGGAAACACCTCTGGGAGTGGGAGACTGTTGGCGCGGAGGGCCTGAGACCCCGCCAGACCCTCCTCCGGACCCTGGGCCTGGTCGCAGGTGGAGGAGGCCGGGAGGGCAGGGGCAGGTGGACCAGAGTGGGGGAGAGCAGGGTGGAGTTGGAGAGGGTCAGGCGAGTACAGGCTGGGCGGGCCGGGGGCAGGTTGGGGCGGTAGGTAGTCCCTTCCACAGTGGTCCAGCGTCCCTGCCAGGCGTTCCCCTAACCCAAAAGAGTCCTTTTCCTTCTGACTTCGCACTCACCGGCCCATGGCAGGGTCATGAGCAGCCTCCTGACAGCATCAGGAGGAGGGTTCAAGGCCCCAGGATCCCCATCCTCAGGGTCTGGAAATCAGGGACCACAGTGAAGCTGATAGTCTTCTCTAGAAACCAGACAGACGAAGGAGTGTGAGCAGCGGCCTCTTCATGAGTCCCAGGCAGGGGGACCTGACACAGGCTGTGAGAGGGAGAAGTGAAACCAGGGGAGACAGGGACTCCCCAACACCGGGCTGCCCTGCCTTTGTGCCCTTGTGCCTTGGACCCTGACAGCCACGCCCCCCAGGGGACCAGGGAGTGTGCCCCAGCCCTCTCCTCTTGCAGGGAGCTCTCTCTGTCACACTGTTTCCCTGAGTTCCGGTGCAGGGCCTTTCTGAAGAAACCAGGTAGAGACACCAGACTGGGCTCAGCCCTTTATCCTCACTTCCTTCCTGGAAACCCTCCCTGACCTGGACTCTCTGCCTCTTACCTCTTACCTCTCTCCCTGGACTGACAGACAGATTGACTGACTTACCTCTTTATTTACTATTTTATCCATTGTTTTTATTTAAATTCCAGTTAGGTAACATACAGTGTTCTGTTAGTTTCCCTGTATAACACAGTGATTCAACAATGCCATCCATCACCAGGTGTTCCCATCAGGGGAGCAACATGCAAAAGAAAGAATACGGACCACTTCTCACACCGTTTACGAAAATAAATTCAAAATGGATTAAAGACCTAAATGGGAGACCTGAAACCATAAAAATCCTAGAAAAAAACACACACAGTAATTTCTTTGACATGGGTAGTGACACCTTCTTTCTAGATGTGTCTCCTGATGCAAGGGAAACCACAGCACAAATAAACCACTGGGACTGCACCCAATAAAAAGCTTCTCCACAGCCAAGGAAGTGACCTCCTGGATGTTTTAGAAGGAGACGTACTCCCAGGGAATTTGAGGTCAGAGAGAGAGCTGGCTTTAGGGTAGTTGGTGCAGAAACAACAGTTTCCTCTCTAAACCTGGGTCACCTGTGCCTGGGGCACCAGCTAGAGATCCTCACAGAGGCCAGTTTGCTTTTTGTTTATTTATTTATTTATTTATTATTTTTATTTTATTTCTAGGATAGAGAGTGACAGCGTGAACAGGGGAGGGTCAGAGAGAGAGGGAGACACAGACTCCGAAACAGGCTCCAGGCTCTGAGCTGGCAGTCAGCACAGAGCCCGACGCAGGGCTCGAACCCACGAACCACGAGATCATGACCTAAGCGGAAGTCGGACGCTTAACCGACTAAGCCACCCAGGTGCCCCTGCTTTTTGTTTATTAACCATAATCTAGATCACCACTGAATGATCCAGAATCTAATCTGTCAGAGTCGTGATTTTACCATTCATAGACACATTTGTTTTCAGCGTCTTGCAATAACCAAAGCTGTAATTTTCACTTTCCCAAACCATGACTGAGGGTTTTTGTATTTTAAAATGATCTTCATTCCGTAGCTCTGTCTGGGAGTCCCAGACAATCCTCAACACAAAGCAGCACATAGAAGGGCAGTTTGTTACTGTATCTGATCTGTGCCTGGGCCTTGATTTATCAAGGTGACTAAGTGACAGCTGGAGAGGCGGATGGCATTGAGGGAAGATTTCTTTTCTTACTTACATTTCCCAAGGGGAGGGCATGGCACACCACACAGGGCCACCGTGGGGGAGCACCTAGGAGGGCCAGGGGGCAGAAGGAAAGGAAGAAAGCATGGCTCAGAGCCTTGTTGTGTTTTCCTTGAGAAAGGGAAGGAGAGGCTAGGGAAACATTTTAGAATTGACTCGTCTGAATAACGTTATCAGTGGGCTCTGGGTGACAGGAGTGTCTCTAGAAGTCTGCCAGCTGGCCCTGGGTCACCAGAGCAGAGGGATACTGCCTCCTGGAGTACATGCACCTGACTGAGAGATGGTTCAGAATAGGGGATCTGGATTGTTTAATTAGCAAAGGAAAGGCGTGCTCCTGTGCAAGCACTTAGCTGTCTCTAAGAATTGTCCAGCCTGGGGGCACCTGGGTGGCTCAGTTGGTTGAGCATCCGACTTCGGCTCAGGTCATGATCTCACGGTTCATGGGTTCAAGCCCCGCATAGGGCTCTGTGCTGACAGCCGACTCAGGGCCTGGAGGCTATTTCGGATTCTGTGTCTCCCTCTCTCTCTGATCCTCCCCTGCTCATGCTGTGTCTCTCTCTTTCTCTCTCTCTCTCTCAGAAATAAATAAAAAACATTTAGAAAAAAAAAAAAAGAATTGTCCAGCCTGGTGAGGGAGAGTGTCACCCCAGTTATGGAGGCCACACATGCCAGAGCATCAAGAATACAGAAAATATTCCGTTAACACAGTATATTTCAACCAGATTGTGCAACCATGAGTCCCTTCAAATTTGCAAGTATTTAGTGCAGTGAAAACGCTTTACCAGTGTTTGTACACTGCCTGTATTTTTGAATGAAAACCCTAGGAATATTGTATTGGGGTGTTATTGTTATAATTTTTTCCACCCTGATGAATCTAAGGAGGTAATTGGTTCACAGGCAGCACCCACAGAATGTAGTAAATACTAGATGCAAAGAATATGTTGCTAAGCCCTGTAGATAGAGATTTACTAAAATTATGTATAACAACATATTTAAATCTGAAAATTCCACTGCTTAGAATTCTTTCCCTCTACTTCTTTTCCTCACCCTGGGTCTGCAGCCCTTCTGTCTCTCATCCCTCAGGCCCTCTCCTCCCCTCAGTCTCCACCACCCTCTCCCTCCTGGATTGGGGCACTGATGCCACCCCATCTCCTGCCACCTGGGGCTCTTCTCCCCACAGGGGTCAGTGATCCTGCTAATGTGATCCTGCTAATGTGAGTCAGAAGGTGTCATTTCCTCATTGAAAATGCTCCAATGGCTCCATGTTTCTCTTGGGAAGCTTCTAGAATGTAGGGCCCATGAGCACAGGGGCTTTGGGGATTTTGGTGAAAGCTGTATCGCCAGCATAGAAAGCCATTTCTGGTGCATAGTAGGCACTAAATTAATTGTTGTTGAATGAATGAATGAATGAATGAATGAATGAATGAATGAAATATGCAATTAGAATATAATTCCAGGGGCCCCTGGGTGGCTCAGTCCATTAAGTATCTGACTTTGGCTCAGGTCATGATGCCATAGGTCGTGAGTTCGAGCCCAGTGTTGGGCTCTGTGCTAACAGAGTCTGGAGCCTGCTTCGGATTCCATCTCTCTCTCTCTCTCTCTCTCTGTCCCTCCCCCACTCACACTCTGTATCTCTCTCTCTCTCTCAAAAAAAATAAATGTTAAAAACTTTTAAAAGAATTTAATTCCATCAAACAAAATCATAAAATGAAAAATATGTAAGCAAAAATGAGGAAAGATTTTATCTCATTGCACCAGTGTGCATGAAGTTTCATAAATTCATTCCAGGTACAGGAATACTATGCACACAGAGGCTGTGCAGTGCTTTTCTATTGCTGGGGAACAAATTCCCTCAAACATGGTGACTTACCACAGCACCTGTCCATGTGTCCTACTTCTGCAGGTCAGTAGTGGGGCATGATGCTGAGGGTTTCTCATGGGTGTCACAGGCAGTGTTTGCACCTAGAGCTGAAAGTCGCCTCCAAGCTTGCACAGAGCTGTTGGCAGAATTCCATTTCCTGGAGGTGGAGGACTGTGGTCCCCACTTCCTTGCACAATGTCAGTGCGATGCTGCTCTCAGCTCCTGCAGCCACCAGCACTGGTTGTGACCCCTTCCATGTCAAGGCCTCCCTCCCACTGAATCCTGCTCGCTCTGCCAGGCCTTTACTCAGGAAGACATCAATCTATTAAGGGCTCACCTGATGAGGTCAGGATTACCCACGACAATCCTCCTGTTATAGTTCAGTTGATATGACCCTTAACTGCACATGCAAAGTCCTTTCACACTAGCACCTGGCTTAGTGTTTGATCCAACAACTCGGAGAATATGAGCAACCTGAGGTTGGTTAGGGCAGCCATCTTGGAATCTACCCCGGACAGCCCGGTTCTTCCTCTTTGTCTAATTGGATCAGAGTCAGAGATCAAAGTTCAAATAAATAGATTGTATGAATCTTAATAATATGCATTCTGTCCCTTAGATACAGATATTCTTCTTAAATCTTAATACCAATTGATGATGTTTAACATCTCGAGGTTAATGTAGAGCCAGTAGAAAGTAAAGTGGGATAGTTCGTCCTGCTCTTTGGACCCTGTAGCAGTTATGTGCAGCTGCATCACAAGTTACCCGAGACTCAGCAGCTCAGAACAACACATGTTCAGTGTCTCCCACAGATACCCAGGGTCAGGAATCCAGGAGAGGGTCACCTGGGCGCTGCTGGCTCAGGGCCTCTCACAAGGTCGCAGTCAAGTTGTCAGCCAGGACTGCACCATCTGATGTCCTGAGGGGGGTTGGGGGTCCACAGGAAACAAGGCTGCCTCACGTGGCTGTTGGAAGAAGCCTCCTTTTCCTTCCCAGATTGTCTTAAGAGACCTCGGTTCCTTGTGGACTTTTCCATAAGGTGACTAATGACTAGGTAGCTTCTTCTCCCAGAGCAAGTAACCAGAGAGAGAAAGACAGAGACAGACAGAGAGAAAGAGACAGAGAGAGAGAGAAAGAGATAGAAACCCAGTTGGAAGCTGCCATGTGTTTTACCTCCTGAGACCCTGGGTCACACACCATTACCTCAGCCTTTTCTGCCGGTTAGAAGTGAAACGTTCAGTGCAGCCACACCCAAGAGAAGGACATTCAGATCCACCTCTGGAAGGGAGGATGTCAAGGATTTAGGTACACGGTTGCTTTTGGATTTTGTAAGTCTAATGCTTCTTTCACCCGTTATTTTTATTGAATGCTTCAAACTTCTCTTTGTAAAATAACAATAAGAAGTTTATATAAATTGATCATTTATAATAAATTTAAAGTCTCTCACTATGGTTTTCAATGAGATTTGGTAGAAGAGATTTAGACATCAATAAATTCTAAAAAACACTCTTACTATGTACTAAAAATTTTTAAGCAGTTTTTTTATGTCATTCCATTCAAAAGTGCTATTTCATCAGTGGTTATTCCTTTGTATGATTTCCAGCTTAATTTACATTGAGGAACAATGTCCTTTTTTCATTCTGTCAATGTATTGATTCCACTTACATGCGATGTTAACATGACCCATCAAATCCTTCACAGGATACAATTGCCTGCACACCATATGCAACATTGTATGGGAGAAATCAATAGAGGGCAGTGAGCAAAAGGTCAAATGACCTATGTGTATCACTTTCTGTATCTTCTCTGTAACATGGTTCAGAATAATTGGCTATGGTTTTGTTCTCTTGAAAATAGTTCTTGGGGCGCCTGGGTGGCTTAGTCGGTTAAGCGTCCGACTTTCGCTTAGGTCATGATCTTGCGGTTCGTGGGTTCGAGCCCCGCGTCGGGCTCTGTGCTGACTGCCGGCTCAGAGCCTGGAGCCTGTTTCAGTCTGTGACTCCCTCTCTCTCTGACCCTCCCCTGCTCACACTGTCTCTCTCTCTCTCCTAGAAATAAATAAAAATCTTAAAAAAAAAAAAAAAGAAAATAGTTCTTAAGAAGTATCCTTGGTATGACTTTGGTATTTCATTTTAATTCCTTAAAAAAAACCTGGAATGGTTAACAAACTCCAGTTTGAAAAATGCCAGTTTAAGGAGTTATGATGCACTAAACCCCTGGGCACCTGCGCTGGAACAAGAAACAGAAGGAATGGAGCCCCCTGGACCATCCCCAGTCCCATCCCCCCATGTAACCTCTGTCCTGAGACTCCTGGTTACAATTCCTTTGACTTGTTCTAAAGATATTACAATAAGTGTATATATTCCCTGACCAAATATTGTTGGGACTTTTTCTTTCCCTGTTTTTAAGCTTCCTGTGAGCGAACACATGCCACACATATTCTTCTGTGACTCAAGGTCATGTCTAGTTGACTTATCTCTGATGTGGGAGGTGTAGTTCACTATTTTTACTGATGTAAAGTTTTATATTTTGTGACTCACACTATTTTGGTATTTTCCTATTTGTGTTTTAAGTGATCATTCCAGTTTTTCCTATAAACGTTAGTGCACATGTCTTCTGGGACACACGGGCCAGAGATCCCCCAGAGTAGGATGGCTGGAATGTATGCAGGATGTGCTGTAACCAGACCAGCCCACGTGAACTTGATTTCCAAAGTGCCTGTGCCAGTGTAACCTTTCACCAGACGTGTACATGTGTTTATGTTGCTGTTCTGATTGCTCTGAAAATGAAAACTAAGAGGCAACTCTTTGCCCTGAAGGGCAGGAAATGAGTGTGACCATTACTGCCTGGTTGCAGGACCGCCCAGTTTGACCCTGTTAATAACTTGTTTTCCTTTACTTGTATTCCATGTACTTTGTTATTGCAGCCTCTAAGCTCAGATATGCTTCCTTTCTGCATCACCATTAGTATTATTTTATTCGTTTGGAATCTTTTATTGTATATGTTTAGAATCATCCATAATAAAGATAGAAGAGGGAAAAGAGGATCAGACAGACACAAAGAAAGAAAAAACACAATAGAAAACAAAAGCAAGAAGATGAGAGGAATTGAAAGCAGCGAGTACAGACATTTTCAAAGCACAAGGAGGGTTACCTGGGTGGCTCAGTTGGTTAAAAGTCTGACTTTGGGGCGCCTGGGTGGCTTAGTCGGTTAAGCGTCCGACTTTCGCTTAGGTCATGATCTCGCGGTTCGTGGGTTCGAGCCCCGCATCGGGCTCTGTGCTGACTGCCAGCTCAGAGCCTGGAGCCTGTTTCAGTCTGTGACTCCCTCTCTCTCTGACCCTCCTCTGCTCACGCTCTCTCTCTCTCTCTCCTAGAAATAAATAAAAAATATTTAAAAAAAAAAAAGTCTGACTTTGGCTCAGGTCATGATATCGCAGTTCATGGGTTCGAGCCCTGTGTCAGGCTCTGTACTGACTGCTCAGAGCCTGGAACCTACTTCGGATTCTGTGTCTCATGCTCTCTCCCCCTCCACTGCTCACTCTCTCTCTCTCTCTCTCTGTGTCTGTCTGTCTCTCTCTCAAAATAAAAATAAACATTAAAAATTCAAAGTGCAAGTAAATAAAAGAGTTGTAGAATAAAAGAAGTTTCAGAGGGCTTTATTAGCAACTATTGCCCTGTAACAGATGACCCCCAAAGTTACTACAAAGACAAACGCACTGGAGCAGAGGCTGAAGGGAAGAGCTGGACAAAGAGGAGGAATTTGTAGCTGGAATAAGAGTAGGTGGTTGGTTTACAGCTGGAAATGATTTGTTAGTCCTCTTGGAGGCAGGTGCCAAGACAAGACAGGGTTCATTCACCATAAATTTATCAGAGAAAGTACCTGTCAGAGCATAGGAGAAGGAGACAGAAAATGCTGGAAGAGCTGGCACACCGAGATGCCAGTCCCACCCCACGTTAAGGTCCGCAGGAGAAAGGTGTGCTGCGCTATCACAGACCAGCGGGTAACCTGAGTGAAGGTGAGCAAGGCCCGAGAGTCCCCAGCTAGTCAGCCGTCAGAGAGCCCCATGCCACCCAGACACCAGCCTGCCTTCCTGTCCCTGCTGTGACCTGTTACTGTGTGGACCCAGCCCATGGGAAGCAGGGCCTCTGCACAAATACTGCCAGGGATTACAGAGCACGGGTGTGGAGGCCCTTGTGACTTACCTGGGAGTGTGACCAAACCTTCCTACTTGAGGGGTCTGGGCCCTTGGAAATGAAGACCTTTTCAGGCTGGGTTCCTGCCCTTGTCCTTTCATAGATAGTTACAATGGGGCGAGGGAGAACCAGGAGGCACCCAAGTCTTTCACCGCAGTTCCCCCTGAAATTCCTCTTATCCAAGTTCTGTGAGGGGAGCCCCACCCCCTCCTAGGGATCAGGATAGATTACTTCTGCCTGGAGACGAGCAGATTCCTCCCCTGGGCACACGGAGTCCAAACGCCCTGGTGGCAGCCATAATGTGTGTGAAGTTCAATTGATCCTCACTCCTGGACCTCCAACCTGCCATGTAAAGAATTGCAGAGAAAAGAAGCATGATGTCTCCAGTGGGTGATTGGAAGCAATGGTATGTGGATTGATACCTGCTTCTACCCCTTGGTTCCTAGACTCACATACTCTTCTTGAGACCACAGCACCATATAAAGATGTCTCATTCATTAAATACATTACCTTCTGGAAAATGGCACCCATCCCTTCAGAGTATTTCCCCCAAAGCTGACAGCTTGTGCCTTAGAAGGGTCATCTAGCATTCTGTGTGGCCGACCAGATCTGGACCATCTGAAATGTGACGTGACAGGTGGATCCCATGGTCATGGCATTTCCTGTACCTCCTTCACTGTGAAGGAAGGCCCCCAGCCACATACTGTGCTAAGAGAAATTCTGAGCCCATGGATCAGGCATTTTGATGGCCCCTAGATAGTGGCACTAGCTTTGTGGGCAGGAAACAAGAGCACACACTTGTGTGTGGCATAGGTGTCTGTCCCTGTGAGGCTGAGTCTCCGGCCCTTCCAAGATGGAAGAGGCTCAATGCAGTCAACTTGTCACTTCATGGACAGTTGATAACCTCAGGAGATGGTGCTGGAGCAGGGCCCAGTGTTGGCCTCTGTTTCTGACAAGTTGGACATTCAGAGATAGCAGTAGACTAAATGGGAATCTTTGCTACAGGATCCATACGTGGCTTTATCTGCCATATGATCACTCCATTCATGCGCCCATTCCACCAGTCCTGGGCTGACCAGTGATAAAGCTTTCAAGGGTCAAGTTGTCTGCTTAGTGTTGAGTTCATCTTTGGGAGTGGATGTTTGCTGGTTAGTGATTCAGGCTTCAGAGCCAAGAGACCATTTCCATTTAGGATGGACTGCTGTGGACCTGGCTAATTGCTGACTTAGTGTGTTATATAGGACCTAGCACATATGGTCAATTTTAAAAAGTTTATTTATTTATTTTGAGCAGGGGTGGAGACAGAGAATGAGCAGGGTAGGGGTACAGAGAGAGGGAGAATCCCAAGGAGTCTCCATGCTCAGCACTGAGCCCGATATCTCACGAATTGTGAGATCATGCCCTGGGCCGAAAACTAGAGTCGGACACTTCACAGACAGAGCTACCAGCCGCCCCTCATTTGGTCATTTTTAATCATGTGCCTGTTCGGTATCCCATGGACAAGCATTCTGTTTTCTCAGGGTCCTGAAACACACCACACGTAAATTGTGAAAGGGAATCTACTACTCTTTGTGGGTGGCGTGGCCTTACTACAATACCTGAGATGCCAGAATGTGATTCTCCTCCTAGCATTTTCCTTAGCTCCACACCAAATTCTTTCCCACCATTGACATTTCTACCTTTAAGAGGTCTGATAGATGGTATCTGAGTGTAGCATGGCCTGGATCTTTCTGTCCTTGTCCCACTCAAAGCTAGCATCCTTCTAGGCCATCCAGAGGTGAGCCAAACATACACCTAGGTGTGAAATGTGTGCTGGGGTTCTACCATGTGTCCCTGGGGCCATGTCCTTCCTTCTGTGCAGTGAGAGGCTCCAATTTCTTCTCCTGCTCACCAGAGCTTGTTAATTTTGTTATTTTTATTTTTAAAATACTAGTGATTCTAGTGGGTGTGAAGTGGTATCCAGGACCCTCATTTGTCCCCTTATATGAGTGCTGGAAGAAAACACTTCTTCTCCTAAGAATTGCTATATCACTGTGGTTTTGATTTGTATTTCCTTAGTGATATTGATGTTGCATATCTTCTCATATGCTTTTTGGCCATTGTAGTTATCTTCTTTGGAGAAATATCTGTTCAAGTCCTTGGACCACTTTTTAATCAGGGTGTTTGCCTTTTTTCATCTCAGGAGTTGTCTAATGTGTTCTGAATACTAATCCCTCATCAGATTTGTAATTTCGAAATATTTTCTCCCATTCTATGGATCGTATTCTTACTCTGTTGATACTGTCCTTTGATGCACAAAGGGATTAAATTTTCAGGAAGACCAGTTTGTCTGTTTTTTCTTTTGTTGCCTGTGCCTTTCAGGTCACCTTCAAGAAATCATTGCAAATCTAATGTTGTGAAGATTTGCCCTATGCTTTTCATCTAAGATTTTTAGCTTTGTCATATGATGAATTCTTTAATCCATTTTGAGGTTATTTTGAATGTGGTATTAGGAATGGGTCAACTTTATTCTTTTGTATGTGGATACCCAGTTTTCCCCTATATCATTGGTGAAAATGACTGTCCTTTCCCAAGGAATGGTTTTGACACCCTTATCAATAATCATTTGACCATATATCCAAATTATTTTCTGGACTCTGTTAATCCATAAGTTTGTATATCTGTTTTTATGCCAGTACCAAACTGTTTTGATTAATGTCACTTTATAGTAAGTTTCAAAATTATGAAATTGAAAATTAGGCCTTCAAATTTGTTCTTTTTCATGACTGTTTTGCCTTTTGGTGTCCCTGAATAAAATTCCATATGATTTTTCTATTTCTGCAAAATGTATCTTGGGATTCTGATAAGGATTGCGTTGAAACTTTTGATTGTTACGGGTATTATTAGCAGCTTAATAATAGTAAGTCTTTCCATCCAGAAAAGTCTTTCCATTTCTTAATGTCCTCACTGATTTCTTTCAGCAATCTTCTTAGTTTTCCTTGTGCAAGTTTTTGCCTCCTTGGTGAAACCAGTTTTCCACATATTTTACTTTTATTCATGCTACTGTAAATAGAATTGTTTTCTTAATGTTTTTTTGAACTGTTCATTGTGGGTATAGAAAAATACAAATGATTTTTTCATGTGATTTTGTATCCTGAAACTTTCCTGAATCGCTTATTTTTTTTTTAGTTGGATAAACTGATACATTTTTTTTTTTAAGTTTGTGTTCAGTACTATTATTATTTTTTTGTGTGTGGTTACTATTAGTTGGTTTATTTTTTTATTTTTTATTTTTTTTTTACAAATAGTTTATTGTCAAATTAGTTTCCACATAACACTCAGTGCTCATCCCCACAAGTGTCCTCCTCCATGCCCATCCCCCCCTCCCCCCACATCCATCAGTCCTCAGTTTTTGTCAGCATTCAAGAGTCTCTCATGGTTTGCCTCTCTCCCTTTCCCCCACCATTTCCGCCCTTCTTCTCCCCCTTGTTCCTCCATCAAGTTCCTCCTAATCCTCCTATACGTGCAAACATATGATATTTGTCCTTCTGTGCCTGACTTATTTCGCTCAGCATAACACCCTCAAGGTCCATCCACGTTGCTACACATGGCCAGATTTCATTGTTTCTCATTGCCATGTAGTATTCCATGGTATAGATAAACCACATCTTCTTGATCCATTCATCTGTTGATGGACACTTAGGCTCTTTCCATGTTTTAGCTATTGTGGAGAGTGCTGCTATGAACTCCTGAATCCGCTTATTAAAGTTAACAGATTTTTGTGGATTTTTTTTTTTTGTTTCTACATAGAACATTATGTAATGAAACAGGGATAGATTTACTCCTTTCGTTCTAATCTGGATGCCTTTTATATCTTTTTCTTGCCTAGTTGCTCTGGCTATAACTTCCAATATCATGGTGACTAGAAAGGGTGAGAGCAGGCATCCTTGCTTTGTTCCTGATCTTAAGGGAAAATCTCTTAGGCTTTCAACATTGATATTAACTGTGAAGTATTTATAATTGGATTTTATTATGTTGGCATAGTTTCCTTTTATTCCTTATTGGATAAGCACTTTTATAATGAATGGGTATTCATTTTTAAATTTTTTCTGCATTAATTGGGATGATCATGTTTTTTTTAAAACTTAATTTTGTTAATGTGATGTATTACTTGATTGATGTTGATACATCCTTGAATTCCAGGAGTAACCACTTGGTCATGATCTATAATCTTTTAATATGCTCTTGAACTCAATTTCTAGTATTTTGTTGAATTTTGGACCAATATTCATCAAGGATATTAATCTGTAGCTTTCTTCTCTTGTAGTATCTTTGTCTGGCTTTGGTACCAGGACCATGCTAACTTTATAGAATGAGTTAAGAAGAGTTTCCCCTTTCTTCAATTTTTTTGGGAAGAGTTTGAAAAGGATTGGTGTTAGTTCTGTGTTTGGTAAAGTTCACCAGTAAAGACACGAGGTCTAAAGTTTTCTTAGTCCGTTATTTGATTACCAATTTAATACCCTTTCTTGTTGTAGGTCTATTCAGATGTTCTATTTTCTTATAATTGTGTGTTGGTAGGTTTTAGTTTCAGGGGATCCATCCATTTCACCTGGGCTTTCGATTTTGTCAGCAAACAGTTTTTTTATAGTGCTCTTATAATCCTTTTTATTTCTGTAGAATAAGTAATAATATCTACACTTCCTGATTTTATTATTATTATTATTTTAATTTTAGTTTTTTAATGTTTAGAGAGAGAGAGAGAGAGAGAGAGAGAGAAAGAGAGAGATATCGAGCAAGAGGCAGAGAGAGAGGGAGACCGAGAATCCAAAGCAGGCTCCAGGCTCTGAGCACAGAGTCCAATTAGGAGCCTGAACTCAGGAACCATGAGATCATGACCTGAGCTGAAGATGGATGCTTACCCTACTGAACCACCTAGGTGCCCTTCCTTTCTGATTTTAGTAGTGCATTTTCTCTCTTTATGTTTTTAGTCAATCTAAGTAAAGTTTTGTCAATGTTACTGATCTTTGCGAAGAACCAGTTTTTGGCTTCATTGATTTTCTTGATTGCTTTTCTATTCCCTGTTTTATTTACCCCTGATATAATATGGATTCTTAACTTTCTTCTGCTTGCCTTGAGTTTATTTGTCGTTCTTTTATTAGCTCTTAAGTTGTAGAGTTTGGTTGTTGACTTGAGATCTTTTTTAATATAAACATTTGCAGCTATAAATGTCCCCATTAACATTATTTAACCTGTATTCTATAAGTTTGGATATACTGAGCTTTGTTTCAGGTGTCTCTAAATATTTTCTAATTATTTTTTGGTGGTGTACTTCTTGTATTACTGTTAAATTGAAACATCTGAACCAAAGTATTCACCGTACTTATTATACTTTAAAGAGAATCGTGCACTATAGTCTTAGACATAACCACAGAACAAGCAGAACAAAAGGCTTTAAAATGTATCCACAGTGTGTATTATTTCAATATCCATCCATTTACAAGTTAGACTGTTCTTTTTCTTTTTGTAGTTCTTAAAGCTATTTATTTATTTATAGCGCTTGTGGGTGAGTGGGAAGATGGGCAGAGGGAGAGAGAGAATCTTAAGTAGACTCCACGCTCATCATGGAGCCCTAAGCAGGGGTTGATCTCATGACCAGGAGTTCATTACCTGAGCTGAAATCAGAAGTCAGACGCTTAACCAACTGAGCCACCCAGGCACCCTTCTTTTTCTTATTGTTTCATTGTTTATTTCAGGCAGGATTCATTTAAAAAAAAAAAAGCAAGTTAATTTTTGTTTGCATGGCTTCATACAAATGTTATGAATTAAATATTCTCCTATCTCCTGCAACCAGGAAGGAATCCATGACATTCTCAGCTGGTAATCTAAACCAATAGGTCCTACTAAAAATAGCCAACATTTCAACAACCAAATACCAGCCTATTTGTGGTCTTAAAGAACATCTAATGGACTCTCAGTTATTCTTATAATGAAGAGTACTGCAATTCTGTGAGATTCATCAAAATTTAAGAGCATTGCATACAGAATCATTCTTGAAGCTCTAAATGCCATTTACATGACAAAAGTGAGAATTTTAAGTGGTTCCTTCACAGGATCCAACTTACAAATCATAACTAGTTTAAATTCAGTACTATCATAACTTCTCGTTTACAAGGTAACTCGTTGGTAAATTAATACATGACAAGAAAAATTAATACATAACATTCTTTTCTTTTTTTTTTTAAATTTTTTTTAATGTTTTATTTATTTCTAGGAGAGAGAGAGAGAGGGAGCGTGAGCAGGGGAGGGTCAGAGAGAGAGGGAGCCACAGACTGAAACAGGCTCCAGGCTCTGAGCTGGCAGTCAGCACAGAGCCCGACGCGGGGCTCGAACCCACGAACCGCGAGATCATGACCTAAGCGAAAGCCGGACGCTTAACCGACTAAGCCACCCAGGCGCCCCCATAACATTATTTTCTAAAGGAGACAATGTATGATAACCAGGGAATACAGAAAACTGAATGTATTTTACAATATGATAATCATTTAAACCTTTATCCGTATACAACAGGGTTTAGGTCATCTCTAGTGAACTTGCACATTTTCAACAGTTTATTCTACTGTGAGTTCTTGAATTGTTTTAGATGTACAGCTGTTTATTGAAAAATATTACACTGCATATCTAGATAAGACTTAGTACATTGAAATGTTTTAAAAATATTTTTTATGTTTATTTATTTTGAGAGAGAGAGGGAGAGAGAGAGAGAGCAGGGGAGGGGCAGAGAGAGAGGGAGAGGGAGAATCCCAAGCAGGCTCTGTACTGTCAGCATAGAGCCTGCTGTGGGACTTGAATTCACAAATCTTGAGTTCATGACTTAAGTTGAAGCCAAGTGTTGAACGATTAACTGACTGAGCCACCCATGTGCCCTGAGATGGTTTAAAAATATTTATAAATTTGTTTTTGATATGCAAAAGCAGTTGGCAATAATTTTACAGCATTTGATTTTATAGAATTAAAATTTCACACAATACTCATTTTGATGTTTAAAAAAATTCACAGAAAAAATACAAATGACGCAGCCTGATTGTATGGTACTGTTATTTCCAGTTTCTAGTTCTGGTCATTCAAACCTTCATTAACAATTCATTACCTATACATTTATAAAGGCAGCTCACATGATTTGCCAAGAAAACCTTTAGACTTTATGTTATTTACCAACGAATTCAGTACAACAACAAAAGACAACCCAGTGTGCAAATTTACAGACTAACTTACAAACTGATCATTTTCTGTGAACCAAACTGTTTCAGCATTTCAAGGTATTGTCCCTAAAGTACCATATCACTGTGACCCTCCCCTTCTACCCACAGAGGCTCCATGGTCTTTGACAAGGCTCAAACAATGTGAGGCCATGTGAAAAGTCACCAACTTCATCTTCAGTCTCGTGAATTATTAATACTGGAGAGGTTATCATAGAGACTTTGTCAATATTTGGGAATGCATCCAAACAGTAGGTCTTCATGGTATCAGGAAAAGTGACAGTCATTCCCGAGGTCAAAGGAGAATGGAGAATAAGGGCAGCACTCTTACACCAAGCAGGAAGATCCAGAGATAGTACTGTCCCTCTCCAATGTGGCCACATAGAACCACATTTTCAGAGCATTATCCATATCTTGTCCTACGAGCAAGGCAAGCAGCTTCATAGAGGTTCTCTGATGGTTTCCCAGAACTTGTGCCATCCCACAATAATCCTATGAGAACATATGACAATTACTCCATGATCCCAGTCCTATGTAAAGCTGCTCATATGCCCAAGATCAACATCACTTCCATGTGAGGAGAGTAAAGTGTACAACACACAAGCACAAACATGCAGACAATTCAGTTGCCTTTACTGGCTCTAGTCATGAAACACTAATAGCATCTCTATGTCTGAAGGAGTGCTGCCAGTCTGCTGCTTGTGATGAGTGTGAAGTCCAGAGGCTCTCACATTCATCACACGTTAGCATGTAAGTTGGATCATGTAGCAAAAATGCTAATTTTGAATCCATTTTCCTGGGGAAGGCAGATAGCAGAGGAGGTCACATAGTTCACTAAAGGAGAGATTATGCTTCTGCAACTGAGGTGTCACGAGGAAATGGCCCGGAGGGAGAGTCTGCCCATGCACAGTCATCCACAAGGTGCGACCCACGCTGCAGCCACTGCCACCAACCCTCTTCTGGCACAGCAGACACCTCCCAGACACAGCCAGGTCTTTCTTTACCCTACTCTCCTTTCTCTGCTCCTCCTCAGCCTCCACTGCGGGGCCAGCTCTCATGGTGGGAGGAAGGAGGACAAGGAACCCAGGGGGGGGCAGAACCCTCACTAAGGCAGGAGTTGGTTACTGTTTTAAATATTTTTAAATGGTTCATTTGTAATTTATTTTGGCCCATTGGGTAAGAGTGTGTTTAATTTCCTCCAATTTGTATATTTTCCAATTTTCCTTTGGTTTTGATTTCTAACTGCATCCCATTGTAATTGGAAAAGATAGTTTGTGTGATATCTCCTTTCCAATTCTGTTGAGTCTTAACTTGTGGTCTAACATACGGTGTATCATGGACAATGTCCCATGTGCGCTGGAGAAGAACCTGTGTTCTGTTATTTGTGGGTAGAGTGCTATGTACATGTGTGTCAGATCTAGCTGGTTTCTTATGTTGCTCTAGCCCTGTGCTTCCTTACGTTTCTTCTGCTGGGGGCTCTATCCAGCTTTGAGAATGGGAGAGTGGATTCTCCACCTACTATTGCAGGTCTCTACTTCTCCCTTTCCTTCTATCAAGTTGTGGCTCATAGATTTTGTTGATCTGGCATTCATGCCACAAGTTGACAATTGTCAGGTCTTTGTGCCCTATTGAGACTTTTATTAATATTGGCCTCTTATCAGTAGAAAATACTCCAGTTCTCTCTTGGTTACTGTGTGCAGGGGATTCCTTTTCCTTTTCACTGTCAAACTGTTTGTGGTTTTGGATAAAGTGAGTCTCTTTTCAACAACATAGAGTTAGATCATTTTTCTGTCACTATTCTGCCAGCCTCTAGCTTTGATTGGAGTATTTAATTCATTTACATTAAAAGTAATTGCTGATAAGAAGGGACATGTCTGTGTAATTTGTCCATTTTCTATATGCCTTAGAATTATGTTGTCCCTCATTTAAAATTTTTGTCACTTGGGGCGCCTGGGTGGCTTAGTCGGTTAAGCGTCCGACTTTCGCTTAGGTCATGATCTCGCGGTTCGTGGGTTCGAGTCCCGCGTCGGGCTCTGTGCTGACTGCCAGCTCGGAGCCTGGAGCCTGTTTCGGTCTGTGACTCCCTCTCTCTCTGACCCTCCTCTGCTCACGCTGTCTCTCTCTCTCTCTCTCCTAGAAATAAATAAAAAACATTTAAAAAAAATAAAAAATAAAATAAAATTTTTGTCACTTTAGTTTCTGTTTAATTTTTTAATAAAAAGGCTTAATACGCTCTCATTTCCTTTTGCATATATTACTCTATAGACATTATCTTTGTGTTTGCCATGGGGATCACATTACACATCCTAAAAGTATAGCCCTCTAATGTGTATTTCTACTAGTTTATCTTCAATAACAGACCAGTCTCATTTTATTTTATTTTAGTTTTTAATAGTTTATTGTCAAGTTGGTTTCCATATAACACCCAGTGCTCATCCCCACAAGTGCCCTCCTCCATGCCCATCTCCATCTTCCCCTCACCCCCACACCCATCAGCCCTCGGTTTGTTCTCAGCATTCAAGAGTCTCTCATGGTTTGCCTCCCTCCCTCTCCTCTACTATTTTCCCCCTTCTTCTTCCCCACGGTCCTCCGTTAGTTTCCTTCTAATCCTCCCATACGTGCAAACATATGGTATCTGTCCTTCTCTGCCTGGACAAGTCTCATTTTATATACCTCCATCCCATCCCTTTGCAGTGATTGATGTCAGAAAATTGCATTTTTATACAATGTCCCAAAACATAAACTAATAATTGTTTTCATGTATTTGTCTGTTAAAGGAAGTCAGAACCAAAAAGTGGAATTACAAGTCAAAGTTATGATAATAGTGGCTTTTAAGGGTTTTTTGAAAAAATGTATCAGTCATTTAAATCATGTAGAAAACAAACACTGGAGTTACAAACCAAAGTCACACTAATACTACATTTATAATTGCCCATTTATTTAGCTTCGCTGAGATCAAGATTTCTTCACACAGCTCCAGTGACTGTCCAGGGTCCTTTCATCCTGAAGGATTCCCCTTAGCAGACCTTGCAGGGCATCTACAATGGTAATGAACTCTCTCAGCCTTTGTTTACCAGAGAATGTCTTCATTTGTTCCTCACGTTGAAGACCCATTTTGCAGAAATAGGATTCCTGCTTGAATATTTTTCTTATAACCCATGGAATATCAGCCCACTGCCTTCTGGTCTCTGGGTTTCCGATGGCAAATCTGCTAACTTTTTAAGGACCCCTTGTATCCCATGAGTCACTTTTCTCTTAGTGCTTTCAAGACTCTTTCTTTGTCTTTGGTTTTCAACGATTTCATTATAATGTGTCTTGATGTGGATATCTTTGCACTCATCCTAACTGCAATTTTTCATTCTTCTTGGATGTATATAATCATGTTTTTCATCAATTTGGATCACGTTTTCAGCCATTATTTCTTCAAACAATCTCTCTTACGTTATTCTCTGTCTTCTATCTGGGACTCCCAGAATGCATATGTTGGTCCCCTTTCTGGTATCTCAGTGCTCCCTTAGCCTATGTTCACTTGTCTTCAGTGTTTTTCATTTGGTTCCTTAGACTACATAATTTCAGTTTTCCTATCTTCAAGCTCAGTGATTCTTTGTTCTGTTTACTGTAATCTGCTCTTCAATACCTCTAATAAAATTTTTCATTTCAGTTATGTTACCTATCAGCGCTGGACTTTCCTTTCAGTTTCTTTTCAAGTTTTGTATCTCTTTGTTGATATTTTATTTTATTCATACCTCAGTGTCTTCACTTTTTGTGTCTTCCTTTTATGTTTTGAGCAACTTAAAGATGATTAACTTAAACTACTTATCTAAGGGTGTCTGGGTGGGTCAGTCAGTTAAGAATCTGACTAGGCCCATCTCATGATCTCATGCTTTGTGGGTTCAAGTCCTGTGCTCAAGTTGTGCTGACAGCTCAGAGCCTGGAATTTGCTTTAGATTCTGTATCTCCCTCTTTGTCTACCTACCCCCTGCTTACACTCTGTTTCTCTTTGTCTCTCAACAATAAGTGAACACTTAAAACTTTAAAAAAATAAGTAAAGTACTTGTCTAGTAAGACCACATTCTGATCTTTCACAGGGATATTTTCTGTTGTTTTTGGTTTGTTTATTTGTTTGTTTGTTTGAATGAATCATATTTTCCTGTTTCTTTGCATACTTTGTGTTTTAGTGTTGAAAACTGGTCATCTGAATCTTATAATGTGGTAGCTCCAAAAACCAGATTCTTCCCATCAGCGGGTTTGTTTTTGTTTTGATTTTGATCATTGTAGTCTGTGTGCCAGAAATCAGCCGTAGGTGTACATTTTAGCTCTTCTCATGTCATTTTTCAGCTTATGCTTTCCCCTGAGCATGTGTGCATGCTAACTTTCTACATCCCTGCCCTCCCCCTCCACCAGTGATGGATTCCATCAGTGAGAATCTGAGAGCAGAGTGGCCATACTCCTGTGTGGTCAAGGGCTGACAACAAAAGCCCTTTTATCTGTTTAGCGAAGACCTCCCCAGAGTCTCCTTGGGCTACAGCACGTGGACAGGGCTCTACATACAGGGGGCACGCCTGTTTGGGTCAGGTTTGGCTTGTAAATTGTTTCCCCATTCTACACTGACTTTGATGTTTCCTCTTCTTTGACTAACCAGGGACTCTGGCCTTCCAGAAGAAAAAGATCTCTAGGCCATTAAAGTTGCTTCTCAGAATTATAGCCAGACCCACAATCATGCTGAATGCTCCAATACACACTGGCACTTTTCAAGAAGAGGAACTTGGACCTAGGAATCCCTGTCACTTGTTCCTGCTGCTCACTCTGATGCTGGAGTGTGGGATACTGGCTCTTTCCTGCAGTGATGTAAATGCCATAATCTTCTCTCCTGACCACTTCAGGTCCCGCTGTCTGCTACCCATAACACTTGAGTCTCGAGCTCTGTATCCATGCTCAAATCTCATTTCTACCCTGATGGCTGACCAAGGGCAGCCAGCCAGGAGCTCCCAAAAGCCTCAATCCCTGTAGCTGAGCCTATGATCTACAATGGGAAAAGCCCCTTCCTGAGTCCCAGACATCCCATGGGCATCTGGTGGCTAGGCACTGCCTGTCTATAGTTCTCAATGTGATCAAAATGTGAGTGCAGGAGGCTCTGTTCATAGTCCTGGTTGCTTTCTCAGGCAACCAAGACCAGCAGAAAGGCACTAACCTCATGAAGGAGCACGTGCAGATGCATATACATGTGTGCAGAACCCACCACACCAAACACCCATAAACCTTCTTTTTCCCAGCCTCCAAGTAAATTTTAAGGAATTCTGGGCACAGCATTCATTCCCTCATTCCTTCTTTACTTCCTTCCTTGCTTCCTTCCTATTTACAGGTATATTAAGTGAATGCCTCTGTGCCAGTCTGTGTGTTAGACCTGGTAATCACTTAACGAAACAGAAAGAAAATATAATCTCCTAATACTTACAATTTTATAGGAAAGACAGACAATAAATAAAACATGATAATAGTAGTATATTATATGGTATGTATTCCTGTGACCTATTGCTAGGTAACAAACAATCTACAAATCAAACAACCACCTGTTAGGGACAACTGAGTGGCTCAGTTGGTTGAGCCTCAGAACCTTGATTTCAGCTCGGATCATGACCCAAGGTAGTGGGATGGAGCCCTGCTGAGTGTGGAGACTTTAAAATTTTCTCATTATCTCCCTCTGCCCCTCTCTCCTGCTTTCTTTCTCTCTCTCTCTTTTTCTCCCTCTCTCAAATTAAAAAACATCAACCACCTTTTAATTCTCTTTCATTCTGTAGGTCAGCTCAGCCCTATGGGCATCTCTTCTGCTTCACGTGACATGGGCTGATCTTGTAGAGACCTGTATAATTCAGAATACACCAGAAGGCCTCTTCACAAAGCTGCAAGTGGTGAAGACTCTCAGTGAGGAGTACATTGAGGCTGTCAAATGCCTTGTGCTGCCATGTGGTGTTGATCCAGGGCTTGAAGGTCACAAGCTCTGGGGGAAAAGAGAAACCAGTAGAAGCCCCATTGGTGAAGAACATGCTTTGTGAGCTCTCAGGACTTCTCCTTCAGCTGCTCCAAGCTTGGCTCTGCCTTTATGAGAAGGAGGATAACACCTTCACTTTTTTTTATACAATATTTTTTCTTTGTTCTTTTCTCTCTGCCTGCCTTCCTTCCTTTTGAGATAGAAAGAGAAAGAGAGAGAGAGAGAGAGAGAGAGAGAGACTGAGAAGGTGTGGGCCAGAGAGAGGGAGACAGTGGATCTGAAGTGAGCTCTGTGCTGACAGCAGAGAGCCTGACTCAGGGCTGAAACCCACATATCCTAAGATCATGACTTATCTGAAGTTGGATGCTTAACTCACTGAGCCACACAAGCAACCCAATATCTTCACTGTTTTTCTCTCTCACCTCCTTTTCTAACCCTTCCTAATCTCCCCCAACCATGATTCCTCAGCAACCTTCTGCTTCAATCAACCACCACACACGAGTAGGAAAGGACCCCAGGATCAAGGACAACACCCTTGAGCAGAAACTCAATGCCTTCCTTCCTCTCAAGCAGGGACCCAACCCCAAGCAGAGTACAGGGCTTCCCTAAAAGACATGTCCTGTTGCGTGTTGTTCTAGGTCAGGCAGTGGTCACAAACACAGCTCTTTCTCTCCCTAGCTCTCAGGCACTCACCTGAACAAACACCTGTACACTAGGGCTGCTGTCTGCTTGCTGTCCCCTCTCAACCACAGGCACTGACATCACCTGCAGCTCAGCCTCCTCCCTCCTGTAGCCTTGAGCCAGCAGGAAGGCACAACAGAAAGCTCAGGGGACCAGCAAGCCTGTCTAGAAATCGTGGGCTGCAGTGGGGCCTGTACTTGACCTGACTCAGGAGCACTTTATCCTCATAGAGGCCTGACCTTGCCCTCCAACCGCACCCCTGGTCCAGCTCCCAGGCTGCACTTGGCCTTCCCTCCTCCTCCCTGGCCCACATGCACCTGGAATCAGAGCTTCCTCCCAAGTGCTGCTTGGCTGAGGCTGCCAGGCCCTTCCTGGCCCTATCCTAGCACTGACTGGACTAGGCAATGCAGGCGGCACTGTAGCAACGTTCTTCTAAATGAGGTTTAGGGGGTTTTGAGACTCCCTGGGTGAGGCTGTCTGTCTACCCTCTGCACCCTGAGACTGCCACTGCCACCACCTCCCTTCCACCTCTCACATGGAGCCCTTCCAGACAAGCCCTTCCCCCCTTTGAATGCCTGTTCCATTTTATACTCCTGGGAAGCTGTTTGAGGAAATCCTTCCTATTAAGATTAATTAGCTGAAATTACTTGTATGGAAACCAACATTGAAAGCAGGCCTTTGGGGAACGCCTGGGTGGCTCCGTAGGTTAAGCCTCCGACTTCGGCTCAAGTCATGATCTCACAGCTTGTGGGTTTGAACCCCACGTCAGGCCCTGTGCTGATAGCTCAGAGCCTGGAGCCTGGAGCCTGTTTGGATTCTGTCTCCCTCTCTCTCTCTCTGTCCCTCCCCCACTCACACTCTCTCTTTCAAAAATAAATAAACATCAGAAAAATGTAATGAAAATAAAGTAGGCCTTTGAAAAATTAGCACATGACTTTCATACTCTTTCTTTGGCAAATGCACCAATGACATATGAGGCAATCATTTTGACCCTAAGAAATTAGAACTGATGCTCCCTCTGGGAGGAACACCCCAGGAGTTAGCAATAGCAACTGTAGACCTACATGGCCCTTACTCTGGTTGTGACATGGTCACAGTCCCTAAATATGAGGCAGGGTGACTAACTATTCCAGGCTGCCCCAGACCAAGGACAATCTGTATAAACAGATTAGATTCAAGAGCGAGAAAGCAGCACTCTTCATGAGGGTCACACAGAGGTGGTGGAATCCACAGACTGTCCCCAGGCCCTGCACTCCCCACCCTTTTCCTGCTTCATGTGTCACCTTGTTCTTGCCCAAACACAAAACCTGTGTCCCTATTTCCCTCCCTTCAAGCAGGGAAGAAAAGCATGAGGGAATCATGTTGAGCATCTTTTCCTTCAAATCTACAGGGCAGTGGCCACCACGAGGAAGGGAGCTAGCTCAAAGAGGGCAAGGTAAAGCCACAGGGCACAGTCCACATGCTCTGCTCTCAAAGGTCTTTTGGGCTGTGCCCTGAGGGGCTGGACAGGGCAAATCTGGGAAGCAGGATCAAACCAGCGAGCACAGGTGTCTCTGAAATGACCTGACCCCTTCTTTCCACATGGTCAAGGAGTATCTGCTCATCTCCTTTTGCATATGATCCATAAGGAAACTCCAGAAAGTGTGGGAGAAGATGAATGGAACCAGGAAAGGGTACAGGAAGGAGGGACCCAGAGGAACAACTCAAGACACAGGTCCTGGAGGAGCAGTTGCAGCGGCTGCATAGTGGACAGAGGTGACCGTCTGTGCTTACGACGCATCCATCTGCTGTAAGTGGGTCGTCCCAGAGGAAAATCATAGGTAGGGCTCTGGCACCACATGCTGACCTCTGGGTGAGGTCTTGTGGGTATTTTTCTTGGATTCCTCATGATGGCTGGAGAATTGTGGCAAAGGGTACAAACAAGAACGAAATAGAGTTCTCCCCTCTCTTCTGGTTCCTCCCCAGTGTTGGAGCTCTCCCCACCAAGTCATGGGCCATTTATTGCTTGTGTCTCTCTGATTCCATGATATCCTGGGCCCTCCCCAGTCAGCACATGATCCCCACACATCACCCCGGATCAGCCCTGCTGAGTCTAAGAGTGGAGAGAGGTAAGATCAAGTGCAGAGCAAGGAACGCCAACCCCCACTGCCCAACCTCAGCCAGAGCCAGGAGAGGCCATGCTCCACACTCAAGTCCCCAGAAACCCTGGCTGTGACCAGGACTAAGGGTGTGGATGCATATGTGGCTCCCAGGTCCCCTCAGCACTCACACTTCTCGATCCTGTAACAGAAGCTTGTCGTCCTCTCTGATCTGTGCATAGAGAGACATCAGGGGCCCCACGTCCCAGAAGAGCCTTTGCAATCCCACCTCCTGCCCAGATTCTCACCTGGGCTTCCCACAGCTGCTGGTGACTTTCTTCTTCTTCTTCTTCTTCTTCTTCTCCTTCTCCTCCTCCTCCTCCTCC
>NW_027529524.1:155471-157764 GCF_008692635.1 Crocuta crocuta | reverse complement strand
CCTCCGTCTCCCTCCCCTCCCTCTCCCTCCTCCTCCTCCTCCTCCTCCTCCTCCTTCTTCTTCTTCTCGCACCTAATACTGGTATTTACATAAACAGCTGCAGCAGCCATAATGGTTATCCATGCACTCTGGTGCACCCACCAGAGCCTTTCCTGGAAAAGGATCTCTTATCAACCCGGGCTCCCCAGGACCACGGGCCTGCTTTCTTCTCCCTACTCTGGCTCCTGACCTAACCAGAGCAGAGCCCCTTCCATGTTGACCCCAAGACTCCCTGAGATTACAGGGTGTGCACGGTGGTTCTAGAGGTTCCTATGTAGAAAGTGATCCTCTGCTCCTCTTGCAGGGGAGTCCTTATGACCACACACATATATTAAGTCCCCTTCCCACCAAACAGGACTCCCTAAACTGCTGGGCATCCTGGCTCAGGGTTTCCTCATCCTGAAGCAAGTCAGGGAGATATTCCTGGGAGAGAAACTGAAAACCCAGCATGTCACAGTGACCATACCCTCCAGTGCCTGGCGCAGGTGACCTTAACTGTTGGGGACATTGGAGAAGAAAGCACAGAGCCAGCCATGCACATGTCAGAGCCCCGCTCCCCTCTAAGAGAGACAGAGAAGACAGGGCTGCTTTGCCCACCTTTCCAGCTCTGGTTACAGCCCTCATAGACCCCAGACCTTCTCCAAGTTTGTTCTGCACCCTCAGATCCAATTCCTTTGGGCTGGTAGGAGGATGCACCTGGGACCCAGGCCTGGCTCTCCTTGATCCTCCTGTTGAAGCTGAGGATAAGATGTGGGAAGTGGGCAAACAACAGGACAGGAGCCAAGATAGGGAGGCATGGGCTCTTGTAGGTCATGTGGGAAGTAGGCCAAGGGCAGACAATGGCCTGCAGGGAGCAAGTGAGGGGCAAAAAGGCCATGCTGATTCTTCTCAAAACTAGAACAAACTATTCTAAAATTATATGGAACCTCAAAAGACCCTGAGTAGCAAAAGTAATATTGAAGAAGAAAACCAAAACAGAAGACATCACAATCCCAGACTTTAGCCTCTACTACAAAGCTTTCATCATCAAGACAGTATGGTATTGGCACAAAAACAGATACACAGACCAATGGAATAGAATAGAGAACTCAGTATTGGACCCATAAATGTATGGTCAACTAATCTTTGACAAAGCAGGAAAGAGTATCCAATGGAGGAAAAAAAACCAGCCTCTTTAACAGATGGTGCTGGGAGAACTGGGCAGCAATGTGGAAAAGAATGAAACTAGATCAATTTCTTACACCATACACAAAAATAAACTCAAAATGGATGAAGGACCTGAATGTGAGACAGGAAACCACCAAAACCCTAGAGGAGAAAGCAGGAAACAACCTCCTTGACCTCAACCACAGCAATTTCTTACTTGACATCTCCCCAGTGACAAGGAAATCAAGAGCAAAAATGAACTTTTGGAACCTCATCAAGATTAAAAGCTTCTGCACGGCAAAGGAAACAATCCATAAAACTAATAGGCTACCAACGGAATGGGAAAAGATAATTGCAAATAACATATCAGATAAAGGGCTAGTATCCAAAATCTATAAGGAACTCACCAAACTCCACACCCGAAAAACAAATAATCCAGTGAAGAAAAGGGCAGAAGACATGAACAGACGCTTCTCCAAACACGACATCCAGATGGCCATCAGACACATGAAACGATGCTCAGTGTCCCTCCTCATCAGGGAAATACAAATCAAAACCACACTGAGATACCACCTCATGCCAGTCAGAGTGGCTAAAATGAGCAAATCAGAGAACTCTAGGTGCTGGCGAGGATGTGGAGAAACGGGCACCCTCCTACACTGTTGGTGGGAATGTAAACTGGTGCAACTCCTCTGGAAAACAGTGTTCCTCAAACAGAGGTTCCTCAAAAAATTAACACTAGAACTCCCCTATGACCCAGCGATAGCACTGCTAGGAATTTACCCAAGGGATACAGAAGTGCTGATGCATAGGAGCACATGTACCCCAATGTTCATAGCAGCACTCTCAACAATAGCCAACTCATGGAAACAGCCTAAATGTCCATCAATTGATGAATGGATCAAGAAGATGTGGTTTATCTATACGATGGAACACTACATGGCAATGAGAAGAAATGAAATCTGGCCATGTGTAGCAACATGGATGGACCTTGAGGGTGTTATGCTGAGTGAAAAAAGTCAGGCAGAGAAGGACAGATACCATATGTTTTCACTTATGAGGGGAACAGGAGAAACTTAACAGAGGACCACGAGGAAGGGGAAGGGGA
>NW_027529524.1:153103-153479 GCF_008692635.1 Crocuta crocuta | reverse complement strand
GTGAGACAGGAAACTATCAACACCCTAGAGGAGAAAGCAGGAAACAACCTCCTTGACCTCAACCACAGCAATTCCTTACTTGACATCTCCCCAGTGACAAGGAAATCAAGAGCAAAAATGAACTTTTGGAACCTCATCAAGATTAAAAGCTTCTGCACGGCAAAGGAAACAATCCATAAAACTAATAGGCTACCAACGGAATGGGAAAAGATAATTGCAAATAACATATCAGATAAAGGGCTAGTATCCAAAATCTATAAGGAACTCACCAAACTCCACACCCGAAAAACAAACAATCCAGTGAAGAAAAGGGCAGAAGACATGAACAGACACTTTTCCAAAGAAGACATCCAGATGGCCAAGAGACATGTGAAAC
>NW_027529524.1:118091-153059 GCF_008692635.1 Crocuta crocuta | reverse complement strand
CAAATCAAAACCACACTGAGATACCACCTCACGCCAGTCAGAGTGGCTAAAATGAGCAAATCAGAGAACTCTAGGTGCTGGCGAGGATGTGGAGAAACGGGCACCCTCCTACACTGTTGGTGGGAATGTAAACTGGTGCAACTCCTCTGGAAAACAGTGTTCCTCAAACAGAGGTTCCTCAAAAAATTAACACTAGAACTCCCCTATGACCCAGCGATAGCACTGCTAGGAATTTACCCAAGGGATACAGAAGTGCTGATGCATAGGAGCACATGTACCCCAATGTTCATAGCAGCACTCTCAACAATAGCCAACTCATGGAAACAGCCTAAATGTCCATCAATTGATGAATGGATCAAGAAGATGTGGTTTATGTATAGGATGGAACACTACATGGCAATGAGAAGAAATGAAATCTGGCCATGTGTAGCAACATGGATGGACCTTGAGGGTGTTATGCTGAGTGAAAAAAGTCAGGCAGAGAAGGACAGATACCATATGTTTTCACTTATGAGGGGAACAGGAGAAACTTAACAGAGGACCACGAGGAAGGGGAAGGGGAAAAAATAGTTGGGGAGAAGTGGGGAGGCAAACCATGANCCAAGACTGATGGATCTTTGGCCAGCACTGCCATGGTGCACATGTAGGTTAGGGTGAGGTCCAGAGCCAGGGGCTGCTGCCTTTGGTGAAGACTCATTAGGAATGAGATGGGGCCCAGTGGCGGAGGCGGAGGGGAGGACAGTGAGGCAGAGGGGCTGTCAGGTGGATTGTGACCACAAAGGAGTTTAGGGTGGCCCAGTTCCCTGGGTGAGGGGGAGGGAAGGGGGGAGGGGGAGGTGTGGAGGTTTTCTAAGACAGTATGGTACTGGCACAAAAGCAAACACATAGATCAACGGAACAGAATAGAAAATCCAGAAATGGACCCACAACTATATGGTCAACTAATTTTCAACAAAGCAGGAATGAATATCCAATGGAAAAAAGGCAGTCTTTAACAAATGGTGTTGGAAACACTGGACAGCAACATGCAGAAGAATGAAACCGGACCCCTTTCTTACACCAAACACAAAAAGAAATTCAAAATGGATGAAAGACCTAAATGGGAGACAGGAAACCATCAAAATCCATAACAACTTCTTACTAGATACGTTGCTGGAAGCAACAAAAGCAAACACAAACTACTGGGAGTTCATCAAGATAAAAACCTTCTGCACAGTGAAGGAAACAGCCAAGGAAACGAAAAGACAATCTACAGAATGGGAGAAGATACTTGCAAATGACATATCTGATAAAGGATCAGGTTCCAAAATCTTTAAAGAACTTAGCAAACTCCACACCACAAAGCAAATAACCCAGTTAAGAAATGGGCAGAAGACCCGAATAGACACTTTTGTAAAGAAGACATCCAGATGGCTTAGAGACATGGGAAAATATGCTAACATCATGAGAAAGAAGGAAATCTTGCCATTTAGAACAGCATGGATGGAGCTAGAATGTATTATGCTAAGTCAAATAAACCAATCAGAGAAAAACAAATATATGATTTCACTCATATGTGGAATTTAAGAAACAAAACAGATGAACATGTGGGAAGCAGAAAATAAAAAGGGGAGAAAGGGAAACAAACCACAAGAGACTCTTAATGAGAGAGAACAGACTGAGGGCGGATGCAAGGAGGTGAGTGGAGACGGGCTAGATGGATGATTGGTATGAAGGAGGGTGCTTGTTATGATGAGCACTGGGTGTTTTATGTAAATGATGAATCACTGAATTCTAATCCTGATGCCAATATTGTGCTTTGTTAACTAACTAAAATTTAAGTTAAAAGTAAAAGAAAAAAAAGAGCAGGTTCTTCATTAGCTACAGTTCTATGATTTTCCTGAATATAGTCATGTGGATTTTCAAAGTCAGGCCTTTTAGGGCCTCATCTGTCCTATGCAGGAATTGGGGCTGAGTGCTTGATGTGGGGAACAGACTACTTGCTTCTCAGTGAAGTTTTGTATTTTTGAGATCCTAGTATATTTTGAATTCTCATATCTGGGTGGGGGCAGGTTTGCTTTGGGTTTTGTCTTCGATTTTGTTTTTGGCAAGAGTGTCTCTGCCTGTCTTACCTGTTTTCATGCTGTCCTTTTACTACTTGTTTGCAGGCTCAGGTCTTTTTCAGAGGAGATTATCCTGCATATAGTTGTAAATTTGTTGTGTTCATAGAAGGAGATGAATTTGGGATCTTGCTAAGCTGGGAGCTTGAACCAGACTCCCCAAACCATCTTGATTACCTTTGCTTTGCAGGAAGTTTTGAAATTGGGAATTGGCCTCCTTTTTTAAGATTGGCTAATCTAAGTCCCCTGACTTTTATTATGATTTTAGAATCAGTTTGTCAATTCTTACAAAAGAGCTGTTTAGGTATCTGATAGGGATTGTGCTGAACCTACTGATGAATTTGAGGAACGTTGCCACCTTGACAATATTAAGTCTTGTGACTGTGAACATGTTTCCATTTACTTAGATGTTTTTAAATTTCTCTCAGTAATGACTTGTAGTTTTCAGAGCATAAGTTTTGCATTTGTTTTGTTAAATGTATTCCTAGTATTTAATGCATTTTGGTTCTATTGTATATGGAATTGTTTTTATAAATTTCATTGTTGGATTGTTTATTGAAAATTTGTGGAAATATAACTGATTTTTTAATGTATGGACCTCATATCCTACAATGCTGCTGAACTTGTTTATTTGTTCTAATAGTTGATGCCCTAGGATTTTCGATGTACAAGGTCATGTCATCTGTGTGGGAACAGAAATAATTTTACTTCTTTTTTTTCCCAATCAGGATTCACTTTATCTTATTTTCTTGCTCTAGAATCTCCAGCACAAAGTTTGAGCAACATGGTGAGAGTGGAAATCCTTTTTGTGTTGCTGATCTAGTCTTTCACTATTACGTATGTAAGATGTTAGCTTAAGTGTTTTCATATATGCTTTTAATCAGATTGAGGAAATTACCTTCTGTTACCAGTTTGTTGGGTTTTTATCATGTATCATGTTTTTATCATGTATCATGTCAGATTTTGCCAAGTGCTTCTTGTCCGTCTGTTGAGATAAGCATGTGGCTTTTGTTTTTTATTATAGTAATATCATATATTACATTGTAGATATGGATGCTAAACCAATATTGCATTCTTGGAATAAATTTCACTTGGTCATGGGGTATAGCTTTTTTTCTTATGTTGCTGGATTTGATTTGCTACATTCTGTTGTTTTTCCAGGTCTACATTCATAAGAGATACTAGTCTGAGTTTTCTTTTCCTGTAATATCTTTGTCTGATTTTGGTCTCTGAATAATACTAGCTTCTTATAGGGGGTTGGGTTCCCTCCTCTCATTTTTGGAAGGTTTTGTAACAGGCTGTTGTTATTTCTTTAAGCATTTGGTACAATTCACAAGTGAAGCATTTGGAACTGGGGTTTTTTTTGGAGTGTTCATGACCATTGATTCAACCTTCTACCTTGTTATAGGTATATTCAGATTGTCCATTTTCTGAGACAACTTTTGTAGTTTGTGTCTTTCTATGAATTTTCCTATTTTATCTAAGTAGGTTAATTTTTTGGCATAATTGTTCATCGTAATCTCATATAATTCTCTTTATATCTGTATGGTCAGTCATAAACTTCCCTCTTTCATTGTTGATCCTAGTAATTTGAGTTCTCTCTCTCTGTCTTTTTAGTGAGTCTAGTTGAAAAATTTTCAGTTTTGTTGATCTTTCAAAGGATCACNCAGGTTTTGTAAGGTTTCCAATGGCTTCAGATCTTTTCCGTGTGATGTATGGGCGCGAGTGCAAGTATGGAGCTCTTTACTTCTCCTCCATCTTGCCCCCTCCCTCCCAAAGGATCACATTTGATTTAGTTTTATATATTGTTATTTTATTCTCTTGTCTGTATTTCATTAATTTCCACTTTTTTTTCTTTCTTTTTCCTTCCATTTGCTTGCTTTTGCTTTAGTTTGCTCCTCTTTTCTCTTTGACTTAATGTGGAAGTGTAAGTAATTGTTTTGAGATATTTCTTTTTTTTAAATATTATTTATTTATTTTGAGGGGGGAGTTGAAAGAGAGGGAGAGAGAGAATCTCAAGCAGGCCTTATGCTCAGTGTGGAGCCCAACACAGGACTTTATACCATGACCGTGAGATCATGGCATGAACCAAAATCAAGGGTAGGACACTCAACCGACTGAGCCACCGAGGCCCCCCACTCTGTCTTCATTTTTATTAATCTTAAAGTATTCTGTGATTCCCATTGTGATATCTTTTACCCTTGGATTATGTAGAAGTGTGTTGTTTAATTCTGCATATTGTGAGTTTCCCAAATTTCTTGCAGTTATTGATTGTTTTCTGTTATCATGCCATTGTGATAAGAGAACATATTTTGCATTATTTATATCCTTTTAAATTCGTTGACTTTTGTTTTATGGCCTAGCATATGGTTTCGCCTCAAGAAATCTCCATGTGCATTTGAAAAGAATGTATATTCTGTTGATCGCTGGAGTGTTCAATAAATGTCAGATTTCTACTGCTGATTTATAGTAGGGTTCAAGTCTTCTTTATGTTTATTGATCTCTACATAGATGTCCTACCCATTATTGAAAGTGATATATTGCAGTTTCTCACTATTATTGTTGTGTTGTCTGTTTCTCAATTTCTGTCTGTTTTGTTTTCATTATTTAGCGCTGAGCTATTAGGTGAATACATACTCAGAATTGTTTCATCCTTCTGATAACTTGACACTTTTATCATTATAATATGTTGCTGTTTCTCTTTAGCACTTAAAAAAATTTTTTTTTTTGAGAGAGAGAGAGAGGGAAAAAGTGTGAGCAGGGGAGGGGGCAGAGAGAGAGGGGGACAGAGGATCTGAAATGGGCTCCTTTGCTGACAGCAGAGAGCCCAGTGTGGGTCTCAAACCCATGAACCATGAGATCATGACCCAAGCTGAAGTTTGGTGCTTAACTGACTGAGCCATCCAGGCACCCCTTTACTGGCATTTTATAGATAGACAGACAGATAGATAGATATAGACATATATATAGACAGAGAGGGAGAAAGAGAGAATTACAAGTAGGCTCCACAAACAGTGAGATCATGACCTGAGCTAAAACAGAAACCAAGAGTCTGGACACTTAACCTCTGAGCCACCCAGGTGCCTCCTTTACTAGCATTTTAAAAGTCCCTTTGTCTAGCCAATGAATGTATCCATTTCAGGTTTTTATGGTTATTTGCCTGAGATAATCTTTTCTATTTCTTCAAACTATTTGTAATTGAATCTCAAGTGTGTCTACTCCAGACAGTATAGTTGGATCTTATTTCTTTTCAGTCCAACCGTCTGCACTGATTGACTTATTTAAGCCATTTACATGTAATGTTAATGTTGACACAGGTGGGTTTATAATGCCATTTTACTTTTTGGTGTTTGTTTTCTGTGTTTCCACTCATTCCTCATTCCATTTATTGAGTATTTCATATTGTTAATTATATAATAGTTTATCTCTTTATTTTGTAGTTACTTTCTTAAAGATACTTTTGCTTTTGCCATTTTTTCCTACATTTTCAGTTTTGTGATTTTATTTATGTCATATACATAATATTTATTCAAATAACATATTTATATATTTATATCCTTATCATGTTATATTTTATGTCTTATCGGTGACATATTTATGACGTTATTTCTACTACCTATTCTTTCCAATGTTACTCAATCACAGTCTTTTTCCCATTTGTACTTTACATCTCATGCCATGAGGTGCTTGTTTTCTTTGTGCAATTACTTGGGTTAATTTTTTTAATATATTTTATTGGACTTCTGACTGCACAATGGGATCATTGCCTTCAATCCCCACATTGTTTCAGGTCAGGTGGAGTCTGGCCCTCAACTCAAGGACATACTCTCCACAAGAACAGCAGTTTTGTCTATTAGAGTCACTGAGGTGTCCTCGATGAAAAAATAATGCGTCCTGTACATGGCACACGACATTATCCGTGGAACAAGTAAACAGAGGAGAGGACCTCTCTCTTCTGGATGCGTCTCAGGCACAGCTGGTCCATGGCAGCTCCCACACAAAGTGCCCCCACCTCACCACCAGTGCTGCCTCTAGTTCCCCCTAGGGAGCTCCCTACCTCCCTCTCTCAGCTCAGCTCCCCCCTCCCACAGCGATTCCCCTGCACAGCACAACACACAGTTACAGTCCTGTCTTCAGAAACATTGTACTTAGGCTTTATGGGGCCCTTTCTCCAACCAAATAGAAATCAACGTGAGACTCTGCTTTATAAATCCATGAATCTGGATGGGAGCCAGCACCAGCATCACTAGAACTAAGAGCAGGGAGAGGGGGCAGAGAAGCAGAGAAGGTAGAAACTAACTGAAGTTGAAAAAGGATGAGAAACTCTTTGATTCCTCTCTGTCTACAACCAGAATCTAAAGAATAATCCAGAAGACAGCTCTAGAGGGAGGAGAAGAGAAGGATGACTCTGAAAATTTATCTCTCCAAACCGCAGAGACTCCTGTGTGCAAGGCCCACATAGGCTTGTGGGAGCGACAGCCCAAAGGACTCCTGGTGCTGTAACTGCAGGGTCACCCGGGGAGAATGGGACAGGAACTCATACACAAGAGCAAGAACTGGCCTGATGCTCCACAGAAACAAAGAAAAAAATACACCCAAAAGATGGGGGATGACCAGGATGGAGCCTGGGCTGATCCAGTCACAGGAAGCTCTTGCTGCACAAGGTCCTGGTGACAGATAATGTCCAAGTCCCTGTGATCACAGGTCCTGGTGAGACAAGCTTCCACGGAAGGGGCAAGGATGAGGAGCACGGACGTGACTCAGCTGAGGAGTGAGCAGGTCACACCAATGATGCACTGAGCACCGACTGGGCACAGGCCCCGCCCATGCTTGGCTCCTCACAGCCCTCTCCTTTCCCCACCTGCAACAGACCTAGTACAAAGAAACACACAGGTTCTGGAAGGTTCTCAGTGCTTTCATTTATTTTCTGTCACAACTTTACAAATCTTCTCTTTTATTACTTTATCAACTCCACATACCCAGAATTACAAAACACAGATTCATATTTGGATTCTCATTTTCAATAGGAAAGTAAGGCATCAGGACTCTGTCCAACCTGAAATAAAGACAGGGATAGAGATGTTCCAGCCCCGCTTCTGCAGGAACAGGAAAGCAGATCAGAAAGGGAACAGGAATCAGTATGGGGAGGGGTCATGGTGGGCAGGAACACAGACACATTCTGACACCATCTGCAGAAAGAGAAGTCAGGGGCTCTTGATGTCACCAAGTGGGAGTGTGGACAAATCTTACATCGCTCAGTCCCCCAGGGGTGGCTGCTGTCACACTGTGAAAAAATTAATCATGAACACATTTAGGTCAGTCACATAAATGCCTCATCCTCAATCCCTCCCATGCCAAAGTGTCCCTAGCGCCCCCACTCCTCCCCACCTCAGGCCCTCCAGATCTTACCTTTAGGAGCCATTAGGGATGAATGAGAGCCCTGGGCGCTGTCATCACCTGGGGTAGAACAAACAGGATGTGATCAGAGCCACAGGAGATGAGACTAAAGGAGGAGCTATGGGGCGGTGGGAGCTCCCCATGGCGTCCTGTCTACACTACCCAGGATTTCAGGGATCACCCCTCCATACTTACGTGCAGCATGAGAGTAGCTTGGTCCTTTTCCTCCTGTGGGAAGAAAATATCATGTTAGAGACCTGGGACAGCTGGGCTATCAGGTCCTAGAGCAACCTCTTAGTCCTGGTCCATAATGAAGTTTCCAGAATTCTGACTGAAGATCCAGGACAAGATGGGGAAACATGAAGAAAGAGGAGGGGGTTGGGGAGCAGTGCACAGGACCACCTGACTCGCTGGAGGTCTGACCTCAGCAGGTCTGACCTTCTTCTCTGTCCCGTCACTGCAGGGAATCAGGTCCCCATCACCAGAATTACCAAGTGAAAATCTGTCCTTCATTTTCACAGGTGCTTTGCTCCAGAGTGAATGTCAGTAACGGCTCCAGAGTGGGCAGGTGCAGGGTGTGGATGGGACTTCCCAGGAACAAGGCAGGACCATGTGCTACCTAGGAACCCCCCAGCAGGACAAGACAACTCAGATCCCCCCACTCTGTTCCTACCTGAGCGCTTCTTCCTCCAGATCACAGCTCCAACCACCACAGTGACCACAAGGACAGCGACAGCCACACCAGCAATGATGCCCGGGATGGGGATGGAGGGCTGAGGAGGCGGCTCTGGAAAGGGAAGGAAGGTGAGGGGCCCACACCTCCGGCTTCAGTCCTGACTTTGTGAACTTCTCCAGAAGGGCCCTGCTCTCCCTGACACCAGGCTCTACCCCACACCGTCCTTACCCCATCTCAGGGTGATGGGCGCGGGCAGCCCCTCGTGCTGCACGTGGCACGTGTATCTCTGCTCCTGTCCAGAAGGCACCACCACAGCCGCCCACTTCTGGAAGGTCCCATCTCCCGCAGGCCTGGTGTCCACAAGCTCCGTGTCCTGGGTGTGGTCCTCCCCATCCCTCTGCCAGGTCAGGGTGATCTCCGCAGGGTAGAAGCCCAGGGCCCAGCACCTCAGGGTCACCTCATGGTCAGAGATGCGGTGGCGGGTCACTTGTGTGCTGGGAGATTCTGAGTAATAAGAAGCAGAAAATCCACAGCGTGTCTTACCTATAAAGGGCCACTGAGACTGCATCCATGTGAGCATCCCCAGGTGGACAGGGCAACGGGTTTGGTTGGAAGAAGCACAAAACCCAGACACCAGTCTAGCCTTTGGGATCTGCTGATCCTTGTTAAGTCCCGGAATCAGGGAGAGGACCCGGGGAGGAGGCTGCAGGTCCAAGGGGGAGGACACACTGTGGTCCTGACTGTGATGGAGGGTGAATGACTCAGAAAACCGGGAGTCAGATCTCCAAAGATGTTCTCAGATGGAGAACGGCCTTGAGAGGGAAGGTCATGGTTCCCAAGGTCACAGGGACCTGCTGATGGGTTATATCAGGGATGGTCTCAGCCTGCGTCCCAGGGGGAGACTGGATCCCTCAGTGTCCTTTAGAGAAAAGCGCCCTCTAGGTGAGTCACCCTCTGGTAGGAATATGAACACCCAGGCGGGTCTCCCTCTTCCCACCCAGGGAGGGCGCTGTTCTGCCGCTGAGTCCACTTTCCCTCCTCGTGGGCAGCCAGCCCCAGGGGAGGGGAGATCGGGGCGTCCCCGCGGCCCCTGTACCTGCGCGCAGCAGCGTCTCCTTCCCCATCTCCAGGTACCTGCGGAGCCACTCCAAGCACGTGCCCTCCAGGTAGTTCCTGTATTGCTCCGCCACCCCGGCCACCTCCCACTTGCGGCGGGTGATCTGCGCCGCCGTGTCCGCCGCGGTCCAGGAGCGCAGGTCCTCGTTCAGGGCGATGTAGTCCGCGCCGTCGTAGGCGTCCTGACTGTAGCCGCGGAGGAGGCGTCCGTCCGGCCCGATGTCACAGCCGTACATCACCTGGATGCTGTGAGACCCTGGCCCCGCCCGCCCCCAGCGCAGCAGTGATGACGGTGAAACCGAAAGTAAAACCGCCTAAAAGCTCCCGCGGGCTCTTCCCGGGTCGGGGCGGGGGGTCCCGCGGCCTCGCGGCTGCGCTCAGACCCGGAGACTCGGGGCGACCCTGGCCGGTCCGTGGGGATGGGGGTCGTGACCCGGACCCGGGCCCGCGTCGCTCACCGGACTCGCTCTGGTTGTAGTAGCCGCGCAGGGTGTTCAGGCCCACTCGGTAAGTCTGTGCGGTGCTCCCGGCGATCCGCGTCTCCCGGTCCCAATACTCCGGCCCCTCCTGCTCCATCCACCGCGCCCGCGGCTCCATCCTCTGACTCCGTGAGTCGCTGTCGAACNTCGGGCGGGTGGAGGTCTGGTCAGGCCGGCGGACAGATACCTTCTACGGGGTCTCGCGTCCCCGCCGGGCGGTCCCCGCGCTCCTGCCCCGCAGAGTCCCTTTCCTGCCGACCCCGCACTCACCCGCCCAGGTCTGGCTCACGGCCAGGGCCGCCAACAGCAGCAGGAGGAGGGTTCGGGGCATCACGACCCACATCCTCGGGATCTGGGGAGAATGTGAGTCGCAGGGCGGGTGCGGAAAGTTTATACCCGGAACCGCGGTGCCGCTGATTCGCTTCTCCGGAAACCGGGCACTAATAGGAGTGTGAACCGAGGCTGGGTCATCAGTATCCAGGCAGAAGGACCTGACACAGGTTGTGACAGGGAGAAGTGAAACCAGGGAGGACGGGGACTCCCCAGCGCTGGGCTTCCCCGCCCCCCGACACCGCCCTGGCTCCATTCCTGAGACTCTAGAGGCCAGCCAGGGACCTGGGACTTTGCCCGACGCCTCACCTACTGCACAGAGCGCTCTTTGTCACACTGTGTCCCTGAGTCATGGCCCAGGAGCTGTGAGTCAGTGATTCTCCAACAGTTTGTTCTCGGGACATCTGTACAGTCTTACAAATTAGTGAGGTTCCCGGGGATAACTCTGTGGGTGTGTGGGAATATCTATCCATATTTACCGTACTAGGAATAAAACAGGTTTAAAATTTATTAATTCACTCACAGTCATATGAAAACAGATATATTATTTTTATGAAAAATAACGATTTTCCCAAATAGCAAGGCAGTGAGAAGAGTGGATTTTGATTCATTTTACATTTTGCAGGTGTCTTCTTGTCTGTCTGATTAGTAGACCACTGGATGTTCAGATTTGCTTCTGCACCCGTTGTGTTGTTTTGATGGAAGTATTTGAAAAAATGTATGTCCTTGACCAAGTAGAGGAGAATAATATGTGGCATATCCTTTTCAGATAAGAATGAATATGCCTCTTTGATACTATATTAAAACCACACAAGTTGTACTTTCTCTGGGGCTCTTTGCAAACTGGATCTTAAAACAGCATCACTGACTGTCTCCTGTGTTACATTAAACCCATAAGGCCATCTGCACATTGAATGGATCTTGTACTAATGCGTGATTGTTTTTAAGTAACGTGTTTTATGTTGTACTAAGTAACACCGGTGTTCTGGCGTTGATTGGAGTGTAATTGAATCAAAAAGTCATTTGCCAGCAAATCAGAGAACTCTAGATGCTGGCGAGGATGTAGAGAAATGGGTACCCTTCTACACTGTTGGTGGGAATGTAAACTGGTGCAGCCCCTCTAGAAAACAGTGTGGAGGTTCCTCAAAAAATTAACAATAGAACTCCCCTATGACCCAGAGATAGCACTGCTAGGAATTTACCCAAGGGATCCAGGAGTGCTGATGCATAGGGGCACATGGACCCCAATGTTCATAGCAGCACTCTCAACAATAGCTAAAACATAGAAAGAGCCTAAGTGTCCATCAACGGACGAATGGATCAAGAAGATGTGGTTTATCTATACCATAGAATATTACATGGCAATGAGAAAGAATGAAATCTGGCCATGTGTGGCAAAATGGATGGAACTTGAGGGTGTTATGCTGAGTGAAATAAGTCAGGCAGAGAGGAACAAATACCATATGTTTGCACGTATAGGAGGATTAGGAGGAACTTAACGGAGGACCATGGGGGAGAAGAAGGGGGGAAACAGTGGGGGAGAGGGAGAGAGGCAAACCATGAGAGACTCTTGAATGCTGAGAACAAACTGAGGACTGATGGGTGTGGGGGGAGGAGGGGAGAGATGGTCATGGAGGAGGACACTTGTGGGGATGAGCACTGGGTGTTATATGGAAACCAACTTGACAATAAACTATTTGTAAAAATAAATAAATAAATAAAACAATGATCAGAGCAAAAAAAAAAAAAAAGTCATTTGCTTTGGGTCACCTGGGTGGCTCAGTTTTTAACCTTCCAGCTTTGGCTCACGTCATGAGCTCATGGTTTGTGAGTTCTAGCCCCTGATGGAGCTCTGTGCTAACAGCTCAGAGCCTGGAGCCTGCTTAGGAGTCTATGTCTCCCTCTCTCTCTGCCCCACCCTTTCTTGCACTCAGTCTCTCTCTTTCTCTGAAAAATGAATAATTTAAAAAAAAATTTTTTAAGTCATTTGTTTTAATATTACCACAAATCCCAACAGAAAAGGTGGTCGGTGCTGAGAAGCTGTGAAACTTATGGGAGGATCACAGAGAAATGGGATGGGCTACATGGGTGATGGGTACTAAGGAGGGCACTTGTGATGAGCACTGGGTGTTGTATGTAAGTGATGATTATCAGTTCTACTCCTGAAACTCATATTACACTGTATGTTAACTTACTGGAATTTAAATAAAAACTTCAGAAAAACAAAGTAATGGTAAAGAAGCAGCCATTGCTCACATTAAGCAGCACAGGAGGACGTCGGGTATTCTCTGGGTCATACAGTGGCTTGTTTTTGTCTGTAATTAGACAAAGTAATGTCACGGTCTCAGAGTGTCCTTGTGTGATGTTGATGTCCTGTGAGATGACTGGTCATGTTCCACAGGAGAATAATATGGACCAGAAGTGGCGTCAGCCAGCTTCTGACCACACTGAGGCCCAGCTGTCAGAGTCAGACCATTTCCCAATGTGGTGGCTGCTGTTTCTTCTGTTTTCAATTCCATATTTTAAAATAGCTACAACCCATGAAGAATAATTAACGAATTTGTGTTTTAGGGAGCCTGGGAAGTTCAGTTGGTTAAGGGTCAGACTCCTAATCTTATGGTTTGTGAGACAGACCCTTTGTCAGGCTCTGCACTGACAGTGTGGAGCCTGCTTGGGTTTCTCTTTCTTTATCTCTCTCTCTCTCTGTCCCTCCCCTGCTCATACTCACTCTGTCTCAATATAAATTAATAAAATTTTAAAAATCTGGGAGGATTTTTAAATTCTTAAATATTCCAAAATAGCCCTGTTAGGGTTCTTAAATGCTTATTTCTTCCTGCATCCCTCCCGGAGGAGAAGCGTTCCCTCAGCTTATGGATTGTGTAACTTATTCACACAAAAACTGCTCACAGAATTAGGGTAGGTTTCATGTTTAACGTTTCATAAGCGGGAATATTGGTCATGTTCATTCCAGACCCTAGTTCCAGTATTTAGCCTCTTTTCATGGAGTATCTATTTCCTGTCTCCTAACATGTCTGCCAGATTTTTACTGTTCTCTGTATCTTCTCAGAACAATCTGCTTAGGAAAATCAGAAGCAAAGGAGAGAACAGAAGAGTAAGTTATAATGGGAGCAAAAAGGAATCATGTAGCAGGGAGTAAGAGGGACTTAGTGGGATTCATGTAGAGAGTGTACTTCCTGAAATTTCCCACTCTGGCACATTGTCTCCTCCCCTCTGCACACACCGTGGGCCCACATCCCCCTCCTCCCCACACACAGACAGAGATCTTTGTGAAGTCTGTGCAGCGTTGCATTGCCCTGGCCCAGGTCCTGGTGGAGCAGAACTTGCCAGCCATTGCCACCCCGGGAGGAGAGAGGAGTCAGAGATGGAAAGATATTTTATGGCTTTGGGAGGAAATGAGACCACTGAGAGAAGGGACTGTCAACATTTTTCTAATTTCCTTTCTGTCAAAGACTTTCTTGGTATCTGTAGTTTAAAGATTTTTAACAATGGATTATTGTGGCCACCAGCGTATGTGACCAAGGCATGGACATTAGGCAGGTAAAGACGACCATCTACTACCACCTGCCAGAGGATCCCCACACCTACCTGTATCGGGTAAGCCGCACATCCACACGGGCATCCCAGTGGCCCCTCCCACCCCCTGATTTCCTATATCTTCCTACCTTATATCCTTGTCCCTCTTTTTGGGTGTCCCTACTTTGTGGTCTTCCAGTGCTACCCTCTGTCTCCTCCAGGAGGCCTGAACAGGCCAGTTTGGCCCCAGAGCTTGGCCATCACATTTGTGTCAAGTGAAAACCATGCCAAGATGCTCAGTGAGGTGCAGGGTCACACTGAGGTCAGTGGTAGTGAGCTGCCCGATGAGATGGACATTTCCTCCTCCAGTGAGTATTGACTTCATGAAACTGGTTCCTCCAACTCTTCAGAGTCTCTTTTTTCTTAGGGACTTTGTCTTGAACCATGTAGTGCAGGCAATGTACCTGATACTTATTGGGAGCCTGACAAGTTTATGTCCCCCAATCTTATAGCCGTGTTGGGCTGTTTTGTTTATTTCTATGTGTGGTCCTTTTCTTCTTTCAATCCATTATTTCTCTTTTTGCACCCCAGTCTCTCCTCTGCCCCCACACCCCACAAAGATGCCTGCATGTATAGGGGTCTGTGTTTCTGCCAATCTCATTTAGCCTTTCCATGCCTTATTGTAACTGTGCATCTGTTGTCTGCAGTTGCAGCCATGGGAGAGGACGCAGCCATTCGCAAATGCAGCCATTCGCAGATGCAGGTCTCCCACCCATGAGGCAGGTGATCATACATGATCTGAACTGAAATCAAAAAGTGAGGGGCCCAACCGAGTGACCCCTCCCATGCGCCCCTACAGTTTATTCTTCCTAGAAAATATTTTACATTTCAATATAGTTGACACAAGATTTCTTTAGTTTCAGGTGTACAACACACTGAATCAACTTCTGTATTCATTTTTTTCTTTGAGAGAGAGACAGCCAGAGCAGAGAAGAGAGGCAGAGAGAGAGAGAGGGAATGAGAGGATCTCAGTAGGCTCAATCCCTGCAGGGCTCAATCCCATGACCCTGGGATCATGACCTGAGAACCTACTGAAGCCACCCAGGGGCCCTTCACCTTGTGTCTACACCATGCTGTGCTCACCACAGTGTAGCCGCCATCTGTCACCGCACAGTGATATTACAGTCTCACTGGCGACATTCCCTGTGCTGCGCCTTTTATTCCTATGAGCTGTTCCTTCCATAACTGGGAGTGTGTGTCTCCCACTCCCCTCACCCTGGTGCCCACCCTCCCAACCCCCTCCCTCTGGCCAGCATCAGTGAGTTTTCTGTATTTATAGGTCTGATTAAGCTGTTTGTTTCTTTCTTTATTTGTTTTGTTTTTTTAGATTCCACATATGAGTGAAATCAGATGTTACTTGTCTTCTTCAGTCTGATTTATTTCGCTTAGCAGACATACTGCCGTTTGTCCATCCATGTTGTCACAAGCGGCAACACATATTTATATGTATGTGTATGTATCACACATCTTCCTTAGCCATTTGTGGGTGGATACAAGTTGCATCATTGTAGCTCTTGAAAAAACCTTCATACTCTGAATATCATCTGGGATGAGGGCGCCCCCTGGTGTCCGAGCCCATGTCCAGGTGCTGGGAGCTGGAGGAGACTCTAGGGAGCGCATCACTGAGGAGGAGAAAGGCAGCTGGGTCTTCTCTCCTTAGTCCTGTGGCCGCACGTGGGGTGGAAGGTCAGGGGACACCCCCACTGCTCTGCTCTCAGGTGGATTCTGACTGAGGAGCCTGAGTGGGGCCTGGACTGGAAGTCAGGTAGAGATGTCTGAGCAGAACCTGGGCGTCAGTGGGGAGAGGAAGAAGTTTCTGAGCAGCGCTGGACTCCACAGGGGTCGGGCTCAGGGGTGAGGCAGGACTGCAGGAGAGGAGCGCTCAGGAGCCGGTGCGCCATCGCTGAGGTTTCTGTGCCCCTGTGCACCTCCTCCTCCAGCCCCTTGATGGTAATACTTTTCTACCGAAAAGTAGAAACACTTCCTTGAACTCTTATTTCTATATGGTTCAAAATTCAGGTAAATGAAAATAATTTCTGGTTTGGAAATGCCATCTCAATGTCTACACAATGCTCCATAGTGTGGACGTGCACACTCACGGTTTGTGAGTTGAAGCCCCGCATCAGGCTCTGGGCTGACAGTACTGAGCCTGCTTGGGATTCTCTCTCTCCCTCCCTTTCTCTCTCTCTCTGCCACTCCCCTCTTGCTTACTGTCTCTCTCTGCCTCTCACTGTAAATAAATTTTTAAAATTGGAGTTTTTATTTTCTTTGGGTAAATACCCAAGAGTTCAATTATTGGATGAAATCACGAATCACTATGTTACAAACCTGAAAGGAATGGAACAATGTGTGTAAACTGCACTCAGATAATAAGAAAAGAGAAAAGAAAAAGATAACTTAGAAATATTAATTCATATAAAAAAAGAAATATTAAAAAACACTTTGGACGGAAGACACGAAATGTCAGACACATATATTGGTCATGAATAAACGTAAACAATAAATGAGAATCAGGAATAAAAAATGTGAATAAAACTTCATATCTTCAACTTGGCAAAGATGAGAGTAGGTGATGAGAGTGTCCAGCAGAAGATCGGGAAACACACCGTCGTAAAGGGGGATGGGGGAGCGAGGACTGGGGTAAAATGTGTAAAGGGTTCTTCTGAATTGTGTCTCCACAATTTAAATGTGTTTAAACTGTGACATAGACATTCTCTTTTAGGAGTTTATCCTTTGAAAAAAAGTGTTTATTTATTTATTTTGAGAAACGTGAGAGAGAGTGCACGCAGGAGCGGGGAGAGGGGCAGAGAGAGAGGAAAGAGAGAATCCCACGCAGCCCGACACCAGGCTGGATCGCAGGAACCCGGAGATCAGGAGCTGAGCTGAAATCATGAGGCTCATGCTTAACCAACTGAGCCACCAGGTGCCCCTCCTTCAGGAGTTTATTCTAAGGAATTAATCATATATATTCTCAAAAATATTTTTTCAGGAGGGTGCCTAGTGGCTCAGTTGGTTAAGTGTCCGACCACGGCTCAGATCATGATCTCAAGGATGGTGAGTTCAAGCCCTGTGTCAGGCTCTATGCTGATAGCCCGGAGCCCGAGTTAGATTTTGTTTTTCCCCCTCTTTTGGCCCCTCCCCTTTTTGTGCCCTCTTTGTCTCTCAAAAATAAATAGACCTTAAAAGCTTCAAAAGTATTTATTCAGGAATGTTTCTTGAATTGTGGTTTATAAAATCAAAGAATAGAGCTCTAAGTGCTATAATCAATATGATAATGATAAGTATAAATAGTAGAATATGTCTCAGGTATTATCACCATGTGATGTACACAGAGGGTCAAAGTTAATCATGAAGGCAAAGCCGTGAGGTGCCCCATAGGGAAAGGGAGACTCAGGGGGGATAAGAAGGGAATGGAGCCAGGGTTCAGCCCAGAACGTTTGCACTCAGAGCCTTGTTGACTTATCTTTCTTTGGCTCCCTGTCCATCAGGATTTGGGTATGACTCTGCACTCCACGCAAGTGAACTGTTCCAATATTCTGGAATGTTCTGCAATGGGAGGCTGGGAGGCTGAAGCCTAGGAGGACATTAAGAGGCAGTATGACTTACCTGCTCAAATCAAACTAAAACCCATGTACATCTCCAGTGGCTCAGGGTCAGCTGACTCCAGATGTAAAATGAAGAACAAGAATGAGCCCCTGGTGACACAACACTGGCACTGGCCTGTGGGAGGTGAGCATTAGCAGAAATGACAGAGACCATCGTAAGTCGCTCCTGAGATGAGTGTGTGTGGAGACAGTTGTGGAGAAAAGTCAGGATATCACGAAAGCGGATGACAGGAGACCTAACAGGTCCCCACCACGGGAGTCCATCACATGTACAGCGTGTGACAGGCATATGGCACATGGACCAGAACCTGAACCACACACAGTGGTGACAAATCATAGAACAAGAAAGTGCTCTTGGGAATTAAAACTATGACCCTAGAAATGGATAATTTAGTCAATAAAGTGCATGATTACAGTTGTACTTCCCCGAAGTGGTATCATCAGGAGGTGTAGGCAGCAGGAGAGAAGACCTGTTTGGTTCCTAAAATTTGTTTCCATAAATGTCAAGACTGTTTCTCAGAGTTGACAGGGAAAAACACATACGTTGAAATTCCTGCCCACGTTCTTAACTAGACTGGATGACAAGAGATCCACATGAAGACACATCACAATGAAATGTCAGGAAGAGGGGGGAGGAGCAGACACCTTGAAAACTCCAAGACACAACAACACAGGCCTGGCAGCTGGAAGACATGACACATGGTCCCCAAATCCCGAGGACAACTGTGTCCGGCACAGAGTCTCCATCCCGTCACCATGTGAATCAGGGTGAGAGTAGCCTAAAGTCTCGTCAGATGTTACAGTGTCAGTGTCTACTTACCATACTCCCTTCCACAGATTACCACGAGGCAAAGGGGAAAATGATGGAGAAAACCACAGAGGGGAGCACGTGGGATCCAGGCAACAGGGAGCCAGAAAGAGAGAGGCAGAGGGCACCTGGGATGAGCTGAAGGGGGTCCAGTGTTGGCTCTGCCCCAGGTTCAGGCATCTCGTCCACGTGGGCCAGGCGTCTGCACAGACATGAGGGTGGTGGAAATGTGGATGGGCTCGAATGTATTCATGAAGATTCCCCCTGGGGGAGCTTGGGAAGGAGAAGAGAACAACAGAAACTAAACAAACGGAGGATAAGATATGTATTTACTAGGGAAAATAGTAAGTTAATTCAGGAAAGGTAAAGTAATCACAGTCTACTAAATGCTTGGTTGTGACTAGCATTTCATGGTCATAAAAATGCAAACAGTGCACACTGAGCTAATCTAAGTTATAAAATAATTATTTGGGGCAGACGGGAGAGTGTGAAAGAAGAGCCAAGTCAGTAAAGAGGATGCATAAACCTGAAAACCAGAGAATGGGTGCAAGAAGCAGGCTATTTAGAGGCACAGAAGCAATAATCAGAGAATCAGCTTAATGGACTAGAGCAGGGGTCACTGAGATTCAGGAATGGGGGTTCATGGAAGACTGAGGGCATCTGTCTTGACCTCAAGTACTGCAGAAGTATTTGACTTTTTAACCTTCTGTGCCTCCATCCATTTGCTAAAGACAACATGGCGGGTGAGAAATGGAGTCAGGAAAGTTCTGCACAGAGGCCACAGAGATGCAGCAGGAGTTGGTGGAGTTATGGGAACAGGTGTTGGATTTTGATGGGAGGATTTGTTGTGGCTTATTTAGTGTTATTTCATGTTGTTGCATGGGAGTCAGGACAGCATGTTTGTATGGGGAATGGCTGAGCCGGTAGAGAGGGGGAAATGGATGATGCAGGTGCCCAAATGGAGGGGCAGCCTGAGACAGGAGGGGCGCCTCCACCATGGCCGCTTAGAAGGTGAGGACACAGGTGCAGCTGTGGGGGAGGAGCAGGGAGGAGTGTGCACTTCTCACCTGAGTGCTTCCTTCTGAGTGAGAAACACAGGAGCTCATCACCTCAGGGAGGGGAGCAGGAAGGGGTGCAAGAGACTGAGGCGGGGGGAGGAATTGAGAAGCTCTCTCAGGAGGGGGGACAGTGAGGTGACTGGGGAAATGGCATCTGGAGAGAGCAGGGCTGGGGCCCCTGAGCTCTGTGCTCATCACCTTAGAGAGAGAGAGTTCCAGCAGCAGGAGCATCTGTAATAGATGAAAAGAAAATGCAACAAAACAGCTCAGGTGTGAGAATAACCATTTTTAGTTTGTCGTCATTTGCTTTTCTCATCTTATAATTTTTCTACAGGGAATATACATTATATCGTATACACTTTACATCATACATACACATAATCAGTTTATACATGTTCCTTTACACTTTAAAAGGAAGGAGATGGTAGGAAAGTCAGCAGCTCAGGCCACAGAGCGGGAAGGGCTGAGCCTCTGTCTGTGCCCTGGGCAGGGGACTCACAGAGACTGTGCCCCATTTCTCAGGTCCCTGTCCTCTGGGGGGTGGAGAGCGGGGTCCAGCAGGATCGTTCTCTTCCTCTGGGGTGTGCTCCTTAATTCATTTATTAACATCTTGTCAGTTTTAATGCTTTCTTGATGATGGTTTTTATATGTTACATGGCATTTTAAGGTATTCTCGTAGGAATACTTGTGTATACAATCTGGCCCACGGGTTTCAGAAATGGAAACTCAAAGACAAAATAGTTCAGTGGAAAGAAGACTGACTGGTCCTAACGTAGAAGAGCAGAACTGGAATCTGAATTAATAGTCTGAGGTTGATTTGTCAAGTGTAGGGATTTTATACAAGTTTATTTTTTGAAAACATCACTCCAGCACATATGAGAGAATCCAATAATCACCAATATCCAAAAATAAAGAAGTCACATGGTAACTCCTCATCTCACAGTCACCCAAGTTCTCTCCCCCAAATCTATCAGTGAGCCATTTCTCCTTTCTCCTCCCCAAAATATATATCCGTGCATATATGTCTACTGTTATATCAATAAAGCTCAGGCCAGAGACTGGGAGAAGATATTTGCAAATCACATGTCTGATAAAGGACTTGGTTTATAACATCCATAAAATCCTTAAATAACAATAAGAAAACAAGTCATTAAAAAAATGAGCAAAACTCTGAGCACACAGCTCACTAAGAAGATATACTCATGTGGAATAAGCACATGAGAAGGTGCTCAACAGCAGGCGTCATTAGGGAAATGCAAAGGGAAACAACAGTGATCTTCCATCACACTTCTGTCAGGATGGTGGGAATCCAAACACTGAGTTGACCAGGACGTGGAGCAACAGAAAGCCTCAGTCACGAATGGCAGGAATACAGAATAGCACAGTCACTGTGGGGGTCAGTCAGGAGTTTCTCATAAAGCCAAACACAGACTAAGCTTACGAGCTGCCGATCCCTCATGAGGTGTTTACACAACTCATCAGAGAACTCCTGTTTGCACAACAGCCTGCAGGCACATTGTCATAGTGGGACAGCCCTTAGCTGTGGGCTGCACACCATGACTTCCTTCCAAAGACTACTTTATGGAAAGGGACAAAGCATAAAAAGGAATTTCACGGGGAGAATCTGGGCAAGACGACCTTCGCCAGGGGATGAAGGGTAACTTCATCAGTGATGATCAAGTGATCACTATGCTCTTGATATGCTGTGTTGAGAATGGACCATCCAGTTGTGGTTCCCAAACCCCATAGCCTCAGTCAGCCTAATTCACAGTGAGAGACAGTCTACAATATACCTGAGAGTTCTCCTCAAACNGAAAGAAAGAAAGAAAGAAAGAAAGAAAGAAAGGAAGGAAGGAAGCCTGAGAAATGGTCACAGCCTGAAGGAGACACAATTGGGACTTTACTCAATGTAGTATCTTGGGTGGGATCTTGGAAGAGAAAACATAACCTAGAGAAGCAAATCCCGAGTGGAGATCAGGAGAATGTACGAGTGCTGTGTCACTGTCTGTGGTAAATGCATGAGGGTGACGGTGGTGTTAACAACAGTGGCAACTGGTGTGGGGCATACAGGGACTCTGCACTCACTTTGTAATTCTCTGTAAATCTCAAACTATTCTAGAATAAAAGAGTTTCTTTTTCAAAATAGTTCTCAGAGAAGTAATAGGTCCACGAGGAAAAAGTATCAACTTTTCCCTCTTCCTGGAGTTGTTCAAGGGCCTGGAGACAGGGGCTGTGGGGAGGACAGATAGAAACTGCACACACAGGACGGGGCTCCAGAGTCTCCTCCTCTCCGCTGATCCCTGCCTCACCCCTGCACATGCCCCCAGGGTTGCTCAGAAGGCACCTTCATCCCCCTCCACGCTCAGCCTGCAGGTCAGCCATCTGGGCCTGACTCAGCTCAGCGCAGTCCCCTCCCCTGGCCGTGCAGAACCGGAGGGCGGCAGCGCCCCCGTGTGGCCACAGGGAGGACGACAGGAAACCTGAGTCTCCCCAGGGAGCTAATGGGACCTGGACCCTGGAGTCCCTGTCAGGTGTTCCTGCTGCTGCTTCCAGGGCTACCGGGTCCTCCTCCAGGGAACCAAGCCTGGGTTCTCCACTCCTAACATGTGGTGGAAGAAGGGGAGGGGGAGGGGGCGGAGCTCCCCCGGGTGATGACCTGGACCCTGGGGAAGCTCCTGCAGAAGTGAGCAGAGGTAGGAAATAGTGACCTTAGGGGATGGAGGCCAGCAGGAGTGCAGGCGGAGGCACCAGGGACCAGGGGTCAGGGGAAGGGTCATCACTGGGGACCCTTGTGGGGGAGGAGGGGCTCTGTGTGGAGGAGGCTCCGGGGCATCAGGCTGGGGCCCTGGTAGGTGTCTCTGTTTTGCGCCTGATGGTCATTGACAGGGGTTAGCTCTGGAATTGGTCAGGGAATGTAGTTCAGTTTAGGTTTTTCCATATTTGGGGGGAAGCACCTGTGTGGGGGGTGGGTGAGACCCCCACAGATGGAACCTGGAGAGTGGCCCGACTCCCACCTGGAGAGCCAGGACCCTGGCCTGCTGCCTCTTCTAACCCTTGGTGCACCCTCGAAACAAGGATTGGCTGCCTGCGTCCCTCAGGCCTCATACTTTCCGTCCCTGCAAACGGTGAAATCACAACCTCTGCTTGTGTTGCATCTCAGACTTCACATTGTCATTTCTCTACATTGTCATCCAGGTACAGAGAATTCTGACATCCCTTGTGATTGCTTCCTAAGCCATGATGACCCAGGGGTTTGACGTGTGGACTAATTTCCAAATATTTGTGAATTTTCCAGAGATATTCATGTTATGGATTTCAAAATTAATGTCACTGTGGTGTACGCTACAGAATAACATCATTTCTGCTGTTAGTTACTCCCTTCTGTATATGAGTTACCATTTAGTATCATTTCTTTTTGGCGTGAAGGACTTCCTTTAAAATTAGTTAATGGTGGGGGAGCTCGCAATGAATTCTCCTAGCTTATATTTATCTGTAATACACTTATCTAAAATTTGCCNGACTAATTTCCAAATATTTGTGAATTTTCCAGAGATATTCATGTTACAGATTTCTAAATTAATGTCACTGTGGTGTACCCATACAGAATAACATCATTTCTGTTGTTAGTTACTCCATTCTGTATATGAGTTACCATCTAGTATAATTTCTTTTTGGCGTGAAGGACTTCCTTTAAAATTAGTTAATGGTGGGGGAGCTCGCAATGAATTCTCCTAGCTTATATTTATCTGTAATACACTTATCTAAAATTTGCCTCTTCATCTTTCCTGTGCCATTTCCTCCCTACTTTTGTTTTATTTTATAAGATTTTCAGATGACAAAAAATTCCCCAAGTGTGAATGCACAGGAAGAGGAATGTCAGTAATGGATTAGACGCGTGGAATTAGTCAGACGAGGAGCATAGTAAACAGGTCCCTTATCCGAAAGTTTCCTGATGGCCCTTTGCATCTGGTCCTCTCCCCAGCCCCCAGCCCGGGGCGACCACTGGTCTCCTTTCTGTCTGCACTCGTGACATTTCTCATTTTATTAGATTTATCACGAGGGGGCCTCTCCTTAGCTCCAGCAATGTGTTCTTTTTTCAAATCTCTTTAGCTCCTGATATTAATATATCGCCTCCTCATGTCACAGTTTGCCTGGCACCTGTTTGTTCAGAGTGAAAGTGCACACCTTTTAAAAAATATTTTTAAATTTATTTTTGAGAGTGGGTAGGGGGCATAGAGGGAGGGAGACAGAATCCAAAAAGACTCCGTACTGTCAGCACAGAGGCCGACGTGAGGCTCAAACTCATAAATCATGAGGTCGTTATCTGACCTGAATTCGGATGCTTAACCCGCCTAGCCACCCAGGTGCCCTGAAAGTGCACGTCTTGTAAGCAGCAGGCAGTCGGCTCGTGTCTCAGCGTCCCTGCACCCTGGTGACCCATCTTTCCAGGACAGGTGGCTGTGTCTGCAGTGGCGTCACGTCTTCAGCCTGCTTCTCCCCAGTAGATTGTGGGGCTCCGGAGGCTTCTTCTCCTTTTCTCCGTCTCTGCCCTTTTCCTTGACAATTTCCAGCCTTCCTGCTCTTCTCTTCCTCCTAAACTCTCACCTTGCAGTCCTTCCGACTCCACCCCTGCCCCGCTCCTCAGCCCCTGCCTCGTGTAAAGTGTCTGTGATGCCAACACCCATGTCCAGTCTCCAACGTCTGTATCGTTACCCATTGAGGTGTCACAGATTATAACACAATTCTGCGGCTTCGTACGACATTATCATGGCAAACAATTCCTGCGGATCCGAAGTGTCAGGACAGGGAAGTGGGGCAGCTCCAGCTAGGGTCTCTCATTCGGTTGCAGCCAAGATGAGACTAGAGTCACAGTGCTGGGAAGGTGTGACATGGGCTGTCGGATCAAGTTCACGCTCCCACGTGTGGCTACTGGCAGGGAGCGTCTGTGTCGGCAAGCTCTCAGGGGGAGACCTCAGCTCCTCACTCGTGGGCTTCTCTGCAAGTGAGGATCCTTCTGACAGGGCACCTGGCTTCTTCCAAATCCAGGGAAAGAAATAGAAGAGAGAGAGAGAAAACCACAGTCCCTCTGAGACCTGATCTCTGAAGTCACACACCATCACACCCCTTATTCTGTCCATTAGAGGTAATCACGGGGTCCAGTCCACACACAAGAGGAGAATTAGTCCTACCTCCTATTGGTGGGGAGATTCCGTGAGTCTGTGAACACTTTAAAACCACCATATCCTGTGTGGAAGGTGCTGTCGACTTTGAAGATTTTGGGTTTTTTTTTTTTTTTGCTGTTTTTGCTTTTGTTTTTAAATATATACATTATCCAGAGAGATGGAGAGAGAGAGCGTGCGCACATCAGCAGTGGAGGTGCAAAGAGAGAGGGAGAGAATCCCAAGTAGGCTCCACACTCAGCATGGAGATCAGCTGGGGCTCCATCTCACGACTGTGCGATCATGACCTGAGCCGAAATCAAGAGTCAGACGCTTAACCCACTGAGCCACCCAGGCGCCCCATCTTCTCTTTGATTCTCCTCACGTGGACATGGAAGCGCCTCAGTTTGCTTTTCTTTTGCTTCTCTTGTCTGGTGAGTGACGAGCTTCTCAGATCTATGTGCTCAAAGGTTTTGCACTAAATTAGAGGAGGTTTCAAACATGATTTCCTCAAATATTTTTTTGCCCTTTAACCTCCCTCCCATTTTTGGACTCTGAACATCTGCTTGCCTTTTTCATTCTCTGTAGATTTCTGAGGTTTTATAAGTTTCTCGTCAATCTTTTTTCTCTGATTTTTTGGATTCAGCATTTCTATGATTTATATATAACCTCATTGATTTTCATTCTGCCTTCCCAGGCCTTCCGTGGAGTTTACCCATTGAACTTTCATTATGTTTCTCCCCCTTCCTGTTCTAGAATGTTTATTTGGTCTTCTTTGCACAATCCACTTCTTCATTCAGATTTACTTGTTTTTACTCTTTTTAAAAAAAGTTTTATTTATTTTTGAGAGACAGAGAGAGAGCAAGAGCATGGGTGGGGGAGGGGCAGAGAGAGAGGGAGACACAGAATCCGAGGCAATCTCCAGGGCCTGAGGTGTAAGCACAGTACCTGAAGTGGGGCTCAAACCCACGAACCGTGAGATCATGACTGAGCCGAAGTGGGACACTTAACTGAGCCACCCAGGTGTCTCACCTTGTGTTCACTCTTTAATAATGTGATTATTAAAGATCAACACACAGTTATTCATTCTTTGAAGCTCGTTGGCAGCTTTGGTGCTGATTCCCACATCTGGGAATTGGCATTCTGGGAAAATGTTTGTGTTACCTTTCTCAGAGTCACACATTTCTGTTTCTTTGCATGTCCTTAAAAATATGTCCTTTATAAGTGGACTATGCGTTTTCTGTTTCAGCAAATCTGGAATCTATTTTATTTATTTTGTTGAAGACTGTTTTTAACCTAAGTGTCTACGTGTCATGCAAGTGTCTAACTTGCACGGACCCCACTATGACCTGAACCCCCCATTGCTGACAGTTGCTGGGTATGCCCTGCTTCTTCACATCCAGGGGCTGCATCTTATACTAGGTCTTGAGTGAGCCCCCTCCATCTGTGTGGGTTGGTGGTCAGCCAAGGGTTTGTGCAGCTTCTCCTCAGAGTTTGGCCCTCACCTTCATTCTCTGCGGTTGCATTGTGCCTGGTATTTCCCCGAAATTTCCAAATGCTCTGCCAGCCATAAAATCTGATCTTCATCCAGTATTTTATGTTTTAAGTAAACTTTGCACCTAATGTGTGGCTAGAAGTCATGGTCCCAAGATCCATAGTTATAAGGTCTACCTACTGAGCCAGCCAGGTGCCTCCTGTATGATTTTTCATGCTGCTGCCTGAGCCTTGAGCTGATTGGAGAACTCATAAGTCAACGGCACATCTCACAGGTTGGGTCAGGACAGGGGTGTCTTTAAAGCTAGACCTCCCTCTGCTTCCTTCTGCTTTATCAGTGGTGTCTCCTGAGCGTTCCCCAGCCACGCAGAGTGTGGTGCTCATCCAGGGATTTTGACTGAGATTCTATTCAGATGTCAGGTCTCACCCCTCTGCTGCTCCCTCACTTTTAAATTTCCCCTTTAAAAGCCAAGCTCCTTGGCACTGTGACTGCTGTCATCTGCACCAGGAGCCGCTGGGCTGTAGTTACACCGTAGGGTAGGTGCACCCAGAGGGGAGGAGCCTCCCAGCTTGCGGTTCTTGCCCATCGTAGTGGTGGTTATTCAAGATTAAAGTTCTCATGTTCCTGCCTGACTGCATTTACTTTTCAGTGACTTCCAATGTTTATTTGTAATGTTTTACTCCAGTTTTCATAAATATCTTCTGGGGAGGAGCTAACCCCACCCCTTCTCCCTGCCATTACCAGAAGTCTCACCTGAGGGAGGATTTGGGGTGAAAGGTCCCAGGCCATGATCTAATCTTGTGAGAACAAGGTGGATTCAGGCACCTGTGGTTCCGTGTTCAGGCTTCTCCAGCTGATATACAGGGAGGCCTGGGATCAGGATCAGGATCGGATCTGCATTTTTAACAAGACACTCACAGAATCGCTTACGTGCTGGAATGTCAGAGCCAGAATGTTTCCAGGACCATGTTCCTCAAGGTGTGATCTCTAAGCATCTGGGGCACCACTGAAAGAGCAGATTCTCAAGTTCTTCCCCAGAGGAGCTCCATCTTGTTCTCTGTGGGTAGGTCCACCCAGGAATGTGCGTTGTCGACAAACACCTAGGTTCTCGTGCACTCAAAGTCAGGACTGGGCTTTAGATGGTGGAAACCTGGGCAGGGGTGGGCTGCGGGGCTCTGGATGGGACGATCATGTGCAGCACCTGGAACACACACGTCGAGTCTTCTCCCAGCAGCCAGTGCGGCAGAGACGTCTGATACGTGGAGAACACAGAAGTCATGCTGTCCTTGAGAGTCACCTGATGGGATGACAGGGAGTCTGTCACCTTTTTGTCTTCACTGATACCCAATGTGGGCCCAACATGCTCTGGTGATGAACACATCTCTGAGCAGGTGTCATGAGAAGCCATGGGGAAGCAAGTCCAATCAGGGATGCAGGGTCAGCTGATCGTTGGTCCACTGAAAATAAAGAATGAGAGTATTCTTTCCCTGTAAAGAATCCTGACAAGTAAAAATGGTGACCGCTTGGGGAACCTGGGTGGCTTAGTCCATTGAGTTTCTGATGCTTGATTTTGGATCAGCTCGTGATCTCATGGTTCATGGGTTCTGGCCTCACATTGGGCTCTGCACCGATGGCACAGAGTGTGCTTGGAATCCTCTCTCTCCTTCTCTCTCTGCCCCTCCCTTACTCTCATGTGTGCACACGTGCTCTCCCTCTCTCTCCCCAAATAAATAAATACATAAAACTAAAAAAACAAATAGGACGTGCTTATTTTTTCAGGAGGTCTCCTGCTCTTTCTAGCTATTCCAGGCCACTCCTTCCATCCAGGGATTTTCATCCAGGGTTAGTTTGGTTTCTGGCATGGGGAGAGCCCAGAACCGTCACCTTGTGACTCCCAAAGCCTAGATGCCCTCATTCTGGTAGAGAAATCCTCCCCTGTCTTCTCGCCAACTCTCAAGCCAGCTTAGAATGCCAAGTCCCCAGATGACTGTGCCACCATCCAGCAGTGGGTCCCAGAGAAGTAGCCCTCCTGACCCAGCACACAGGCTCTGGTGCTGAATCTCTGGGGATGAGCAGATGGCCCCAGCGAAGGCCTCTTAGAGCCCTTTGTTTTACATCTTGGAGTTGAGGAGATTGTGCGGAGCAGTGTTCATGGTCCAGAATCACATCTACTGTTACAGGAAGAGACCAAAGGTCAGAGCTCCACTGGGTGGAAATCAGAGACCCAGATCCTACCCCTGGCTGGACTCGGAGCAGAGCCCTTCAGCAATGTGCTCCTCAGTGTCCTCATCCACAAGGTGGGGGAGGAGGGGACACTGTTATTAATGAGGACTGTGAGAGGGACTTGTGTTTTCAACATCTGACAATTCACAAAGATTGTATTTCAGGCTCAGGACGACTGTGGGAGGCAAAGAGGGAAAGTGTCACTTCTTCATGGCAGAGAAGCTGAGTCTCAGAAAGGTGAAGTGGTTTGTGTCCCATTGCTTGGCCACCTCAGATGGACCAGCGCAGGTTGACCTGACTCTCCCTGTTTCCTGAATTCCCTACAAGAGGGAAGGGACTTTTCCAGGCATTTCTATCTTTGAATGTTTTAGTGAGTCTCCAGCTCTTCTCCTGGACCTTCATGAAGCACTGGTCCCTCCTCATGGCACAATGGAAAGTACGCTGGACCAGGAGTCACCAGGCCTGGCTTTGCATCCACAATCTGCCACTGACTCTGAATGGCCTTTAAATGGTTACCCTCATGCTTACAGTAAGAACGGTTTGTTAGGTCTTTACTTGCTCTTAATTGTACCTGATCTCGTGGTCTTGACTTTCTGTAGCTTCGCCTGCCTGATTCAGTGTGAATTTCTCAGGCTGACACGGCAGGAAGGTGTCAGGTGTCCCAGACTCCCACCCTCAAGGGGGAGGCACCAGTAACAACGTCTAGTCCTGTGGCTGCAATAAAATGGCCTGTGCGCAGTCTCCCCATCAGAGGGGGCCACCGAGCAGTTATGGTTGGAGTACGGCTCAGTCCCTGTGTGGGACACTGCTTAGCATCAGGCCACGGGTCAGGAAGCGACCACCTTGACTCTTTTCCTCTAGTAAGCTTGGTGTGGGCGGCACTGTCTTACAGCCATTCTGCTGTGAACCCCCCTCCCCACTTCTCCCTCAGCTCCATGTCCATCCCAGCTGTGCACTCATCAGCCCTGAGTGTATCACACAGTCCCGGTCACCAGGAATTACACCCTTGGCTCCGTGGGGTGTGGCTATGTGCCCCTGCCTGATCCTTTCTGAAGAGTCACGTGAAGGTGTCTCTCAGCTCTCATCCCGTCATGGTCTGTATGACTTCTGTCACACAACAGTGCCAGTGGACGTGGGCCCTCAGGGAGCGAGAGCACGGCCTGGGCCCATCCCCTTCCTGGAAGACCCTTCTCCCCAGGTTGGTGTTGTGGTGCCTGCTCTGCATCTGGGAGACCTATGTGTCCCCTGGGTGCCAGGTTTGAGGGCTGGGAGGTATCAGGATGGGCTGGGGAGCAGACCCCACAAAGGGCACACGAAGCCAGATGGGTTCTGGCTACATAGCCTATGGGCTGTGTGATCTGAACATGTGAATTGTTATGCCTGAGTATCTGCTTCCTTGTCAATTCTGGGTGCTAGAAAATGCCTTGAGTGCATCATTGTTAGGAGGATGTGCACAGAAGGACCTGGGTCCCAGAAGCTTCCAGTACATTCTCCTCACTCTTGTGTGACCACATGGAAGAGTCACTATAACTGTCCTTCCTTCTTCCTGGTGTGGTTGTCTGTGCTTTCTATTGCCCAGGGTCAAATGTGCCCTGGTCAAGGTCAATAGTAGCCTAATACTACATCCCAATGCTGACCTCACTCACCTCCTCTATCTCCTCTATCTCCTCATGTAGGCCTTTAATCACCTCACATCATCACAAGAAGTGCAGTACAGTCAGAGTAGTTGAGAGAGAGAGAGAGAGAGAGAGAGAGAGAGAAAGGACGGAGAGAGAGAGGAGGGAGAGAGAGAGGCAGTGCATAACTTTTATTACAAGACATTGTTATATGTGTTCTCTTTATTATTAGTGATTGTAGTTAATTTATTACTCTGCTTAGTTCATAAATTAAACTTGATGATTAGTGTGAACATATAGGAAACTACACATTTAGGGTCTTGTGCTAATCCTCTACATCAGGCAGCCCCAGGGGGTCTAGGAGCCTATTTCCTGTGGAAAAAGGGAAACTACTGTAGCTCAGTACTGCTGTGATCTCCCCCAAACCTCTACATACTCTCCTTTCTTGGGTCACCTGAGTAGTTCATCGATTGAGCGTCTTGATTTCGGCTCAGGTCAGGATCCTAGGATTGTGGGATTGAGCCCTGAGTCAGGTTCTGCATTGAGAATGGAGTCTTCTTGAGATTTTCTTTCTTTCCCTCTGCCCCTCCTCCTCCCTTCTCTCTCTCTCTCTCTCTCTCCAGTCACTAGTGCAGTCCCCGCAGTGGTCTCCTGACAGGTCCCTGCATATCCCCTCCTCCTCTCCATCTCTTCCCCTCACTGTGCCTGAGGGGCCTTCCTCCACATGGACTGTGACTCTCACTGTTTCCCCGCACCGGGCAGGGAGGGTTCCCGGGGCCCGGCCTCTGTCTTCAGCCTCCCCTCTCCCCACCTTCTTTCCCTCCAGCCACGAGAGCAAACAGTTCTTGGGCATCAGCCATGTGCCAGGCACTGTTCTGGACACCTCACAGGTGTCACCTCATCCCTAGAGCATCAGCCGTGGTACAGGCAGGAGGCTGACGCACCCCTGGGTGAGGAACTTGTTGGGGTCCCAAGCCTAGTGGCCTGTGGAAGAAATCCTGGGATCCAGGTGGGCCTGGTCCAGGCCTGCGCTTGTCAGCTCCAGGCTGCAGCCCCCAGCAGCCTCCCTGCACTTGCTTAGCCCCGAGAGCCTGCCACACCGGCCACCAGCCGGGGCTTCTCCCCTAGTGACCATGCCTCCTGTGTCAGCTCCTGTTCATCCTGGGGGCTCAAGTTGAATGTCACCTGCTCAGGGAGATGTCCTGAGCTGCTTCCAGGATGGTGCCCTTGCTCCGTATTGCAAATGTCTGTCTCTTCAGGCTGAATATTTAATATATAAACACACAAAGCCTGTTTTACTTGCTCACTGCTGCAACCTCACTGCCCGGCAGGGACCAGCCCCCAAATATATATCATCAGAGTTAATCAATTAATCAGCCTCATCATAAAGGACTTAGGGAGAACTTCACGCTTCTGGGGATGGTGGGCTGCAGTAATCGCATCAACCTTCTTAATGAAAACAGCCCATTTCTGTTTATTTGTTTTTATATTGATGCAGTATATCTTTCTGTGACATGAGTTCAAGTATTTGAAGGATGTCATGTGAAGACTTACACTTATTCTCTTTGATTCACAGGGTTCAAAATTTGTCATTTTTTAAAAATAGTTTTAAAAAATGTTTATTTATTGAGAGAGAGAGTGAGAGAGAGAGGGGCTGGTTTAAGTGAGACAGAAAGAAAGAGAATCCCAAACAGGCTGCTTGCTTTCAGAGCAGAGTCCTCCATGGGGCTCGAGATCAGGAACCCTGACATCATGACCTGAGCTGAAAACCAGAGGAGGAGGCTTAACCAACTGAGCCACCCAGGTGCCTCCAAAATCGATTATTGCTAAATTACTTTATTTTTTTATGTAAACTCTACACCTAACTTGGGACATGAACTCATGACCCCAAGGTCAAGAGTCACATGCTCTCAAAACGGAGCCATTCAGGTGCCCCAGAAATTGTTCACTTTTTTTAAGTAGGCTCAATGCCCAACATGGACCTTGATCTCCAAACCCTGAATTCAAGACCTGACTCAAATCAAGAGTCACCTCCTTAACCAGCAGAGCCACACAGGTCCCAGAAATCACTGATTTCTGTAGAAGCTTCAGGGAGACAGAATTGGGCAACATTATAAGATTTGTTTGTTTCATTTTTGTTTTCAAATCAGACATAACATAGGAATGCTCTTCCTTAGTAGGTCATGATACCCATCACTGAAAAGGGTCCCTTGTACAGGGAACTGTGGCATCACGAAGGGTCAAGTTCAGCCCCTCTGAACCCCTTCTTCACTGAAGTTGCCACAGGAGATGAAGCTCTGGAGTGGGCATCACAGGCTTGGGCTCTACCAGCTCTGTCATCTGGCACTTCTACCTGCTGTCCTCACATTGGATAGTGACGCTGTGACAGTAATATCACATTGACTTCACAGAGTTAGAAATGGCCTAAATCTGTAACACGTGTAAATTCTTGTTTGTTTCTTTTTTGTTTGTTTGTTTGTTTGTTTGTTTTTGTTTTCCAAATGTGTTTATTGGTTGGGAATAGGGTATCTAGTTATCCTGTAATCAGGTTTTTTTTTGTTTTTTTTTATTAAAAAAATTTTTTTAACGTTTTATTTATTTCTAGGAGAGAGAGAGAGAGAGAGACAGCGTGAGCAGGGGAGGGTCAGAGAGAGAGGGAGTCACAGACTGAAACAGGCTCCAGGCTCTGAGCTGGCAGTCAGCACAGAGCCCGACGCGGGGCTCGAACCCACGAACGGTGAGATCATGACCTAAGCGAAAGTCGGACGCTTAACCGACTAAGCCACCCAGGCGCCCCTCCTGTAATCAGGTTTTTATCATCCAGACAGAACACTGAAGGATTCCTCTCTTGAAAAAAATTCTNACTGGTTGTGGCCAGTGCTGGTCAGCCTACTGAGTCAGCCCTTGCTAGTCAGTCACTCAGGAGTCGCCAGCCATCCTTCCCTCCACTGGCAGCTGCTGGGGGGCTTAGATTTCCATGGATCCTCCCCACACGTGTGCGGCCCTACAGCAGAGCCAGCGGGGAAAGCAAACCCACAAGGAACTGGCTTCATGACGTCAGAGAGAAGTACTGCTGTGCTGTGTTCGAGTCTTGTGATCACATGGAGATGCTCCCGTGGATGATCAGCAGGGTCCAATCACAGGGAAGGTGGGCATGGGAACGTCACAGGCGTGGCGCTGCTATGTTCTTCCGCGTGTGTGTTCTTCCTGGTGCTCAGTGTCTCCGCTCACAGACATTCTGGTTACAAACTCTGAGTTCCCTGAACTCTTTACTCTGAAGTGTCCCGGGGCCACCTTGTCATCTCCATTTATTTCTTATGTCAGACATTCAGTCAGTCAGCAATACTGCAAGCAAATTCTATGTGAGACAATATAGTATTTAACAACATTTGAGCACCAGTACAATAATACAATGTATAAGTAAAAGATTTAAGATACAGTGTTTCTATGTTGTAAATAAACCATGTATTAGAAGATCGCTTTCAAATGATGTAAGTCATAGTGTATTTTATTTCTTAAACTATTATAAAAAGTTAGTTGTTGAGATTTAAAAGTATTTGGGGGGGCTCCTGGGTGGCTCAGTCGGTTAAGTGTCTGACTTCAGGTCAGGTCATGATCTCATGGTTAGTGGGTTTGAGCCCTCATAGGGCTTTCTGCTGTCAGCAGGGAGCCTGCTTGGAATTCTATCCCTCTCTCTCTCTGCCCCTTCCCCATTCTCTCTCTCTCTCTCAAAATAAATAAATAAACTAAAAAAGAAATAAAAATATTTTCGAATTATTTTTTTATACGCTTGTCATTAGCAAAGTAATATGCCAATGTGAGCCCCAGTTTGACAAGGGAGCCCATAAAAAGGTTTCAATGTGTTCCCCATTCAACTTGCGTTTAATGTAATAGCACATAAAAATTATATTGCTCATGTACTAGATTCTGTCTCACTTTAACTATTACATTAAAGATTTTTTTACATTGTAATACCAACTGATGTTCTTACATATTTAATATGTCTATAGTTAACTCAGGCACAAAAATTATTTATTTTAATGACATATTTGATTAATTGATATTAATTTTATTGATTTAATAAATAAAATCTATGTTGTTTGGTAAACTATCAGTGTTAATTATATTAAAACTTAAAAAATTCTTTATGTGTTTATTTCTTTCAAACATAATATTATCTACTTTTACCCCTTTGATTCCTTTATTACTTTTGTAAGTTAATTCTTCTTTTCTCAAATTAATCCAGTTTCTGTAGTAAGTCACAAATCTCTCTGGTAAGGCTGAAGACAGTAGTGACCTCACTGCTCACAGACAAGGTATTAACACCAACTCCCTGAAAAAAAAGTGTATTTTCCAAACCTTTACCTACTCCAGTTGCATGAATTTTTATGAAGTGACTGTAACAGGTTTGACACCATGTTCAGCTGCTGTGGGCATGTTAGCTGTGCAGGAGCCCAGATCTGCCCCGTGTCATGGTTCCATCCAAATATTCAGATGGTATTATTTCATCTTCTTAGGTGTGTATTTATTTTTCTATTGCTTTTACAGCTGACTTTGTGGAAGATAAATACCATCATTATACATTTTATTTATCAATTCTCATCTCCAGGATTAGAATTTGTTTTGCACAGTCACCTAATTTAAAATGTTGGGGCTCATGGGTGGCTCAGTGGGTTATGTGTCCGACTTCAGCTCAGGTCATGATCTCACAGTTCCTGAGTTCGAGCCCCCTGTGGGCTCTGTGCTGACAGCTCAGACTCTAGAGCTTGCTATGGACTCAGTGTTTCCCTCTCTGCCCATCTCCTGCTATCGCTCTGTCTGTCTGTCTCTGTTAAAAATAAGTAAACACTTTAAGAAATGTCAAAAAGTGGGCACCTAGGTGGCTCAGTCATTTAAGGATCAGACTCCTGATTTTGGTCAAGTCATGATCTTGGGTCTTGGGACTGAGCCCTATTCTAACTCCAGCTGAGCATAGATAGAGGCTGCTTAAGATTGTCTCTCTCTCTCTCCCTGATTCTGTCTCTCAAAAATAAATAAACATTTTTAAAGATGTCAAGAAAGCTAACCAAATTGTAATAGGATAATTTTAAATAGGTTTTAAATGTGAGCATAGCTGACCCATAATGCTACGTTAGTGCCAGGTACGCAGGTGATGTGTAACCAGTTCACACGTGGTGCTCTGTCCACCGCAGGTGTAGCTGCCCCGACACGTCCTGCTGCGGTGCCAGTGACTGTTCCTCACGCTGTGCCTTGTATTCCCATCACTTCTTCATTCCCATACTGGAGCCTGTGTTCCCCCTCCCCCTCCCCCAC
>NW_027529524.1:109374-117983 GCF_008692635.1 Crocuta crocuta | reverse complement strand
GTTTCCCCCTCCCCCTCCCCCACTGGCCCAACCCCCACCCCCTCCTCAGGGAACCAACTCAGCTGTTCATTTACTGTATGATAATACAGGTGAATAAAACGTGCACGCACTGAAGTAAATATTTAAGGTGATTTATTTGAATTAACAATTCACTGCATCCTGAAATCACTGAAGACAAAGACTTATGCGGCACCAAGTTGGAATATCCAGAAATTTCTCTAAAACTTTGTATGAGACCCTGAGCTTTGTGGCCACACTGGCACCATGTTACACGTGTAACTGTGTCACGTCTTGTGTGAGCACCGAGAACTGCATTTGATGCACTGGATTCTCAGATGAACAAAACCCTCCTTCTTACAAGTCTTCAATTTAGTATTAGGTTTATAAGTTGTGCTAATATTGTGTCTTATTATGGTGGACACACGGTTCGCAGCCAGCAGCACAGTGAGAGGGACTAAAGTGCCATGCGCTGCTCACAGTCTGGTCACCGTGCAAAATGCTCTGCTTTACTGCACAGTAGACAGTGTGACTTCTCTTGGCACTTTTTCAATGTTCACTGCTTTTATCAACCTTGTAAGGATTATTATACAAAGTTTTACTAACCCAATGATTTACTGTGTGAAGAAAATTTATAGTGTTCTTCTCACATTTCTTCTTTTTTAAAAAAGAATGTGAGCGAGGGAGGAGCAGAGAGAGAAGAAGACACAGAATCGGAAGCAAGCTCCAGACTCTGAACTCTCAGCATAGAGCCTGATGCAGGACTGGAACTCAGGAAGTGTGAGATCATGACCTGAGGTGAAGTCGGCTGTTTAACCGACTGAGCCACCCCGCTGCCCCAGACACACTTTTGTTCTTGAATATTGCTAATTGTCCTTTGCATTCTGAGCGCTGGCAGCAAGCGCTTAGCACGTTCACATTCACACAGCTTTGGAGCATGATTTCGACCTAATATTTACATGGTTAATGTCCATGCCTCAGCCACATAGGTTGGTGGCCACAAGAATTTGTCATTGAAGATCTTTAAACTGCTGACACCAACAAAGCCTTTGTCAGAAAGAAAATTGGTCCTTTCTCTCAAGGATCACATTTCCTCCCGGGGCATCCCACAGTGGATGGCAATGGCTGGAAAGTCCTGCTCCCCCAGGACCTGGGCCAGGGCAACGCAATGCTGCACAGACTTCACAAAGATCTCCGCCTGTATGTGGGGAGTAGAGGGATGTGGGCCCACGTGTGTGTGTGTGTGTGTGTGTGTGTGTGTGTGTGTAGGGCAGAGAGACAATGTGCCTGAGTGGGAGATTTCAGGAAGTACACCCTCTGTGTGAATCTCACTAAGTCTCTCTTCTTCCCCGCTACACGATTCCTTTTTTCCTCTCAGTAGAACATACTCTTCCTTTCTCTCTTTTGCTTCTGATTTTCCTGAGCAGATTAGTTTCTGAGAAGATACAGAGAACAGTAGTCAAATTTGCCAGACATGTTAAGAGATAGGAATGAGGTTACTCTATGGAAAAGGGCTAAATACTGGAAGTAAGGTCTGGAACAAACAATATTCCTTCTTGTGAAACATTAAAATTAAGACCTACCCTAATTCTGGCAGCAGTTTTTGTGTGAATAAATTACACCATCCGTGAGCTGAGAGAATGCTTCTCCTCAAGAAGTGATGCAAGAAGAAATAAACACACTTAAGAACCCTAACTGGGCCCATGTAGATTGAGGTTCTTAAGAATTTAAAACCCTTCCAGGTTTATATTTGATGATTGCTTGACTTATTGGGTTGTTTGCTTATTGAACATCTGACCATGCCAGCCATGGAGCATCATAGCAGCCCCCATGTCACTTGTGCTCAGCCCCTTGGTATCCATCAGAAGCATCACCAATTTGGCCAAAAACACATTTATTGTCAATCCTCAATATTTACAAATTTACCTATTTGCTAAAAATTGTTTTAACCACAACATCAATACTCATGACAAGTTGCTGTCATTCGGAGACACGCCCAGAGCAGCAAAATAGTCACCTGAAATGCATGTTCCCAGCTGAGGTCAAAATTTTTTGTGTAACTTGAAAAAGTCCTTCTCAGACATAAGAAGTTGCAAAGACACTCTCACCGTCAGAACACAAAATTTATGGCGTTACTTTGTCTAATGAGACACATACTAATAAGCTGGCACAATCAGCACAAAATTGTCATGCGATGAAAAAAGACACGTGTGTACAATAAAGAGTTTAGAAATACTCCCATGTGGATACTTGATTGTTTTTTTTTTTAATTTTTATTTATTTCTAGGAGAGAGAGAGAGAGAGACAGCGTGAGCAGGGGAGGGTCAGAGAGAGAGGGAGTCACAGACTCTGAAACAGGCTCCAGGCTCTGAGCTGGCAGTCAGCACAGAGCCCGACGCGGGGCACGAACACGAACCCACGAACCGCGAGATCATGACCTAAGCGAAAGTCGGACGCTTAACCGACTAAGCCACCCAGGCGCCCCATGGATACTTGATTGTTGATAGAGGTAGGTCACAGGAAAGAGGATAAGGATGGAGTCTTCAATGAAAAGTGAATCAACTATTAGCTATTCATGAAGGAAAATATTTGGTACAACTTTCCTTCACACCATACACATGCAGAAAGAAATCGATTAAAATTCATAAAATTTCAGAAAGGATTGCAGACAAGTATCTTAATGTGTATGATTAAAGAAAATATTTGTGAAACAAAACACAGAAGACATTGGTACTAGAGAAAAATTCCTATATGTTATTAGGTAAAATTAATAACTGCTACTCATCAAAAGACATCATTACAAAGGTGAAAAGACTAGCCACATATTAGGAGAAATTGTTTGCCACAAGTGCTAGCACCCAAGTGCTAGACCACAAAATATGTAAACACTGCTGAGATCAGTGAGCATAAGACAGACTACTTAATAAAGAAATGGCCTAATACATTCCATTTGCCAAACTCAAGTGTGAGCCGGAAGGCAAGGGAGCATTTGCAGATACAGAAAGGAGTCCATTCCGTAAGTGGTGGATCGAAGATAGTCTCCCAGGGCACAGAGCAGGTGAGCATGGGAAAGTGATGAACTAGAATGTTGCAAAGAAGAAATCTAAATAATTAACAAGGATATGGAAATGTTCTTTCTCTCCTTCGCTGATGGAAGTGCAAATTAACACCATAATGACAGACATCCTGAACGCACCTGAAAACATGCTGTGTGGAAGAACTCAGTCTCAAAAGACCATGTGGTGTATGATTCTAATTTCAAGAAATGTCCATAATACACAAATCTACAGAGACAGAAAGTACATTAGTGGTTGCTGAGCGCTGGGGAAAGGCGATGGCGGGGGAAGGGGGGGGTGACTGCTAATGAGGACAAGCTTACTCCTCGTGTGATGAAAATGTTCTGAAATGATTGTAGCCGCAGTTGCACAACTCTGTGAATATACTAAAAATGATTGAAATGTACTCATAAATCAGTGATTGGTGTGTGATAACATCACCATAAAGTTGTAATAAAAACCTATAGTGAGATATATGCTAAATCCACTAGAATCTCTAAGTCACACTTACTGACGGTGAAGAAGTGGTGTCAGGGCAGATGGTGGACAGGAGGCACCAGTAACCTGCATCTCCACCTGGACAACTGGTGCACTGGTGGAATCTGATAGAACTGTTGTGGAAAGCTGGAGGGTATTGAAGGCTTGGCACTTCCAGGGGAAATGCTTCAATGTTGAATTGCAGTTAATTTCAGTCATTTTCAGCCTGGCACCACAGATGAGGCTACCATCTCCTGACCCCCAGGCCTCGTCAGACACCCAGAGTGATTCCTACAGCAGTTTGAACACAGCATGTGGAAGCTAAGGTGAGTGATTAAGACAGAGTCTTCCAAACATCAGGAATAAGTGTTCTGATTCACTCACCCTCCCACCCCCACCTCTCGCGACCACAGATCTGTTCACTGTATTCATGAGAGCAATGTTTTGTTTCATTTTTGAGGGGTATTGTTTGTTGGTTGTTGTTGTTGCTGTTTTTAGATGCCACATGTGAGCTCATATTGTAATCGTCTTTTGCTGTCTGACTTATTTTACCTCTCATGATGTCCTGAGAGTTCTTTCATGTTTACACAAATGACAAGATTTCATTCTTTTACGTGGCTGACTAATATTTCACTTTAGATTGTTTCCATATCTTGACTATGCTATAATCTTATATATAGAAAGTCCTAAAGTCTCCCAGCAAAAAACAACATTAGCACTAATAACAAATTCAGTGAAGTTGCAGGATACAATCAATAAGAATAAGTTATTTCTATATACCAATAATAAAATACCTAAAGAGGAATTCAGAAAGCAAACCATTTACAGTAGCATCAAAAACAATAAAATATTTAGGAACATATTTAACCATTGAAAGACATGCACATGAAAAACTATAAGACTCAGATGAAAAACATTTAAGAAGAGACAAATAAATGAAAAGCTATCCAATGTTCTTGGACTGGAAGAATTAATATGTTAAACCATCCATAGTGTTAAAGTGATCTACGGATTCAATGAAATTCTAAACAAAATCACAATGCAGCTTTCAAAACAACAGAAAACACTACCCCCAAAATCATGCGAAAGCACAAAAGACCCCAAAGAGCCAAAACAATGTTGAGAAAGAACAACAGATCTGGAGGCATCACATTTCCCCTGATTTCAAATTACATTACAAACTCATAGCAATCAAAACAGTATGGGACTGGCATGAAAGCAGGCATGTAGAACAATGGAACAGAACTCGGAGCCCAGAAACAAATCCCACATATATGGTAAACTCATTTCTGCCAAGGGTACCGACAACATACAGTGGGCAAAGAATAGTCTCTTCGTAAATGGTGATAGGAAACTGGATAGCCACATGCAATGAATGACACTGCAAGTTACAGTAAGATAACTTACATCACCGACAAAAATTACCTGAGTGGATTAAGACTTAAATGTAAGAAGTGAAACCAAAAAAAAAAAAAAAACTTTAGGGAAAAACCTCCTTGTCATTGGTATTAGCAATGATTTTGGGGATACCACAGCAAAAACACAGGGCAAAAAAGCTAAAGAAAACACGTGGACTATATCAACTGAAAAGCTTCTACACAGCAAAGAAAACCATCAATGACATGTAAGGGAATCCTACAGAATGTGAGAAATTCTTTGTCATCCATTATGTGATAAGAGTTTAATATCCAAAATATATAAGTAACACATAGAAACCAAGAAGATAAAATGAAAAAAACAAAATTTACAAATAGCAGACCTGAATAGACATTTTTTTCAAAGAAGACATACAAACTGGCAATAGGTACATGAAAAGGTACATGAAAACACTAGTCATCAGGAAAATGCCAATCTAAACCCCAGTGAGATGTCATCTCACACCTGTCAGGATGGTTATTATAAAAAAAAAAAAAAAGACCAAAGAACAATGTTGGTGAAGGTGTGGAGAAAGGACACCCTTGGTCACTGCTGATGGTATGGAAAACATTATGGAGTTTTGTGAAAAACATTTTAAGTAGAATTTCCACATGATCCAGCAATCCCCACTCCAGGATACATGTCTTGGGAAATGAAATATGAATCAAAACACACTTTAATTTTTTAAAATGTTTTAAATTTATTATTTATTTTGAGAGAGAGTGAGTGTGTGTGTGAGCAAGTCACGGAGGGTCAGACAGAGAGGGAGAGAGAATCTCAAGCAGGCTCCACATTGTCAGTGCAGGGCCTGACATGGGGCTTGAACCCACAAACCATGAGATCATGACCTGAACTGAAATCTAGAGTTGGACGCTTAACCAACTGAGTCATTTTGGCACCCCAAAACACACTTTAAATAAAAAGATTACAAAAGAGAAAGAATATTACATATTACTACATCTTTCAATACAAGAAGACAATAATCATACACATTTACACACCTAATGACACGTACTCAAAATATATGAGGCAAAACCTGACAGACTGAAGGTGAAAATAAACAGTTCTACAGTACTAGTTGGAGGCTTCAATACCCCTATTTCAAGATGGACAGAACAAGACAGAAGACAGAAATAGAGGACACAGAGGACGTGAATGACACAGTGGTCCCACTAGATGTAACACCGTACACACAGCACTCTAACCCAAACAACAGAATATACAGTCTCTCAATGTACTTGGATGTTCTCCAGTTTCGATCATATGTAGGCTACAAATTCATTCTCAATAGATTTGAAAGATATGACACAAACTATCAAATATATCACAACGGAAAGTAAGAAATATTAGGGACAAACAAAAGTGAAAACACGACATACCAACACTTATAGGATGCAGTGAACGTAGTGCTAAGGGGGAAATTTATAGTTACAAATGCTACATTAATAAAGAAGAAAGAATTCAGAAATAAATGGACACCTCCACCATCAGTTAATCTACAAGAAAGGAGGCAAAAATATCCAATGGGAAAAAGACAGTCTCTTCAACAAATGGTACGGGGAAAGTGAGAGCCACATACAAAAGAATGAAACCGGACCCTTTCTCACACCACACACAAAAATAAACTCTAAACATTGAGACCTGAAATCATAAAATCCCTAGAAGAAAACTTAAGCAGTAATATCTCTGACATCAACCGTAGAAACAAATTTCTAGGTATGTCTCTTGTGGCACAGTAAACAAAGCAAGATTAAACAATTTGGACTACCTCAAAATAAAATGTTTTTTTCACAGTGAAAGAAATTATCAATAAAACAAAAACGTCACCTGTGATGGGAGAAGATATTTGCAAATATACATTCGATAAGGGGTTAAATCCAGTTAATATCCAAAATATCCAACAACATATACACCTCTGCACCAAGACACCAAATAATGCCTTTAAAAAATGGACAGGGGATTAGATCCTGGGTGGCTCAGTTGGTTGAGCATCGGACTTCAGCTCAGGTCATGATATCACGGTTCAAGCCCCACCTCGGGCTCCCTGCTGTCATGGCAGATCTGGCTTCAGATATTCAGGCCCCCACTCTCTGCCCCTTCCCTGCTTGCACTCTCTCTCTCAAAAAAAGTTTTAAAACATGGGCAGGTGACATGAAGAGACATTTTCCAAAGACTACAAACAGATGACAAATAGGTACATGAAAGAATGGTCCACATCACTCAACATCAGGCAAATGCAAATCAAAACCACAGTGATATATTACCTTATACACCTCAGATGCCTAAGGGGTGAAGAAAAAGGAGGCGTCATGCAGTGTTGTTGAGAATGCGCACTGGTGCAACCATTGTGCAACAGTATAGAGGTTCCTCAAAATACTAAAAATAGAATTACCATATGATCCAGTAATTCCACAAACACTAATTTGAAATGATATATGCACCACTATGTTTATTGCAGTATTATGTATTATAGCCAAGATATGGAAGCAACCCAAGTTTCCATCCATAGAAGAAAGGATAAGGAAGATGATATATAAAAGATAATATAAGACATATATATATATGTAATGCAGCCAAGAAAAACAAGATCCTGCCATTTATAACAAGAGATGAATCTAGAGGGTATAATGCTAAGTGAAACAAGTCAGAGAAAGACACATCACATGAATTCATTCATATGTGGAATTTAAGAAAGAAAACAAAGGGAAAAAAGAGACCAACAAAAAACCAGACTCTTTTATTTATTTATTTATTTATTCATTNCGTTGATGGACACTTAGGCTCTTTCTACATTTTGGCTATTGTTGAGAGTGCTGCTCTAAACATTGGGGCACAAGTGCCCCTATGCATCAGCACTCTTGTATCCCTTGGGTAAATTCCTAGCAGTGCTACTGGTGGGTCATAGGGGAGTTCTTTTGTTAATTTTTTGGGAACCTCCGTACTGTTTTCCAGAGATGTTGCATTAGCTTACATTCCCACCAACAGTGTAGGAAGGTGCCCGTTTCTCCACATCCTTGCCAGCATCTAGAGTCTCTTGATTTGTTCATTTTAGCCACTCTGACTGGCGTGAGGTGGTATCTCAGGGTGGTTTTGATTTGTATTTCCCTGATGAGGAGGGATGCTGAGCATCATTTCATGGGTCTGTTGGCCATATGGATGTCCTCTTTGGAGAAGTGTCTGTTCATATCTTCTGCCCATTTCTTCACTGGATTATTTGTTTTCTGAGTGTGGAGTTTGATGAGTTCTTTATAGATATTGGATACTAGCCATTTATCTATATGTCATTTGCAACTATCTTTTCCCATTCCGTCAGTTGGCTATTAGTTTTATTGATTGTCTCCTTTGCTGTGCAGAAGCTTTTTATCTTGATGAGGTCCCAGTAGTTCATCCTTGCTCTTGATTCCCTTGCCTTTGGGGGTGTGTTAAGTAAGAAATTGTTGCGGTTGAGCTCAAGGAGGTTTTTTCCTGCTTTCTCTTTTAGGGTTTTGGTGGTTTCCTGTCTCAGATTCAGGCTCTTTATCCATTTTGGGTTTATTTTTGTGTATGGTGAGACAAAATGATCTAGTTTCATTCTTCTGCATGTTGCTGTCCGGTTCTCCCAGCACTATCTGTTAAAGAGGCTGTCTTTTTTTCTATTGGATGCTCTTCCCCGCTTTGTCAAAG
>NW_027529524.1:100387-105479 GCF_008692635.1 Crocuta crocuta | reverse complement strand
CCTGCTTTGTCAAAGATTAGTTGGCCATACATTCGTGGGTCCAATTCTGAGTTCGCTATTCTATTCCATTGGTCTACGTGTCTGTTTTTGTGCCAATACCATACAATACCATACAATACCATACAATACAATACCATCAAGACATGATGATGACAGCTTTGTAGTAGAGGCTAAAGTCTGGGACGGTGATGCCTCCCGTTTTGGTTTTCTTCTTCAATATTACTTTGGCTATTCGGGGTCTTTTGTGGTTCCATACAAATTTTAGGATAGTTTGTTCTAGTTTTGAGAAGAATGCTGGTGCAATTTTGATTGGGATTGCATTGAATGTGTAGATTGCTTTGGGCAGTAATGATATTTTAACAATATTTATTCTTCTGACCCATGGAATGTGTTTCCATTTCTTTNTTTCCTTCATAAGTTTTCTGTAGTTTTCATCATACAGGTCTCCTATATCTTTGGTTAGGTTTATTATTTTATGGATTTTTTGTGCAATTGTGAATGGGATCAGTTTCTTGATTTCTCTTTCTGTTGTGTCATTATTGGTGTATAAAAATGCAATTTCTGTACATAGATTTTGTATCCTGCAACATTGATGAATTCATGGTTGAGTTCTTAGGCTTCTGGTGGAGTCTGTAGGGTTTTCTATGTAGAGTGTTATGTCGAAAAACAGACTCTTTTAAACAAATAATTTTAATGTTTATTTATTTATGAGAGAGAGAGAGAAAGAGCCTGAGCTGGGAAGGGGCAGAGAGAGAGAGAGGGAGACACAGAATCTGAAGCAGGCTCTAGGCTCTGAGCTGTATGTACAGAGCCAGATGCAGGGCTTGAACCCATGAAACACAAGATCATGACTTGAGACAAAGTTGTATGCCCAACTGACTGAGCCACCCAGGCACCCCAAAAACAGACTCTTAAATATGGTGAACAAACTGGTAGTTGCCAGTGGGATGTGGGTGGGGGTGGGGTAAAATAGGTGAAGGTGATGAGATGAACACAGAATTGTTGAATCACATACTTGAAGTAAGATAACATTCTGAGTTAATTATACTTTGATTAAGAATAATTTTTTAAAAAGAAGATCTCAAATCAACACCCAAACTCTAAACTTAATGACGTAGATGCAGAACAAAACCCAAAGTTACCAGAAGAAAGGAAATAATATTTGAGCAGAGGTAAGTAAAACAGAAAAACTATCAAGAAAAATCAACGACACTGAAAGTTGGATCTTTGAAAGATCCATAGAAATGACAACCATTTAGCTGGATTGACTAAGACAAAGAGACAAGAATAAAGTTACTAAAATCAGAAATGTAAGTGGGGATTTTACTACCTATTCTACAAAAATAAATAAGAACAATTATGTACCATCATACTGGATCACCTAGAAGAAGTTAACAAATGCCTAGAAACAAACAAACTAGCAAAACTGCACCACAAAGCAATTGAATAACTGAACAGAACCATAACTAGTAGGATATTGAATCAGTCATCAAATACTTCCTGACAAAGAAAGTCCCAGATCTGATGGATTTACTGTGAATCCAATCATTTGAAGATCATCAGTCCTTTTCAAATTCTTCCACAAAACTGAAGAGGGAGAACACTTCTAATCTTTTTCTATGAGGCCAACATTGTTCTGATTGCAACTTCTCAAATTCTTCCACAAAACTGAAGAGGGAGAACACTTCTAATCTTTTTCTATGAGGCCAACATTGTTCTGATTGCAAAGCCAGAAAATGACAATACAAGGAAACTATAGACCATTATCTTTTCTGTATATTCACATAAGTACCAGCAAATCACTAGCAAACTGAACTCAGCAGCATCACCACGATAAACTGGGATGTATTCTTGGAATGCAAATGTAGTTCAACACTTGAGGCAATGAATGTAATACAGCACATTAACAGAATGAAGGGGAAGCAACACAGATCATGTCAACTGACGTAGAAAAACAGCATTTGACAAAATTCAACACTTTTTTCTTATAAAAACATTCAACAAATAGGAATAGAAGGAAACTACCTGACCATGGATGAATAGGCCACAGCTAAATTCATACTAAATGTGAAAGCGTAAAAGGTTTTCTTTACGGTCAGAAACAAAACAAGGGTGCCCATTTTTGCCACTTTTGTTCAACAAAGTATTAAAAGTTCAAACCAGGGGCGCCTGGGTGGCTTAGTCGGTTAAGCGTCCGACTTTCGCTTAGGTCATGATCTCGCGGTTCGTGGCTTCGAGCCCCGCGTCCGGCTCTGTGCTGACTGCCAGCTCAGAGCCTGGAGCCTATTTCAGAGTCTGTGTCTCCCTCTCTCTCTGACCCTCCCTTGCTCATGCTGTCTCTCTCTCTCTCTCCTAGAAATAAATAAAAATATTTAAAAAATAAATAAATAAAAGTCCAAGCCAAAATAATTACTAAAAAAAAAAAACAAAAAAAAGACCTAAAGGCAGTAAAACCAAAAAGGAAGAAGTGAAATTGTCTCTGTTCCCAGATATCATCTTATATGTAGAAATCTCTAAGGATTCCACACAAACACGCTCACAACATTGTTAGAGCATGAAAAAAATCAGCAAAGTTTCATGATAAAGATCATACAAAAATCATTTTCATTTCTATACAGTAACAATGAACAATCTGAAAAAGAAGGTTTAGAAGAGAATTCCATTAGAACAGCATTTTTTAAAAATAAAAGCCTTGTTTATTAAACAACACGGTAAGATACCTGTACACTGAAAATTACAAGACATTGACTAAAGCACTTAATGAAGATGTAAATCAACTGAAAGACACCCTCTGTTCATATGAGCCAGCAGTTTTGTTTCTTGCATTTACACAACAAGGTTGAAAACATACCCAAAGAAACACCTGCACACATGTCATTCACCCTACCTCGAGCTAGTTTACCATAAAAGGACAAGATCATTATGGTTTTTAGAATTTCCTCTTAGTTTATACTTTAACAACTCAAGATTGGGATTTATTTTTTGTGGATGTTCCCTAAGCCTCATGGCACACACACAGCTTCTGTCAGATAGGACTGAAATTAAGTTAATGTTGAACTGCTCACACGAAGATTTTCATTTTACAGTTTATTAGAAAACAGAATGAACAATTGCCTTTCAAAGACAAAATACATATAAATTGCAAGGCCTCTGTCAAATTAACATATGACCTCAAATGGTAAGTTCGGAACCAGATATCCACTTTCAAAATATGTGTTTCTTTCTTTTTCTCTTTTTTTTTTAAAACTGTATCTCAAGAGTTTATTTTTGCTTTTATTTCCCTTGCCTCAGGAGACATACCTAGAAAAAGTTGCCATGCACAATGTCAAAGAGGTTACTGTCTGGATTCTCTTCTAGAATTTTTATGGTTTCAAGTGTCATATTTAGACCTTTAATCCGTTTTCAATTTATTTAGTGTATGGTGTAATGAAGTGGTCCAGTTTTTTTTCTTTCCCATGTTGCCATTCGTCTTCCCAACACCATTTGTTGAAAAGACTGTCTGTTCCCACGGGATTATTCTTTCCTGCTTTTTTTTTTAAATGTTTTTTTATTTATTTTTAGGAGAGAGAGAGAGAGAGAGAGACAGCGTGAGCAGGGGAGGGTCAGAGAGAGAGGNAAATTGCAAGGCCTCTGTCAAATTAACATATGACCTCAAATGGTAAGTTCGGAACCAGATATCCACTTTCAAAATATGTGTTTCTTTCTTTTTCTCTTTTTTTTTTAAAACNATTGCAAGGCCTCTGTCAAATTAACATATGACCTCAAATGGTAAGTTCGGAACCAGATATCCACTTTCAAAATATGTTTTTCTTTTTCTCTTTTTTTTAAAAATGTATCTCAAGAGTTTATTTTTGCTTTTATTTCCCTTGCCTCAGGAGACATATCTAGAAAAAGTTGCCATGCACAATGTCAAAGAGGTTACTGTCTGGATTCTCTTCTAGAATTTTTATGGTTTCAAGTGTCATATTTAGACCTTTAATCCGTTTTCAATTTATTTAGTGTATGGTGTAATGAAGTGGTCCAGTTTTTTTTCTTTCCCATGTTGCCATTCGTCTTCCCAACACCATTTGTTGAAAAGACTGTCTGTTCCCACGGGATTATTCTTTCCTGCTTTGTAGAAGGTTAATTGACCATATAGTTGTGGGCTTATTAAAAAGCTTCTGCACAGCAAAGGAAACAATCAACAAAGCTAAAAGGAAACCTATGGGATGGGAGGAGATATCTGCAAATGACATATCTCATAGAGGGTTAGCCTCCAAAATATATAAAGAACTTCTAACACTCAACATGCCAAAACAAATAATCCAATTAAAAAATGGGCAGAAAATGTGAATAGACCCTTCCCCAAAGAAGATACCCAGATGGCCCAGAGACACAAGAAAAGATGCTCACCATCATTTACCATCAGGGAAATGCTGATTGAAACTACAGTGAGATATCACCTCACCCCTGTCAGATGGCTGGTCAACAGCACAAGGAACAACAGGCGTTGGCAAGGATGTGGAGAGAAAAGCCACTCCTGCACTTTTGGTGGGAATGCAAACTGCCGCTGCTAAGGTGGAAAACACTATGAAGGTTCCTCTAGAAGCTAAAATTAGAACTACCCTATGATCCAGCAATCACACCACTGGGTAAACACTAATCTGAAGGAATACATGCACCCCTATGTGTATAGCAGCATTGTTTACCATAGGAAAGATATGCAAGTAGCCCAAGTGACAAACCAGAGATGAATGGATAAAGAAAGGTGGTGTCTGTGTGTGTGTGTGTGTGTGTGTGTGTGTGTGTGCATATGAGTATATATAAAATGTAATATGATTCATCCATAAAAAAGAATGAACTCTTGCCATTCACAACCACATGGATGGAGCTAGGGAGTACAACACTAAGTGAAACAAGTCAGTCCGATAAGACAAATGCCATATGATTTCACTCAAATGTGGAATTTAAGAAACCAAAGAGTTAGAGAGAGAAAGCAAGAAGCAGACTGTTAATTATAGAGAACAAAATGATGGTTACTGGAAGGGAGGGGGTGGCGAGATGGCTGAAACAGGAGATGGGGATTAAGAAGTGCACCTGTGGTGATGAGCCT
>NW_027529524.1:96839-100375 GCF_008692635.1 Crocuta crocuta | reverse complement strand
ATGATAAAATTACAGTATGTGGGGGGGGGTTGTGGGGGGGCCACTGTCCCTGTTTCCTCACAATATGCTAACAGGAACATCTGTTCCGACACCTTCCAGAAATAAAGAAGTCTGGTGTCCTAGATGTCACGAGGAAGCTGGGATGTATTCACACTGTGAAAGAAAATAATCATGAACACATTCAAGTCAGTCATTATAAGTGGTGGTATTTGGAAAAACCCTCCACGCACACAAAATGTCCACGTTTGGAGGATCCCCTTAACCCAATCTCATCCCCTCAGCCCCAAACCCTCCCCACTTTAGGCCCTCCAAGATCTGACCGTTTTAGGGGCGCCTGGGTGGCTTAGTCGGTTGAGCGTCCGACTTTCGCTTAGGTCATGATCTCGTGGTTCGTGGGTTCGAGCNCCTAGAAATAAATTAAAAAAAAAAAATTAAAAAAAAAAAAAAGATCTGACAGTTTTATATACATATATATATATATCACATATATGTATTTGTTATGTTTAAATTATATTTGACAGAAAAAGAGAGAGAGAGAGAGAGAAGGAATGGGGGAGGAGCAGAGAGAGAGGGAGACAGAGAGTCTAAGCAGCCTCCAGGCTCTGCACCGTTAGCACAGAGCCTGATGTGGGTCTCGAACTCACAAACTGTGAGATCATGACCCAAGCTGAAGTTGGATGCTTAACCTACTGAGCCACCAGCCACCTGAAGTTCTCAGCTTTAGAAGCCTTGAGAGATATATCAGAGTCCTGGGCACGGTCACAGCCACAGAACCAACAGGATGTGGTCAGAGCCCCAGGAGAGGAGACTAAAGGAGGAGCCATGGGGTGGGTGAGCTCCTGATGGGGTCTTCTCTGCACTCGGGTCTCAGGGATCACCCCTCCATACTTCCTTGCAGACTGAGTGTACCTCCATCTTTTTCCCCCTGTGAAAAGAAAACATTATGTCAGAGGCCAGGGCTGGGCCATGAGGTCCTAAAGAGACCCCTCAAATCCTAGACTGCAAAAAAATTTCCAGAACTTTACTACACACCCAGGGCAATATTACATAATGTGAGGTAAGAGGACATGTGGAAACCAGATCAAACCCTCCTGGAGGTCTGCGTGCAGCAGGGCCTCCCCTCTGTCCATGACCTCTGGGCATCAGGTCCCATCACCAGGGGCATCAAGGTGAACATTTTCTCTCTTTTTCAGGTGTGATTTTCCAAAGAGTATTAGCAGACAGGGTCCCGACTGGGTAAGCACATGTATGTGGATGGTGCCTGCCAGGACTGAGGCAAGACATTGGAACATTACATATGGCCTGAACCCCCCCTTACCCTCACCTCTCCCCTCAACCTCATGCAAGAAAACTCAGACCTCACCCCTTTCCCTGCCGGAGCTCTTCCTCCTCCAGGCCACAGGTCCTCCAGGTCACAGTGGCACCAGCTCCAAGGACAGCCAGACCAGCAATGATTCCCATGAAGGGGAGGCTGGAGTGTGATGGGGCTCTGGGAGGGAAAGGGAAGGTGAGAGTTCTGAGCCCCGGGCCTCACCTCTGTTCCCACTGAAGGTCTACAGAAGGTGTTGTGTGTTCCATTGTCTGAGAACAGAACCCACCCCTTCATCTCCCTTCGTGCCCCATCTCAGAGTGACGCGCTCCTGCAGCCCCTCGTGCTGCACAGACACATGTATCTCTGCTCCTCTCCAGGAGGCACCACCAGAGCTGCCCACTTCTGGAAGGTCCTGTCCCCTGCAGGCCTGGTGTCCACAAGGTCTGTGTCCTGGGCCAGGTCCTCCACATCACGCTGCCAAAGCACAATAGTAATCTGTCAGATATAAGCCCAAAGCCAGCACCTCAGGGTCCCCCATGGTCAGAGATGGGGTGGTGGGTCCCATGTGTCTGTGGAGGATCTGAGGAGAAGGGTCTGAAACTCTTGTGACCTTGCTGAGAGTGGAGAGGAGAGAGGGGGTGGGCAGAGGGAGTGCAAGACACACCCCAGACTGAGCTCCAGGATCTCAGGTAACTTCCCATCCCTCGGGAAGGTCTGGAGGCAGGGTAAGTAAGACAGCCTAGGGGAGGAGGCTCAGGGTCTCTGAGTGGGTCAACAGAGACTTCTAGTCCTGACGGTAGAGGAGGCCCAGTGGCTCATAACACCTGGAGTCAGCCCTCCAACGAAGATGGGCATGGGACCGAGAGCAAGGCCTGGGGGAGGAAGTCACCCAGCGGTGCCCAAGGTAAATACCAGGGTCAGAGAAACTGCTATGAAATTCTTTCGGAGATAACCGACTCTACTTCCTTAGAGACTGGATCCCCTCAGTGTCCTGAGAGAAGGGTGGGTCCTCTGAGCCGTCTCTCTCTGGGACAGGATCTGAAAACCCAGGGTAATCGCTCACCCTCAGGATCCAAGGAGGGGGGCAGGGAAGAATTCTGGTGTCAATCCCGTTTTCCTCCCTTTTTAGTGGGGCCAGCAGGAGGTACAGCCCCAGCCTTAGGGGAGATCCAGAGGCCTAGGGGCCCCAAATTCTTCTTCCTTCAAGGTTTCTATCCCTTTCTCCAGGTACCTGAGGAGCCACAGCATGCCCTCCCTCTGCAGGTAACACCCGGTAGTGGTCGGCTGCTCTGCCCTCTCCCACTGGCGCCTAAGATCTGAGCCGCCTCCTCAGCTGCCCTCCAGGAACGCAGGTCCTCCCTCCGGGCGCTGTACCAGGCTCACAGGCGAATGCTCAAACCCTTGGTGGAGGCTCGCATCGGACCCCAAGTTGCCCCCGGAAGTTCCTTGGCAGGTGTGACACTGGCCCCTCCCGGTAGCCAGCCCCTCCTGCTCTCTAGTACCCCGCGGGTAGCCCCGCCCACCGTCCCGCCCCCTGCCCCGCCCCCGCAGTCGCCCGCTCAGCCGCATCTCACCCCGCAGGCCTGCCACCGCGGTGATTGGTCAAAGACCTCAGAAACTGTATACAAAATCCGACTGAATCCCCGCGAGCTCAACCGGGGTTGGGACCCTGGAGGGTCTCCTGGCCTCGCGGAGAATCTCGGACTCGGGGACTCAAAGAGACCCCAGCCGGTCCAGGGGGGATTCAGGGTCTTGTGACATGGACCGGGGCCCTGGTCACTCTCTAGACTCGCTCTGGTCCTAGTCGTGGAGGGCGGTGCGCAAGGTCAGCAGGTGGGTCTGTGCGTGCACCTTGACGATCTCCGTCTGCTCCTCCCAAACTGGTCCCTCCTGCTCCACCCACGGCGCCCACGGCTCCACCCTCGGACTCGCGGCGTCGCTGGGAATCACAGGAACTGTGTCTCGTCCACGTGGCCACCGAGACGTACAGCGCCTCCCCGATGCCAGGCCGGGACACCGCGGTGTGGAAACATCTCAGTGAGTGGGAGCCTGTGAGCGCGGTGGGGCTCAGACCCCGACCGACCCTCTTCCGGGCGCAGGGCCCGGGTCTCAGGTGGAAGAGGCCTGGAAGGCACGGGTAGGGGTACCCGAGTGGGGAAGAGCAGGGCAGAGTCGGGGAGGCATCAAGGAAGACAGGCCAGGGTGGGGGTGGGACCAGTGGGGG
>NW_027529524.1:95334-96257 GCF_008692635.1 Crocuta crocuta | reverse complement strand
GTCCCCGCTAGACAGTCTTCTTGCTCCTACTCATAAGAGTCATTTTCCTTCTGACTTCGCACTCACTGTCCCAGGTCAGGGTCTTGGCCAGGCCTCTGAAAGCACCAGGAGGAGGGTTCAAGGCCCCAGGATCCCCATTCTCTGGAGGATCTAAGTCTCAGCGTGTTGGTGGCCAGAACAGGTCAGGGACCTCAGTGAAGCTGATAGTCTTCTCTAGAAACCAGACAGACAAACAACTGTGAACAGCAGCCTCTTCATGAGTCCCAGGCAGGGGGGCCTGAACGGGCTGTGACAGGGAGAAGTGAAACCAGGGAAGATAGGGACTCCCCAACACCCGGCTTCCCTTCATTTGTGTCCTTGTGCCTTGGACCCTAAGAGCCACGCCCCCCAGGGGACCAGGGAGTGTGCCCCAGCCCTCTCCTCTTGCAGGGAGCTCTCTCTGTCACACTGTTTCCCGAAGTTCCAGTGCAGGGCCTTTCTGAAGAAACCAGGTAGTGACACCAGACTGAGCTCAACCCTTTCTCCTCACTTCCTTCCTGGAAACCCCTCCCTGACCTGGACTCTCCGCCTCTTACCCTTTCCCTCTACAACAATTTAGAGCCTACTATGCACCACGAATGTCTTTTTATGATGTGTTGACAGCTTTCACCAAAATAGCCCAAAGCCCCTCTGTTCATGTGTCATACATTCTAGAAGCTTCCCAAGAGTGAGACGGAGCCACTGGAGCATTTTCAGTGAGGAAATGACACCTTCTGACTCACATTAGCAGATCGCTGACCCCTGTGGGGAAAACAGCCCCAGGTGGCAGGTCATGGGGTGGCACCAGTGCCCCAATCCAGGAGGGAGAGGGTGGTGGAGACTGAGGGGAGGAGAGGGCCTGAGGGATGAGGGAGACAGAGAGAAGGGCTGCAGACACAAAGGGT
>NW_027529524.1:41034-95159 GCF_008692635.1 Crocuta crocuta | reverse complement strand
CGGGGGGAATAGATAGTGGTAAGGGGTGTCCACGGGGTAGAACCAAGGCCTCACACCTTCCAAGGGACTTCCGGCTGAAACTAGGGTCTGATGCGATCTTCCTAAGTGGGTTTGAGCAATTTGCTAAGGAGGAGGCTCGGATCATTGGCACAAGTGGGAGGCGACCATAGCCCTGGAGCACTACCGAGTGTTACCTGTGGTGGCTCTGCAGGTACCTGGAGAAAGGGAAAGAGACCTTGCAGGAAGCAGATATGTGGGGACTCCAAGCTTCCTGACCTCCCCTGGGGTTGGGGCTGTACCTCTTGCTGGCCCCACAAAAAAGGGAGGAAAATGAGATTGACCCCAGAATTCTTCCCTGCCCCCCTCCTTGGATCCTGAAGGTGAGGAGTTCCGTGTACAACAAAGTGATTCACCAGTTCCATACATCACCAGGTGCTCTCATCAGGGAACAATATGCAAAAGAAAGACTAGGACCACTTCTCACACCACACACAAAAATAAATTCAAAGTGGAATAAAGACATAAATGTGAGACCTGAAACCATAAAAATCCTAGAAGAGAACACATGCAGTAATTTCTTTGACATGGGCGGTGACACCTTCTTTCTAGATGTGTCTCCTGAGGCAAGGGAAACCACAGCACAAATAAACCACTGGGACTGCACCCAAATAAAAAGCTGCACAGCCAAGGAAGTGACCTCTTGGATGTTTTATTTATTTATTTTTAAATGTTTTTATTTACTTGTGTGAGAGAGAGAGACAACATGAGCAGTGAAGGGTCGGAGAGAGATGGAGATACAGAATCTGAAGCAGGCTCCAGGCTCCAGGATCTGAGCTAGCTGTCGGGCACAGAGCCCGATGTGGGACTCGAACTCGAACACTTAACCGACCGAGCCACCCAGGCGCCCACCTCCTGGATGTTTTAGAAGGAGACGTACTCCCAGGGAATTTGAGGTCAGAGAGAGAGCTGGCTTTAGGGTACTTGGTGCAGAAACAACGGTTTCCTCTCTAAACCTGGGGCACCTGTGCCTGGGGCACCAGCTAGAGATCCTCACAGAGGCCAGTCTGCTTTTTGTTTACTAACCATGATCTAGATCACCACTGAATGATCCAGAATCTAATCTGTCAGAGTAGTGATTTTACCACTCATAGACACGTTTGTTTTCAGAGTCTTGCAATAACCAAAGCTGTATTTTCACTTTCCCAAACCATGACTGAGGGTTTTTGTATTTTAAATGATCTGCGTTCCGTAGCTCTGTCTGGGAGTCCCAGATAATACTCAACACAAAGCAGCACATAGAGATAGTTTGTTACCATATGTGATCTGTGCCTGGGCCTTGATTTATCAAGGGGACTAAGTGCCAGCTGGAGAGGCTGATGCCATTGAGGGAAGATTTCTTACTTACATTTCCCAAGGGGAGGGGCATGGCACACCACACAGGGCCACCGTGGGGGAGCACCTAAGAGAGCCAGGGGGCAGAAGGAGAGGAAGAAAGCATGGCTCAGAGCCTTGTTGTGTTTTCCTTGAGAAAAAGGAAGAGGGGCTGGGGAAACATTTTAGAATTGANAATGATCTGCGTTCCGTAGCTCTGTCTGGGAGTCCCAGATAATACTCAACACAAAGCAGCACATAGAGATAGTTTGTTACCATATGTGATCTGTGCCTGGGCCTTGATTTATCAAGGGGACTAAGTGCCAGCTGGAGAGGCTGATGCCATTGAGGGAAGATTTCTTACTTACATTTCCCAAGGGGAGGGCATGGGACACCACACAGGGCCACGTGGGGAGCACCTAGGAGGGCCAGGGGGCAGAAGGAGAGGAAGAAAGCATGGCTCAGAGCCTTGTTGTGTTTTCCTTGAGAAAAAGGAAGAGGGGCTGGGGAAACATTTTAGAATTGACTCATCTGAATAACGGTATCAGTGGGCTCTGTGTGACAGGAGTGTCTCTAGAAGTCTGCCAGCTGGCCCTGGGTCACCAGAGCAGAGGGATACTGCCTCCTGGAGTGCATGCACCTGACCAAGAGATGGTTCAGAATAGGGGATCTGGATTGTTTAGTTAGCGAAGGAAAGGCGTGCTTCTGGGCCAGCACTTAGCTGTCTCTAAGAATTGGCCAGCCCGGTGAGGGAGAGTGTCGCCCCAGTTACGGAGGCCATACATGCCAGAGCATCAAGAATACAGAAAATACCCATTAATACAATATATTTCAACTAGAATGTGCAACTGTTAATCCCCTCAAAGTTGCAAGTATTTAGTGCAGTGAAAACGCCCTTCACCAGTGTTTGTGCCCTGCCTCTGTTTGTGAATGAAAACCTAAGGAATATTATATTGGGTTATTATTGGTACCATTTTCTCCACCCTGCTGAATGTAAGGAGGTCATTGGTTTTCAGGGAGCCTCCCTAGAGTCTAGTAAATACTAGATGCAACAAATATGTGGCTAAACCCTGTCGATAGAGATTTATTAAACATCTGTATAATAACATATTTAAATCTGAGAATTCCACTTCTTAGAATTCCTTACCTCTCTTTTCCCTCACCAGGCACCTGCTGCCTTTTCTTCATCTTTCTCGTCCCTCAGGCCCTGTCCTCCCCTCAGTCTCCACCGCTCTCTCCATCCTGGATTGGGGCACTAGTGCCACCCCATCTCCTGCCACCTGTGGCTCTTCTCCCCACAGGGGTCAGCAATCCTGCTAATGCGAGTCAGAAGGTGTCATTTCCTCACTGAAAATGCTCCAGTAGCTCAGTCTCACTCTTGGGAATCTACTTGAACTCAGGGGCTTTGGGCTATTTTGGTGAAAGCTGTCTACACAGCATAAAAAGACATTCGGGGTTCACAGTAGGCTCTAAATTAATTGTTGTTAAATGCATGAATGAAACATGACTGTATTGGAACCTAATTGCATCACATAAAAATCACAAAATGTAAAATACATAAGCAAAATGAGGAAAGATTCTATATCATGCCCCTAGTGGGCCTGAGGGCTCATAAATTCATTCTGGGGGCAAGGCCGCTACGTACACTGAGGCTGTGCCGTGGTTTTTCTGTTGCTGGAGAACCAATTCCCACAACCATAGTGACTTACCTCAGCATCTGTCCATGTGTCCCAGTCCTGCAGGTCAGCAGTTCGGCGTGACACTGAGGGTTCTCTCCTGGGTGCCACAGGCAGTGTTTGCACCTCAGCTCAAAGTCCCCTCCAAGCTGGCACAGAGCTGTTGGCAGAATTCCGTTTCTGGGAGCTGGAGGACTGAGGTCCCTACTTCCTTACACGATGGCAGTGGGATGCTGCTCTCAGCTCCTGGGGCCTCCAGCACTGCTTGCCTGGTGGCCCCTTCCATTGTCAAGGCCTCCCTCACATGAGTTCTGCTCACTCTGCCAGGTCTTCACTCAGGAAAAACCTCCTCCTATTAAGGGCTCACCTTATGAGGTCAGGATTACCCATGAGAACCATCCAGTTTTAAATCAGCTGATATGACCATTAACTGCACATGCAAAGTCCCTTCACACTAGCGCCTGGATTCCTGTTTGAACCAACAACTGGGAGAATATGAACAACCTGAGATTGGTTAGGGCAGCCATCTTGCAACCTGCCCAGGACAGTCCGGTTCTTCCTCTTTGTCTAATGGATCAGAGTCAGAGGTCAAAGTTCAAATAAATAGATTGTCTGAATGTTAATAATATCTATTTTGTTCAGTTAGGTATAGATATTCTTCTTAAATCTTAAAACCAATTGAGGATGTTTAACATCTCATAGTTAATTTAGAGCCAATAGAAAGTAAAGTGGGATAGTTCATCCTGTTCTTTGGACTCTGTAACAGTTATGTGCTGTTGCATCACAAGTGTCCCGAGACTTAGCAGCTCAGAGCAACACGTGTTCATTGTCTCCCACAGTTCCCCAGGGTCAGGAATCCAGGAGAGGCTCACCTGGGTGCTGCTGGCTCAGGACCTCTCTCAAGGTCGCAGTCAAGTTGTCAGCCAGGACTGCACCATCTGATGTCCTGAGTGGGGCTGTGGGATTCCCAGGAAACAAAACTCCCTCACGTGGCTGTTGGAAGAAGCATCTTTTTCTTCCCAGATGGTCCCAAGAGGTCTCGGCTCCTTGTGGACTTTTCCATAAGGTGGCTAATGACTAGGTAGCTTCTCCCGGAGCAAGTAATCAGACAGAGAAAGACAGAGAGAGAGAGACAGAGAGAGAGAAACCCAGCTGGAAGCTGCCATGTGTTTTATGTCCTGGTGTTGCAGGATTCTCACACAGAGAGTCGTGACACCGGGGCTTTTCTTTCCAGGAAGCAACTTTTTTTGTGCAGGCACCGCTCAATTGGGTTTGTACCCAAAAGAACTGAGTGGACCACATCACATGGCATAGTTGTTTTTACTACATTTTCTATTTCTTTGTCTCCCATATATGGTAACACACATAAACATGCAGTCTGATTAAGTTGTCTCAGTTTACAAGAACATGGGGGATGTAGGCACCTGGGCACATATCTAGGTGACCTTGAAGTCTTCTCTTCTCTCTTCTTCATTTTTTTTCTCTCTCGTTAGGAAGGGGTTCCTACCACATTCCCCCCTTTGATGCTCGGACCCCTCTATTTTGGGTCAAAGAGCATCATCCTGGCTTAGAGGTTTATATTTCCATAACATCATTACATGAGGAGCCATTTTTCTCTCAACCATAGTCTCAGTGAGACTGGAGACTGATCGTATAATCAAGGGAGCCAAGCAAGGTAAGATCAAACATCCTCTCTGAATTAGGAGGACAATACCTATGAGGGCTTTGCATCCCCCGAAAGATGAAAACCATCCTCCAAATACCTCCCTGGGGTTCCAACCGTTCCAGGTTTGGACTGGGACATGAGCAAACTTTCTTATTCGATCTGTGATCTCCTCTAGGACTTTTCCCTCATCATCTATCTGTAGGCAGCAGTCGTTCAGGTTGAATTTTCCACAAACACCACCCTCAGAAGCAAGCAGGTAATCTCAGGCCAGGCGATTTTGGTAGATGGCATTGCGCATTTTGGTTTGCTGCTTAGCTAGTAAGTTAAGAGCTCTGGCAGTTTCATTGGATATAATTTCTACAACTGCTTGCAGCCTAATTATGCGGTTTAGCATATAAATGGGGGTGCAGTAGCCCCAAGACCCATCAATGAATTATCCACTCGGGAGGCCATTCATCTTCTTTCCAGTTGCCAATTTGCAAGGCACTCCGCTTTCTTTGACTTTCCTATCTCCATATATTTGAACTCCCAGATGTTCTCCTTCTGCAAGTGGGAGTAGGAAGAAGGATGGGCGAATAGTTCCCAGCACACATGACCCTGACCAGCCTGAAGGGAGTACTGTATAGGCTGTTCTCCCACATATCCAGCTGGCTGGGCAACCTCTGCCAATACAATAGCAAGAAGTAAAGCAAATATTGGAATAATAGTGAGAGACAAGGGGTGACAGTGCATTACAGTAAGAGGCAGATGTAAGAAATAAGGACAGTCTATTTATTTCACCCGACCGGCGATTCCTCAAGCTTCTGCGGTGCGTAGATGAGTCAGCTTCCGGGGTGACTAAAGCAGGGCTGTAGTCTCCCGGTAGAGTCTCCGCCATGGCAGCTCGCTTCTTCCATATGGTCAGCTTACACGGCGTGGACGGATCAAGAATGCACTCCCAGTCCCCGGATGCCGGCTTCACTCTGCTGTGGTGAATCCAGGGACCCACCTCGGCTACTTTTACTGCAGTAGGGGTGGACAAAATGACAGTAAACGGGCCCCTCCAAAGGGGTTTGAGTGGTTGGACATTCCACTCTTTTACCCATACAGCATCTCCTGGCTCAAGGGAGTGAGCATCTGTGGTCAGACCCAAGGTAATCGTTCTTTAACCCATCGGTGTAGGGTGGCTAGAGTAGAGCCCAGAGCCTGCATTTGCTGCCTTAGGGTTAAATTGCCTATGTCATTTAAATCTCCCCTTATCCCCTTAACAATTGGGGGAGGGCTCCCATAAAGNTTCCAGGTGCTTTTGGATCCCGACCTGTGCCTTGCAAGGGATGAAGTACTGTCTCAGGAGGTGGGCTCTGCCCCAGGCTTTAGTTCTACAACCACAGGGGGTATGTTTCGCACCAATCCTGGTGGGTTGTCTTCAGGCCACCGCCCTGGGACTTTAAAAGGAAGTTCAGGCACCGATTGCGGTTTTTCCTTGAGGCTATAGAGACACCATTCCTCTCCCTGGGGAATCGTGAGAGTCATAATCCTTGCCTCTGGTTTTTGGAGGGTCAGAGCAGCCCGTCCCTGGGAGTTGAAAGTGATCTGGGCCTGCAGTTTTCCCAGTAGGTCACAGCCCATTAGAGCCACGGGGCAGTCAGGGAGGTACAGAAATTCATGGCTGACTTCGTGGCCACCTAGACTGCATCGTCGAGGTAACAGGAAGGGACGACGTATCTGATCGCCTGTGGCCCCCACGATGGTGGCTTGTCTCCGTGAGAGGGGGCCCACGGGTTGGGTCACTGCTGAGTGTTGTGCTTCAGTATCTACCATAAAGTCAATGGGTCGGCCCCCCACCTTCATTCTGACCATGGGCTCCCGAGGGCCTAGCAAAATAGAGCCCGGTCTGTCCTAGTCCTCCTCATAGTCCTCCATGGCGGCTAGCCCCACAAAATCATTCTTGGGGGCCCCATGAGGCTGCGGGGTCAGTCGGTACCGGCCCTGGACTACATGGTCCCTTTTTTTCTGCTTAGGATCTTGCTGAGAATCATCTGGTCGCTGGGGGCACTCACTTTTCCAGTGGCCCTCCTGACGGCACAAAGCACACTGGTTCCAGCCTAGTTTCCATCTAGGGCGAGCCCCTCCTCCTCACTGCTCCCCTTTCTGGCCTTGGCCCTTTCCCTGCGGGGCTTTCTTCTGGGGGTGTCTTGACTGCTCCGCCAAGGCGGCAGCTAACAAGTCTGCCTGTCTTTGCATCTTTCGGCGTTCTTCCTTCCGTGCTGCCTGGTCACGGTTAACGAACACCTGGGTTCCTACTTCTAGCAACTGACTGATATTCATGCCAGTGAAACCTTCTAGTTTCTGCAGCTTGAGCCGAATATCTCCCTGGGCCTGGCCTACGAAAGCCATATTAATCATCCGCTCATCCGCTGGTTGGCGGGGTTTCTTCAGGTTCTGCTGACTGTATGGGCTTTTTAGCCTCTGGCTGGTATTTGGAGGAAGCTGTGAGGCGAGCCAGGATAATTTACAGCTCTCTTCAATACAGACTATTAGCCAAGGAGGCCGGGACAGGACCAGGTCTTGCCAACAGTCAATATAAGGAAATTGGTCAGGGTGGCCCGGGTCCCCTGCAATGACCCTGAACACTTGGCCAACTAGTTCCTTACCAAGTGAGCCCTCAGAGGGCCAGCCCACCCCAAACGATGGCCAGTCAATTTCACAGAATGTCTGGAGCTTTTCAGGAGTTAGTTTACACCATAATTTCCTGAATATCCCTTTTTGAAATTCCTCAACATACACTCTAGGGGAGTCAGTTTACTCTGCTTTCCACCCATTTCCTCCCCCTAACAGACGACTTTCACGCACAAGAAGGGGAAGACCAGGGAAGGAGGGGGACCAGTTTGGAAAGGACGCACACCCGCTTTGTCCATTTCTGGCCGCTCTCCTCTCAGAGATATTTCAGGCTCCTCTTAGATTGGCGGGTTCAGTTTCAGTCCCTGACCTGGGTCAGACTCCCGAGGAAGTCTGACGCCGCCTTAAGCCGTATGAGGTCGCCACGGAACCGCGGATCGGGACTCAACACTCGCTTCGGCTCTTGGTCAGGTCGGGAACCTTCCAGCTGTCTCAGTCACACACACTCACACAACGACTCCAGCCCTCCGCCCTACATCCAGCACCTTAGAGTTGCAGCTTCGTTCCTCTTCCCTTGTGGACTTACTAGTGCAACTCTGGGAGGTGATCAGTCTCCCCTTCTGCCTCTTAGGGGCAGGTCCACCAAAACGAACCCGGGTTCTTACGAGTCAGACGGGCGGCGCTCCTTAAGCTTGTTCCTGGGCCTCAGGGATTCCATTAGCGTACACAGGGCCCTCGCCCCGGCTTGCCGGGATAGGCTAGTCCCCTGCGGATCAAGAGGTCCCCTGGCGCCAGTGAGGTCCCTTCTCCTGGCGCTCTGAGGCTCAGGCTCGTTACCCCCCCCCCCCCACCCCCCCGTTGGCAAGGGAGGTGGAAATGCACCTTCTCCAAGTCCCGGGTGAGCCCCCAGGCAATGTTGCAGGATTCTCGTTCAGAGAGTCGTGACACAGAGGCTTTTCTTTCCAGGAAGAATCTTTATTCGTGTTGGCACGACTCAGTTGGGTTCGTACCCAAAGAACTGAGCGGCCCACATCACATGGCATAATTTTTAAATCCATTTTCTATTTCTTTGTCTCCCATATATGGTAACACACATAAGCATGCAGTCTGATTAAGTTGTCTCAGTTGACAAGAACATGGGGTTGTAGGCACCGGGGCGCATATCTAGGTGACTTTGAAGTCTTCTCTCCTCTCTTCTTCATTTTTTCTCTCTCCTTAGGGAGGGGTTCCTACCACATTAGTAGTGTGTTTTCTGATTTTAGTAGTGTGTTTTCTCTCATATATTTTCAGTCAATCTAGGTAAAACTTTGTCAATGTTATTCATCTTTGCAAAGAACCAGTTTATGACTTCATTGGTTTTGATTGTTTTTCTATTCCCTGTTCTATTTATCTCTCATATAATATGGATTCTTAACTTTCTTCTGCTTGCCTTGAGTTTATTTTTTGTTCTTTTACTAGCTCTTAAGTTGTAGAGTTTGGTTGTTGATCTGAGATTTGTTTTGATAGAAGCATTTGCGGCTATAAATTTCCCCATTAGCATCGTTTTCCCTGTATTCTCTAAGTTTGGATATATTGAGTTTTGTTTTCAGGTGTCTCTAAATATTTTCTAATGATTTTTTTGGTGGTATACTTGTTTTACAGCTAAATTGACACATCTGAACCAAAGTATTCACATTACCCGATATACTTTAAAGAGAATCATGTACTATAGTCTTAGATATAACCACAGAACAAGCAGAACAAAAGGCTTAAAGATATATCCACAGTGTGTATTATTTCAACACTCATTCATTTATAAATTAGCCTACATACTGTTCTTTTTTCTTTTTGTAATTCTTTAAAGCTGTTTATTTGTTTGTTTACTTTTAGGATTCGTGGGTGAGTGGGGAGATGGACAGAGGGAGAAAGAGAATCTTAAGAAAGCTCAGCATTCAGCATGGAGCCCAAAGCAGGGCTCCAACTCATGAGCAGGAGTTTGTGACCTGAGCCAAAATCAGAAGTCAGATGCTTCACCAACTGAACCACTCAGGCACCTCTCTTTTTCTTATTGTTTCATTGCTTTATTCAGGAAAGATTCATTCAAGGAAAAGCAATGTAATTTTTGTTTCGATGGCTTCATACAAATGTTATGAATTAAATAAAGAATCCATGAAATTCTCAGCTAGTAATCTGAACCAATAGATCCTACTAAAAATAGCCAAAGTTTTAACAACCAAATAGCCAGTCTGTTTGTGGTCTTGAAGAACATCTAATGGACTCTCAAGTATTCTTATAATGAAGAGTACTGCAATTCTGTGAGATTCGTCAAAATTTAAAAGAGCATCGTTTGCAGAATCATTCGTAAAGCTCTAAATGCCATTTAAATGACAAAAATGAGAATTTTAATTAGTTGCTTCACAGGACCAAACTTATAAATCATAACTAGTTAAAATTCAGTTCTATTGTGACTTCTCGCTTACAAGGTAATTAGTTGGTAAATTAATAGATGGCATAAAAATTAATACTTAACATTATTTTTTTTAAGGAGACAATATATTATAACCAGGGAATACAGAAAATTCAAAGTATTTTACAATATGATAACCATTGAAATCTGTATCTGTATACAACAGAGTATAAGTCACCTCTAGTGAACTCATACATTTTCAACAGTTTATTCTGTTGTGAGTTATTGAATTGTTTTATATATATAGCTTTTTCTTGAACAAATATTGCATTGTATACGTGGATAAGACTTAGATATTGAGATATTTTTAAAATATTTTTAATTTTTTTTTATTTGAGAAAGAGAGAGAGCAGGAGAGGGGTATAGAGAGAGGTAGAGAGAGAATCCCAAGCTGGCTCTGCACTGTCAGCACAGAGTCTGATGTGGGGCTTTAATTCACACACCAATAGATCATGACCTGAGCTGAAACCAAGTATCGGACGCTTAGCCAGCTGAGTCACCCATGTGCCCTGAGATGTTTTTTAAAATATTTATAAATTTTTCTGATATGCAAAACAGTTGGCAATAATTTTACAGCATTTGATTTTATAGAATTAAAATTTCACACTGTTCTCATTTTGATGTTTAAAAATAATTCACAGAAAAAATAGCAATTACACAGCCTGATTGTATGGTAGTGTTATTTCCAGTTTCTAGTTCTGGTAATTAAAACCTCCATTAAATCTGTTAACAATTCATTACCTGTACACTTATGAAGGCAGTTCCCATGATTTGCAAACAAAACCTTCAGGTTTCATATTACTTACCAAAGAATTCAGTGCAGCAATAAAAGAAAACCCAGTATGCATATTTACAGACTAATTTGCAAATTGACCAGTTTCTGTGACCCAAACTGTTTCGACTTTTCAAGATACTGTCCCTAAAGTTCCATATCATTGTGACCTGCCCCTTCTACCCACAGAGGCTCCATGATACTTCGCCAAGTCTCAAACAATGTTGAGGCCATGTGAAAAGTCACCAATTTCATCTCAGTCCCGTGAATTATTAATACTGGAGACTTTGTCAATATTTGGGAATGCATCCAAACAGTAGGTCTTCATGGTATCAGGAAAAGCGACAGGCATTCCTGAGGTCAAAGGAGAATGAAGAAGGGCAGCTCTTACACCAAGCAGCAAGATCCACAGATGGTACTCTCCCTCTCTAATTTCGCCATATAGAATCACACTTTCAAGGCATTACCCATATCTTGTCCTAAGAGCAAGGCAAGCAGCTTCTATATTTGCATAGAGGCTCTTCTCTGTTGTTTTCCCAGAACCTGTACCATCCCAGAATAATCATATGAGAATATAGAATTATTCTGAGATCCCAGTCCTATGTACAGCTGCTCATCTGACCAAGAGCAACAGCACTTCCATGTGAGAAGAGTAAAGTGTACTTGACATTGGGTGCACAAGCACAAACATGCAGGCATTCTGTTGCCTTTACTGGTTCTAGTCATGAAACACTAATAGCATCTCTTGTCTGAAAGAGTGCTGCCAGTTGTGATTGATGTGAAGCCCAGAGTCTTCCACATTCATCACACGTCAGTGTGTAAGTTGGATCAGGTGGCAAAAATGCTAATTTAGAAGCCATTTTCCCAGGGAAGGTGGACGGCAGAAGGGGCCACACAGTTCACTAATTCATCCTCTGCACCTGAGGGAGCACAGCGCGGGTGTCGGGAGGAAAGAGCTGAGAGAGAGCCCTTGCCCACGCGCTGTCCTATCCAAGAGGCAGCCCACTCTGCTGCCTCAAATGCTGTCTCCCCTTCTAGCCCTGCAGACATACCCCAGGGCAGCCAGGCGTTTCTTCCCTTTCCCCTCCAGTCGCTGCTCCTCCTCAGCCTCCGCTGTGGGGCTGGCTCTCCTGGTGGGAGCAAGGTGGGCAGGGAACCAAGGAGGCCAGCCGAACCCTCGCGAAGGCAGGAGTTGGTCACTGACTTAAATATTCTTTTAATAGTTCGTTTGTGATTTCTTTTGGTCCGTTGGTTAAGAGTGTATTTAATTTCCTCCAATTTGTGAATTTTCCCGTTTTCCTTTTGGTTTTGATTTCTAACTGCATCTCATTATGGCTGGGAAATTAGTCAGCCTGATATCTCCTGTTCAATTCTGTTGAGTCTTAACTTGTGGTGTAACATAAGGTGCATCCTGGACAACGTCCCATGTGCGCTGGAGAAGAACGTGTATTCTGTTATTTGTGGGTAGAGTGCTGTGTACATGTGTGTCAGATCTAGCTGGTTTACTATGATGCCCCAGCTGTGTGTTTCCTTACGTTTCTTCTGCTGGGTGCTCTATCCAGCTTTGAGAATGGGAGAGTGAATTCTCCAGCTACTATTGCAGGTCTCTACTTCTCCCTTCCCTTCTATCAAGTTGTGGCTCATAGATTTTGTTGATCTGGCATTCATGCCACAAGTTTTTCCTTATTATATCCTCTTCCTGTATTGAAACTTTTATTAATATATACTGTTCTTTCTGTCTCTTTTAAATTACTTTGAGTTCAAGTCTATTTGGTCTGATATCGTAGAAGATACTTCAGTTCTCTCTTGGTTACTGTGTGCAGGGGATATCTTTTCTTTCTTTTCACTGTCAAACTGTTTATGTTTTTGGATAAAGTGAGTCTCTTTTAGGCAACATAGAGTTAGGTCATCATTCTCTCACTGTTCTGCCAGCCTCTAGCTTTGATTGGAGTATTTAACTCACTTAAATTCAAAGTAATTGCTGATAAGGAGGGACGTGTCTCTGTTATTTGGCTATTTTCTATATCCCTTAGAATTATGTTGTTCCTCATTTCCAGACTTGCTGTTTTAGTTTTTGTTTAGTTTAATTTTGTAGTGAAATGGTTTCTTTCCTTCTCACTTCCTTTTGCATATATTACTCTATACATATTTTCTTTCTATTTACCATGGGGATCACATTACACATCATAAAAATATAGGCCTCTAATGTGTATTTCTACAAGCTTATCTTCAATAACAAACAAGAAAGTCTCATTTTATACAGCTCCATCTGATCCACTTGCAGTGATTGACGTCAGAAAATTGCATCTTTATACATTGTCCCAAAACATAGACTAAAATTGTTTTCATGTATTTGTTAAGTTAAAAACAAAAAGTGGAGTTACAATGCAAAGTTATGATTATAGTGGCTTTTTAAAAAATATATCAATCTTTCATATCATGTAGAAAACAAAAACTGAAGGTACAAAAATGTCACACTAACACTATGTTTATAATTTCCCATTTACTTACCTTTACTGAGATCTGTATTTCATCACACAGCTTCAGGGACTGTCCAGGTCCTTTCATCCTGAAGGATTCCCTTTAGCAGAACTTGCAGGGCAACTATCTTGGTGATGAACTCTCTCAGCCTTTGTTTAACAGAGAATGTCTTCATTTCCCCCTAACTCTGAAGACCTATTTTGCAAGTATAGGATTCTTGACTGAATATTTTTCTCNTAAAAACAAAAAGTGGAGTTACAATGCAAAGTTATGATTATAGTGGCTTTTTAAAAAATATATCAATCTTTCATATCATGTAGAAAACAAAAACTGGAGGTACAAAAATGTCACACTAACACTATGTTTATAATTTCCCATTTACTTACCTTTACTGAGATCTGTATTTCATCACACAGCTTCAGGGACTGTCCAGGTCCTTTCATCCTGAAGGATTCCCTTTAGCAGAACTTGCAGGGCAACTATCTTGGTGATGAACTCTCTCAGCCTTCGTTTAACAGAGAATGTCTTCATTTCTCCCTTACTCTGAAGTCCTATTTTGCAAGTATAGGATTCTTGACTGAATATTTTTCTTTTAGTACATGGAATATGAGCCCACTGCCTGCTGATTAAGGTTTCTGATGACAAATCTGCTAACTTTTTAAGGAACCCTTGCATGTGATGAGTCACATTTCTCTTAGTGCTTTTAAGACTCTTTCTGTGCCTTTGCTTTTCAATGGTTTCATTATAATGTGTCTTGGTGTGGATGTCTTTGTGTTCATCCCAAATGGAATTTACTATTCTTGGAAGTTTATATTTCTGTCTTTCATCAATTTGGATCAAATTTTCAGGCATTATTTTCTCAAATAATCTCTCTTACTTTATTCTCTGTCTTCTGTCTGGGACTCCCACAATGCATTGTTATGCCAGATTCGTGAGTCCCCAGAGACCACCAAGGAGCCAACACCAATCCAAGTACAAAAGGGTCTTTATTACAANTTTCTGATGACAAATCTGCTAACTTTTTAAGGAACCCTTGCATGTGATGAGTCACATTTCTCTTAGTGCTTTTAAGACTCTTTCTGTGCCTTTGCTTTTCAATGGTTTCATTATAATGTGTCTTGGTGTGGATGTCTTTGTGTTCATCCCAAATGGAATTTACTATTCTTGGAAGTTTATATTTCTGTCTTTCATCAATTTGGATCAAATTTTCAGGCATTATTTTCTCAAATAATCTCTCTTACTTTATTCTCTGTCTTCTGTCTGGGACTCCCACAATGCATTGTTATGCCAGATTCGTGAGTCCCCAGAGACCACCAAGGAGCCAACACCAATCCAAGTACAAAAGGGTCTTTATTACAAGCTCGAGCCAGGGCTCATGTGTCTACCGGTGTAGTGGCAGCAGGGTGAAGCCCCAAACAATAGCTAGCAGGGTTTTTATGGGGTAAGGGACGGGGGTGTTACAGTGCACACGTTGCACGTATGGCATCATCACATAAGCACCAATCGTAATTGTACTGCGTCCATGGTAACTGCTTTGACCATTCAGTATCTGTGAGGTGTTCATTACTTTTGGTGGGACCCAATCATGACTTTTGAGAATCCTTTGAAAATGACCAATTATGAGGTGAATTTAAAGGGCCCATGTGGGGTTCAGGTAAGCGGTGAGTGATTGGCTAGTTGTACAAAATAACTGTCTGCAGTTCCGAGCCTTAACTCAGACCACAGGAATGTTTTTTTTTTGTTTTTTGTTTTTTGTTTTTTTTGATTAGCTGATCTGAGGGCGGTCCGAGGATGGCTTCAGCCTTGAGCGATCTGAGGCTTTTCCTGGAACTGGAACTGGGGCTACGTGCAGCCCAAGGTTGCTCTTAATGGAGGACTTAATCTCAAAATGACATTACTTATGCTCTTCAGCATATGTTGGTCCCCTTTCTGGTGTCTCAGTGTTCCATTAGGCTCTGTTCATTTGTCTTTAGTGGTTTTCATTTGGTTCCCCAGACTAGATAATTTCAGTTGTCCTATGTTCAAGCTCACTGATTCTTCTTTCTGCTTACTGCAATCTGCTCTTGAATACCTCTAGTGAATTTTTCATTTCAGTTATGGTATGTACCAGCACTGCACTTTCCTTTCAGTTTCATTTCATGGTTTGTATCTATCCCATGTTGATAATTTCTTTTTATTCATAACTCATTGTCTTGACTTTCTGTGACTTCCTTTAATTCTTTGAGCATCTTATAGACAGTTGATTTAAAGTACTTGTCTAGGGGTGCCTGGGTGGCTCAGTCGGTTAAGCATCTGACTTCAGCCCAAGTCATGATCTCGTCGTTCGTGGTTTCGAGCCCCGTGTTGGGCTCTGTGATGACAGCTTGGAGCCTGGAGTTTGCTTCAGATTCTGTGTCTCCTTCTCTCCCTGCCTCTCCCCTGCTCACACTGTTTCTCTGACTCTCCTTCTCAAAAATAAATAAACATTAAAATTTTTTTATATAAATAACGTACTTGTCTACTATGTCCACATTCTGGTCTTTCATAGGGGTATTTTCTGTTTTTTTTTTTTTGAATGAAACATTTTTTCCTGTTTCTTTGTATATTTTGTGTTTCATTCTTGTTGGAAATGGGTCATCTCAATCTTATAACATGGTGACTGTGAAAATCAGATTCTTCCCATCAGCAGGTTTGTTGTTTGTTTTGATTTTTGACCGTTGTACTCTGTGTGCCAGAAAATCGGCCTGAAGTATTCATTTCAGCTCTTCAGCAATCGTTTTTCAGCCTGAGCATGTAGCTTTCTACATCACTGCAACCCCCTCCACCATTGAGGTTCAGTGATAACCCGAGAGTGGAGTGACAATGCCCCTGTGTGGACAAGGATTGACAACAAAAACCCTTTTACCTGCTTAGCCAGTACCACCTCAGGGTCTCCTTGGGCTACTGCACCAGAACAGGGCTCTACATATAAGGAATATGCCTTATGTCAGGTTTGGTTTGTAAATTGTTTGGCTTGTAAATCTACACTAACTTTGATGTTTCCTCTGTATTGAGTAACCAGGGACTCTAACTTTACAGAAGAAAAAGGTCTCTGGGCCATTAAAGTTGCTTCCCAGATCTGTGCCTGACCCACAAACATCCTGGAGGCTCCAATACACACTGGCGTTTTCCACGGAGAGGACCTTGGACCTAGGAGTCCCTGTCACTTGTTCCTGCTGCTGCCTCTGATGCTGGAGGCTGGGACACTGGCTCTTTCCTGCAGTGATGTAAATGCCATAATCTTCTCTCCTGACCAGGTCAGGCCCCACTGTCTGCTACCCAGATCACTTGATTCGGGAGCTCTGGTACCCAAGCTCAAATCTCATTTCTATCTTGATGGCTGACCAAGGGATTTGAGGGCAGCCAGCCAGGAGCTCCCAAGTGCTTCAACCCCTGTAGCTGACCCAATGACCTCCAACAGAAAAAAAACAGAGTATAGGACGTCTCAGAGTCACCTGGTGGTTAAACACTGCCCGTCTACAGTTCCCAATGTGATCAAAATGTGAGTGCAGGAGGCCCTATGCATAGTCCTGGTTGCTTCTCAGGCAACCAAGACCAGCAGGCAGGCGCTAACCTCATGTAGGAGCACGCGCAGATGCAGACAAATGTGTGCAGGACCCACCACACCAAACACCCATACACTTTTTTCTTTCCAGCCTCCAAGTAAATTTTAAGAAATTCTTGGCACAACATTCATTCCCTCATTCCTTCCTTCCTTCCTTCTTTCCTTCTTTCCTATTTTCAAGTATACTATTTGAAGGTCTCTGTGCCAAGCTCTGTGTCAGGCCTGGTAATCTTTTAATGAAACAGACAGAACATATATTCTCCTAATGNCTTGATGGCTGACCAAGGGATTTGAGGGCAGCCAGCCAGGAGCTCCCAAGTGCTTCAACCCCTGTAGCTGACCCAATGACCTCCAACAGAAAAAAAACAGAGTATAGGACGTCTCAGAGTCACCTGGTGGTTAAACACTGCCCGTCTACAGTTCCCAATGTGATCAAAATGTGAGTGCAGGAGGCCCTATGCATAGTCCTGGTTGCTTCTCAGGCAACCAAGACCAGCAGGCAGGCGCTAACCTCATGTAGGAGCACGCGCAGATGCAGACAAATGTGTGCAGGACCCACCACACCAAACACCCATACACTTTTTTCTTTCCAGCCTCCAAGTAAATTTTAAGAAATTCTTGGCACAACATTCATTCCCTCATTCCTTCCTTCCTTCCTTCTTTCCTTCTTTCCTATTTTCAAGTATACTATTTGAAGGTCTCTGTGCCAAGCTGTGTGTCAGGCCTGGTAATCGTTTAATGAAACAGACAGAACATATATTCTCCTAATGCTTACAATCTGATAGGAAAGACAGACAATAAGTACAACATAATAGTAGTAGTACATTGTATGGTACATATTCCTGTGACCTATTGCTAGGTAGCCAACAATCTCCAAATAAAACAACCACCTCTTGGGGCACCTGAATGGCTTGGTTTGTTGAACGTCAGACCCTTGATTTTGGCTCTGGTCATGACTCAGGGTTGTGAGATGGAGCCCAACATCAGAATCCCTGCTGAATGCGGAGCCTGTTTAAGATTCTCTCCCTCTCTCCCTCTGCACCTTTCCCCTGCTCTCTCGCCTGCTATTTCTCTCTCTCTCTCTCTCTCTCAAATTAAAAAAAAAAAACAAACCAACAACCACAATTTAATTATCTCTCATTCTATAGGTCAGTTTGGCTCAATACGCAGCTCTTCTGCTTCATGTGACATGGGCTGGGACTACCTTCGTCTGGAGATTTGAATGGTCCAGAATATACCAGAAGACCNAGCCAACAATCTCCAAATAAAACAACCACCTCTTGGGGCACCTGAATGGCTTGGTTTGTTGAACGTCAGACCCTTGATTTTGGCTCTGGTCATGACTCAAGGTTGTGAGATGGAGCCCAACATCAGAGTCCCTGCCGAATGCGGAGTCTGTTTAAGATTCTCTCCCTCTCTCCCTCTGCACCTTTCCCCTGCTCTCTCGCCTGCTATTTCTCTTTCTCTCTCTCAAATTAAAAAAAAAAAAAACCAACAACCACAATTTAATTATCTCTCATTCTGTAGGTCAGTTTGGCTCAATGCGCAGCTCTTCTGCTTCATGTGACATGGGCTGGGACTACCTTCATCTGGAGATTTGAATGGTCCAGAATATACCAGAAGGCTTTCTCACAAAGCTACAAGTGGTGCTGGCTCTCAGTGAGGAGTGCACAGAGGCTGTTAAATGCCTTGTGCTGCCATCTGGTATTGATCTAGGTCTTGAAGGTCACAAGCTATGGGGGAAAAGAGAAACCAGTAGAAGCCCAACAGTTGCAGAACATTGCTTTGTGTGCTCTCAGGACTTCTCCTTCAGCTGCTCCAAGCTTGGCTCTGCCTTTCTCTGAAGGAGGAGGATAACACTCTCACTTTTTTAATAAATTTTTTTCTTATTTATTTATTTATTTATTTGAGAGAGATAGAGAGAGAGCAAGAGAACAAATGGGGGTAGGGCAGAGAGAGACAGAGTATCTGAAGTGGGCTCTATGCTGACATCAAGAGCCCAGTCCTGGCTTGNAGGCAACCAAGACCAGCAGGCAGGCGCTAACCTCATGTAGGAGCACGCGCAGATGCAGACAAATGTGTGCAGGACCCACCACACCAAACACCCATACACTTTCTTCTTTCCAGCCTCCAAGTAAATTTTAAGAAATTCTTGGCACAGCATTCATTCCCTCATTCCTTCCTTCCTTCCTTCTTTCCTTCTTTCCTATTTTCAAGTATACTATTTGAAGGTCTCTGTGCCAAGCTGTGTGTCAGGCCTGGTAATCGTTTAATGAAACAGACAGAACATATATTCTCCTAATGCTTACAATCTGATAGGAAAGACAGACAATAAGTACAACATAATAGTAGTAGTACATTGTATGGTACATATTCCTGTGACCTATTGCTAGGTAGCCAACAATCTCCAAATAAAACAACCACCTCTTGGGGCACCTGAATGGCTTGGTTTGTTGAACGTCAGACCCTTGATTTTGGCTCTGGTCATGACTCAAGGTTGTGAGATGGAGCCCAACATCAGAGTCCCTGCCGAATGCGGAGTCTGTTTAAGATTCTCTCCCTCTCTCCCTCTGCACCTTTCCCCTGCTCTCTCGCCTGCTATTTCTCTTTCTCTCTCTCAAATTAAAAAAAAAAAAAACCAACAACCACAATTTAATTATCTCTCATTCTGTAGGTCAGTTTGGCTCAATGCGCAGCTCTTCTGCTTCATGTGACATGGGCTGGGACTACCTTCATCTGGAGATTTGAATGGTCCAGAATATACCAGAAGGCTTTCTCACAAAGCTACAAGTGGTGCTGGCTCTCAGTGAGGAGTGCACAGAGGCTGTTAAATGCCTTGTGCTGCCATCTGGTATTGATCTAGGTCTTGAAGGTCACAAGCTATGGGGGAAAAGAGAAACCAGTAGAAGCCCAACAGTTGCAGAACATTGCTTTGTGTGCTCTCAGGACTTCTCCTTCAGCTGCTCCAAGCTTGGCTCTGCCTTTCTCTGAAGGAGGAGGATAACACTCTCACTTTTTTAATAAATTTTTTTCTTATTTATTTATTTATTTATTTGAGAGAGATAGAGAGAGAGCAAGAGAACAAATGGGGGTAGGGCAGAGAGAGACAGAGTATCTGAAGTGGGCTCTATGCTGACATCAAGAGCCCAGTCCTGGCTTGAATCCACGAACTCTGAGATCATGACCTGAGCCAAAGTCATATGCTTAACCCACTTAGCTACCCACGCGGCCCANTTTTTTTTTTTTTTTTTTTTACTGTCTCGACTTTTTCCCAGCCCTTGCTGGTCTCCACCCATGATCCTTCAGCATCCCTCTGCTTCCACCACCCATCAGACAGGAGCAGGAAAGGGCCCCAGGATCAAGAACAACACCCTGGAGCAGAAACTCAATGCCTTCCTTCCTCTCAATACTCAACCCATCAACCAGCAGAGTACAAGGCGTCCCTTAAAGACACATTCCTGTGGCATATTGTTCGAGGTCAGGCAATGGTCACAAACACAGCTCAGTCACTCCCTAGCTGTCAGGCTCCCCACCTGCAAAAGGACCTGTGCACAGGTCCCTCTCAACCTCTCTCAACCACAGGCACTGGCTCTCCCTGCAGCTCATCTCCTTCCTCCCCTAGGCCTGAGCCACCAGCTCCTAACTGGAAGGCACATCAGAAAGCTCAGGGGGCCAGCAGGCTAGAAACAGTGGGCTGCAGCAGGGTCTGTACTTGACCTGACTCGGGAGCACTCCATCCTCACAGAGGCCTGGTCTTGCCCTCCACCCCTGGCCCAGGCCGCAGACTGCACTTGGCCTTCCCTCCTACTTCCTGGACCACATGCACCTGGAATCACAGCATCTCCCCAAGTCCTGCTTGGCTGAGGCTGCCAGGGCCTTCCTGCCCCCATCCTAGCGCGGACTGGACCAGGCAATGCAGGTGGTGCTGTAGCAACGTTCTTCTAAATGAGGTGTGGGGGGGGGAGTATTGAGACTCCCTGGGTGAGGCTGTCTGTCTACCCTCTGCACCCTGAGACTGCCACTGCCACCACCTCCTCTCCACCTCCCACATGGAGCCCACCCAGACAGGGGCCCCGTTTGAATTCCTGTTCCATATTATATGCCTGGGAAGCTCGCTGTTTGAGGAAATCCTTCCTATTGAGGTTAGTTAGCTGAAATCACTTGTTTGGACACCAACATTTATAGTAGGCCTTTAAGAAAATAGCACATGACTTTCATACTCTTCCTCTGGCAAATGCACCAGTGGTATATGAGGCAACCATTTTGACCTGAGGGAATTGGAACTGATGTTCCCTCTGGGAGGACCACCCCAGGAGACAGCAGCAACAACCGAGCACCTGCATGGCCCTTACTCTGGTTGTGACATGGTCACAGCCCCTCAGTGTGGGGCAGCATGACTAACAATCCCAGGCTGCCCCAGACTGAGGACCAATGTATAAACAGATTAGGTTCAACAGTGAGAGAGCAGCTGCCCTGCATGACAGTCACACAGAGATGGTGGAATCCACAGAAAATCCCCAGGCCCTGAACCCCCCACCCTTTCCCTCCTTTATGGGTCACCTGTTCTTTGCCCAAACACAAAACCTGTGTCCCTATTTGCCTCCCCTCAAGCAGCCTGATTATAGGGAAATCAGTTGACCAGCCCTTTCTCTAAATCTACAGAGCAGTGGCCACCACGAGGAAGGGAGAAGGATTAAAGAGGGCAGGGTGATGCTACAGGGCACAGTTCACATGCTCCGCTCTCAAAGGTTTTTTGGGCTGTGACCTGACAGACTGGACAGGGCAAATCCAGAGGGCAGGAACAAGCCAGTGGGGACCGAGGTCCCAGAATGACCTACCCCCCACTCCCCAAATGATCAAGAGGTAACTGCTCATCTCTTCGTGCGTATGATCCATAAGGAAACTCCAGAAAGCAATGGGGCAGGTGAAGGGAACCAGGAAAGAGAACAGGTGGAAGTGACCTAGAGGAACAACTCAGGACACAGGTCCTGGAGGAGCAGTTTCAAGGGCTGCCTAGTGGACAGAGGTGACCGTCTGTGCTTAGGACACATCCATCCGCTTTAGGTGGGTCCTCCTAGAAGAACATCATTCATAGGCAGCTCTTTGGCACCACACACTGATCCTTAGTTGAGGCCTTCTGGATCTTTTTCTTGGATTCCATATAATGGCTAGAGAGATTGGGGGAAGGGGTGCATACAGGAAGGAAATAGGGTGATCACCTCTTGTCTGGATTCCTCCTCACTGTTCCTTCCCACTAGGTCATGGACCCTTTCCTGCTTCTGTCCCTCTGATCCCATGATCTCCTGGGGCCTCCGCAGTCAGCATGTGATCTCCACACATCACCCCTTGGTGAGCCATGCTGAGTCTGAGAGTAGAGAGAGGTAGGGTCAAGTGAAGAGCAGGGCGAAGAGCCCTCACTACCCAATCCTCAGACAGCGCCAGGAGCAGCCATGCTCCACACTCAAGGCCCCAGACCCTGGCTATCAATAGGACTAAGGGTGTGGATGGAGATGAGTCTCCAAGGCCCCCTCAGCACTCGATTCCCATTCCAACAAGAAGCTTGTTGTCCCCTCCAATCTGTGCAGAGAGAGACATGAGGGGTCCCACATCCCAGGAGATTCCCTCCCATCCCACCCCCTGCTCAGATTCTCTCTTGGACTTCCCTCAGCTGCTGGTGACTTCTTCTTGTATGAAAAGACAAACACAATAATGGCAATAACAAAGCAAAGGAAGCAGCCACAGCATTCCAATGGTTGGTCATCCACTTTGGGGCACCATGGCCTTTCCTGGAAAAGGGGTTCATATTAATCTGGGCTCCCCAGGACCATGGGCCAGCTTTCTTCTCCCCACCCTGACTGCTGACCTGATCAGGGCCAGAGCCCCCTCCATGATCAGCCAGGCTCATCCGAGGGTACAGGGTGTGCACTGTGGTTCTAGAGGCTTCCACGTAGCAAGAGAACCTCTGCTTCTCTTCCTGGGGAGTCATTATGGCCACAAATATCCAGTAGGTCCCCTTCCCACCAGGAAGGACTCCCTAAACTGCTGGGCATCCTGGCTCAGGGGTTTCTCATCACCTGAAACAAATCAGGGAGATTCTGATTCCCGAGAGAGAAACTGAAAGCCCAGGACGTCATGGTGACCATACCCTCCAAGGCCTGGCTGCAGGTGACCTTCACAGTTGGAGACACGGGGGAAGAAAGCACAGAGCCAGCCATGCACGTGGCAGAATGCTGCTTCCCTCTCAGGGAGATGGAGATGACAGGTCTACTTCTCCCACCTTTCCAGCTTTAGATGAAGCCCTCATTGACCTCAGACCTTCTCCAAGTCTGTTGTGCACCCTCAGACCCAATTCCTTTGGGGTGACAGGAGGATTCACCTGGATCCAGGGCTCACTCTGCTGGATCCTCGTGTGGGTGCTGAGGGGAGGGTACGAGGGATGGGCTCCTGGGATGAGGGGACTATAAGGGAACTATCTGTGGCAGGGAGGATGGGGGCTTCCTCTCCTGCCTGACACCCACCTACCTTCTTGGTTCATTTTTCTATCAGAGGGTCCACAGCTTCCCTGGACTATTCACACTGGGAGGGTGCATTTCCACCCCCAGCTGCTTGGTGTCTCTATCTGGAGGCTGTAACAGCACAGGTGGGTCACAGTACAAGGGGCCACAGAACATACATGCATCCCAATGGACAGGGAGGGTTTCCTTGCACAGGGTTATTGGTGGGAGGCTCCACACCAGGGTTGAACATGTCTTCCCCAGAAGTCCATCCAGGATTCCAGGTATTTCTGCAGGCTTCCACAAATCTCTCCCTGCTCATAGGCTGCGGAATCCTGGTTGGAAAGCCATCCTGCATCTTGATTTCCTTAGGCAAGTTCTGAGCCAAGGACCAAGGAACCATCCACCCATGGGTCTTCAAGTCACAGGGGAGGAAGAGCTCCTGTCACAGCGGAAATGTCCGAATCCCCGGTGCTGTTGTCCTCTTGGGTCCCCCAACCCCAGATCTCCTGGAGGGGATGCGAGCCTCCTGCCATCCAGCCATCCTGTGTCACTCTGCCTTCCCCACACTGGTGACAGACTCCCGCCAGAGGGGCCCGTCCCTGCTCTCGTCCTCATCGTCCCTGTGCTGGCTGAGTGACGACCACCCCGGAGCTGAGGTCCACAGACCCTCAGTCCTCACCCCCACTGCCAGGCAAATCCAGTGGGAAGAGACAGGTGCCTGCGCTTGGCCCAGAACTTCCCTGGGAAAGGCTTCCCCTCACTCCTGCCCCCACCCCGCCTCACCTCCTTTCTGGGCCTGCAGAGCCATGGTGTCTGCCTGAGTCTTTGTGAGGCTCTTCCCGCTCTCTCTCAAGTCCCTGGTCTCTATGTTCCATGTCCTACATCCCAGGACTGCCCTGCCCACAATCCCTGAGCCTCTGCCATGTCTATGTCACTGTCGTCATGCAGGAAGGCCTGGCCATCCGCACGCCCCTCTGTGAAAAATCTCTGGTGCACAGATCCATCCTGGGACAGCACCTGAAAATATAACAAAGACCATGGGATCCTGGCAAGGAGGAGGCTATAAAGGAAACTGCCTCCTGGAAGTAACTGCTCATCAAGTAGATCTCAGAGAAGCTCTGCTGTCCTGAGCTGCTTGAAGTCTTGAGGAAGCAGAAAATGCACACGTACAAGGGACAGGAAGGGGCTTTCCTATACAGGAAGATAGGCAAGGGGCCTGAAGGGGAGGAGAGATGGAATGGCAGTGTAGGCTGGGGGTGGACACGGGCAAACACCAGGACAGGAGCCAGGAGAGGGAGGCAGGGGCTCCTGGAGGTGGTGTGGGTAGGAGGTCAAGAGCAGACACTGGCCTGCAGGGGGCAAGCGAGGGGCAAGAAGGCCATGCTGAAGGAGAGGTCTTGTCACACGGAGGTTGGACAGTGGGGGGCTCAAGTTTGAAGCATCTGTGGTCAGAGCAACCATGGTGCACAGGCGGGTTAGGGTGAGTTCCAGGGTCAGGAGCTGCTGCCTGTGGCGAAGACTCATCAGGTATGAGGGGGAGAAAAGGGGCGGGGCCGGGGAGGAGGGGGCACAGCGAGGCAGAGGGGCTGTAGGGTGGTTGTGATCACAGAGAGTCTCAAATCACTGCTCCAAATGTTGCAATTTGTCATTCTTTTCCATTCCTGGCCCCCAATTTCCATGGCCAGAACTTGTATCCTCTTCCCACTTAAAATATTTCAACATTTAAAAATCTTGATGGAGGGCAGAGACCCTAGAGAGGAGAACCTGCTTTGCCAAACAGTCTTGCATTGGACATGGCATGAAACTTCAGTCACGTGACCACCTGCCGGACTCTGCCTCAGGACATGTGACAGGTAGGCTGGGACAGTACTCCATGGCATTTGGCACTGGTGTTTGAGTGACAGTGGTGTTATGCAGTTACAAGGGGCAGCAGCAATAGCAGTCCTAGCCTCAGAGTCCACTGTCCTACATCAGGGGACTCTGGTGTGACCAGTGGCATCTAAACCCAGCAGCAGGGCCCTGGTTATATGTGAATTTCCACCTAGGATCCTTTGTGCATTCTCTTCCTGTCTCTGGAGACTCAAACCTGTTTTGTGATTGAAATAGAACTAGCCCCACACTCTCTCTCTCATCACAAGTCTCTGTAACTGAACATGTGTATCACAAAGAGTCAGATCGATGTAGGGAATAGCTTCAGAGAGCATGATTTCAGACATTTTTTTCCAGCTTTACTGAGATATAACTGACACACACCATTGTGTAAGTTTAAAGGTACAACCTCTTGATTTGATACGTTTCTATACTGCAAAATGTTTACAACCATAGCATTAGCTAAGACCTGCCTGCATCGTGTCACAGAGTTACCATTTCCTTTTGTGTGGTGTAAACATTTAAGATCTACACTCTTCTCATCTCAGAGATTTTATATTGAGCTGATAACTACTTCCTCTATCTGCTGCCTAGCTATGCCCCATGGAGAGATTGTGCATCTCCCAGCAGGTCTTGCATTTTTCTTCCTACAAAAAAAAGAATTTTTTTTTAATGTGATGTAAGACTCCGTCCCACAATAAGGTCTCTTACCAATGACTTCACGGCTTCTCTATCTGGTGGATCCCCAGGATTGCTTATGGATTTGTTACAAAATACTCAGGCCTCTCCCCACCTACCATGTTAGAGAGCTGGGCATGGACCCAGGAATCACTTACTTACTAAGCCCCACAGGACAGGCTGATGCACAGCCACGTGGGCCTCCTACTTTATGTGCTTGCTGCTCTGTGTGTGCTCTGAAGACCAGCAACAGCATCAACGATGTTATAACCCCAGAATCTCATGCTCTACTCCAGACTGTCTAGATGTTCCTAATTCCAGGAAATTCCTGAGCACACTGAAGGTTGGGTCTCCCTGGTCTGAGTGCCTTCTAAGTGCAGAAGCAGAACTGTGCAGTACGCTCTGGGTGTGCTCCGATTAGCTTGCTTAGCACTGAGGAGTCCATAGTTTGGTCCTGTTCCTTTCTCTTCTATGGCCATCACCCCCATCATGACCTTATCTATGCTAAAGGCTTTTAACATCACTTCTATGGTGTCATTTTCCATATATATTTCTCCAACTCAGATATTTCTCCCACCCAGCACTCTATATCCAGCTGCCAACCTCACTTGCATTTATAATAATCTCAGAGCCTACATTCCTAAATTGGGTGCTTGTGATGCCACTTCCCCAAATGTCCTTCTTCCAGAGTCTTCCCTGTTTCCATGGAAGGCTCTCCTCATTTCTACTTAGAGTCTGAAGTATTAGATGTTGTCTTTGATTCTTCCTTCCTAGAACCCAGAATTAATACACTAGGAAATGCTGCAAAGTCCATCTTTACATGTATCCAGGACATACATGCACACACACAAAATAACCAGAGCACAGTCACTTCCTATTATTTTCTCTTCTCAAACCCCAACATACATCCAACACCCCCTCCTGGAACACTGCACTCGTTTTTTACAGTTTTCCCACAGGTGCTCGTCCTTCACCTCTCGGTTCTGCACACAGCAAGTGCATGCTTCTAAGAGAAGTAGTACCAGGTGGATCATCTGTTCTACACCATCTGGTGACTCCACATGTCACTCGAGAAAACTCAAACCCTGCCAATCCCAAGGCCTAGACATCTGACCTCATTTCACATGCTCTCTGCTCCAGCCACAGTGGCCTCTCACCCTTCCTTGAACACAGGACACACTCCTGCCCTCGGCATGTGCCCTGGACGTTCCCCTGCCTGGAAAGAACTCCCTGAGACACGCTCTTCATTGATTCCTCATGACGTTCATGTCTCTCAGAGGTCAGCTTCCCAGTGAGGCTCACACTTACCACCACAGTAAAGTAGCCACCTTCCCTGTCCCTGCACAGGTAACTCTCTCTCTGGGTCACCTTCCTCAAAGCACCTGCCAACTTCCTATTTAAGCACATCCCTTATTTACCACATTTGTACAATATACAGTAGACTCTGAATTATACTGGTTTCACCTGTGCACATCCACCAATATGTGGACTTTTTTACACTAAGTACTGTCAATGCAGTTCTCTTAAATTTTCTTCAGCTTAAATTATTGTAAGAATACATATACATATATGTGTAACATACAAAATATGTGTTAAGTGACTGTGTTTTCAGTAAGGCTTCCTATCAACAGTAGGTTATTATTAGTAGTACTTATGTTTCAAGGGAGTCAAAAGTTATACTTGGACTTCCGACTACAAAATGGGGTCATTGCCCTCAATCTTCACATTGTTCCAGGGTCAAGTGGAGTGTGGCCCTCACCACTAGGACATATCCTCCACAAGACCAGCAGGTTTGCCTCTTTTTAGAGTCACTGAGGTGTCCTAGGTGAAAACATAGCAGGTCCTTCACGTGGCACACGACATTATCCATGGAACGAGTGACCAGCGGAGAGGATCTCTCTTCTGAATGAGCCTCAGGCACAGCTGGTCAGTGGCAGCTCCCACACAAAGTGCCCCCACTTCACCACCAGTGCTGCCTCTACTTCCCCCAGCGCTACTCTCCCTTCCCTCTCTCAGCTCAGCTTCCCCCTCCCACAGCGGTTCCCCTGCACAGCACAGCACACAGTTACAGTCCTGTCTTCAGAAACACTGTACTTAGGCTCAATGGGGCCCTTTCTCCAACCAAATAGAAATCTCTGTGAGACCCTGCTTTATAAATCCATGAATCTGGATGGGAACCAGCACCAGCATCACTAGAACTAGGGCAGGGAGAGGGAGCAGAGGGGCAGGGAAGGTAGAAACTAACTGAAGTTGAAAAAGGATGAGAAACTCTTGGATTCCTCTCTGTCTACATCAGTAATGTAAAGAATAATCCAGAAGACAGCTCTAGAGGGAGGGGAAGAGGTGGATGACTGAAAATTCATTTCCCCAAACCACAGGCACTCCTGTGTGCAGGGGCCACCTAGGCCTGTGGGAATGACAGCCCGAAGGACTCCTGGTGCTGTAACTGCAGGGTCACCCGGGGAGAATGGGACGGGAACTTGTACACAGGTACAAGAACAGGACTGATGCTCCACAGAAGCAAACAAACAAAGAAAAAACACCCCCAAAAGATGTGGGCTGAGGCAGGACCAGGATGGAGCCTGGGCTGAGCCAGGTGTAGGAAGCTCTTGCTGCACAGGGTCCTGTGCTGGAGTCTTGCTCCGGCCGGTCCAGGGTCCCTGAAGGATGGACCGTGGAGGCGAGGGAGGGATGAGAGACGCAGGAGATTCTTTCTGGTCACCAACTGGACTCTCTGCACTGTCTGAGACTCAACTTTATTTTATGATTTAGTGTTTGGGGGACAGCACAGAAGTGGCATTCTGATGATAAATTCTTTCTTCAGTAAAAATTCTCCGGAACATGATATGCATAAGCGTATGGGGAACAGCCCAGAAGGGGCATTAGTACATTAAAGGCAAAAGTTAGTTCTTTGCAAGCAGGGGTTAATAGCCTGTTTATCCCTTAATGGGAGTATTAAGAAAACCAGGTCTTTCAGGAGCTCAATGTTGCTCCCACAGCCATACAAGAAGTTCCTATAGTAAGTTCCTTTTAAGGTGCAATCAGCATATCAAGGCCAGAATGAGTCACTCCGATTATCAATCAACAAGGTGCCTTGGGGGTCATTGCTCAAGCAGAAACAATTGGGTGGGGGTGGATATGGGTCACCACCTGATGGTAAGAGTCCCTGCAACTTACCTTAACAAGGAGTTTTTTTCAACTTATGAGTTCAGAAATGGCTCCCAACAGTCCTGGTGACAGATGACGTCCAAATCCTTGCGATCACAGGTCCTGGGGAGACAAGGTTCCACAGAAGGGGCAGGGACAAGGAGCAGGGACAGGACCCAGCTGAGGAGTGAGCAGGTCATACTAGTGATGCACTGAGCACTGACCAGGCACTGGCCCCGTCCACGCTCAGTTCCTCAGGGCCCTCTCCTGTCCATACCTGCAACAGTTAGCACAGCAAACACGCGGGTTCTGGAAGGTTCTCAGTGCTTTCATTTATTTTCTGTCGCAACTTTACAAATCTTCTCTTTCATTATTTTCATCATCACCACATACCCAGAATTACAAAACACAGCTTCATATCTGGGTTCTCATTTTCAATAAAGAAGTAACACGTCAGGACTCTGTCCAACATGAAATAAACATAGGGATGGAGACGGTCCAGCCCTGTCTCTGCAGGAACAGGAAAGCAGATCAGAAAGGGACAGTATGGGGAGGGGTCACGGTGGGCAGTGTGGGCCAGTCTCCTGCGTCCTCACACTATGCTAACAGGAACACAGACACATTCTGACACCATCTGCAGAAAGAAAATCAGGGGCTCTGGATGTCACCAAGTGGGAGTGTGGACAAATCTTGCATCGCTCAGTTCCCCAGGGGCTGCTGGGGTCACACTGTGAAAAAATTAATCATGAACACATTCAGATCAGTCACGTAAGTGGCTCATCCTCAACAGTCCCCCGCATGTCAAAGTGTCCCTAGCGCCCCCACTCCTCCCCACTTCAGGCCCTCCAGATCTTACCTTTAGGAGCCACTAGGGACGAATCAGAGCCCTGGGCGCTGTCATCGCCTGGGGTAGAACAAACAGGACGTGACCAGAGCCACAGGAGATGAGACTGAAGGAGGAGCTATTCGGGGGGGAGGGGGTGACTCCCCATGGGGTCCTGTCTACACTATCTCAGAGTTTTAGGGATCACCCCTCCATACTTACATGCAGCATGAGAGTAGCTCGGTCCTTTTCCTGCTGTGGGAAGAAAACATCACGTTAGAGACCTGGGACAGCTGGGCTATCAGGTCCTAGAGCAACCTCTTAGTCCTGGTCCACAATGAAGTTTCCAGAATTCTGACTGAAGACCCAGGACAGGATGGGGAAACAGGAAGAAGGTGGGGAGGGGGATGGGAAATGGTGCACAGGACCACCTGACTTACTGGAGGTCTGATCTCACCAGGGAGCTTCCTCTCTGTCCTGTAACTGCTTGGAATCAGGTCCCCATTGCCAAAATTACNCGCAGGCCTGGTGTCCACAAGCTCCGTGTCCTGGGTGTGGTCCTCCCCATCTCGCTGCCAGGTCAGGGTGATCTCCGCAGGGTAGAAGCCCAGGGCCCAGCACCTCAGGGTCACCTCATGGTCAGAAATGCGGTGGCGGGTCACGTGTGTGCTGGGAGATTCTGAAGAAGAAGAAGCAGAAAATCCACCCTGGGGTTTACCTTCAGGGGCCACTGAAACTGCATCCATGTGAGCATCCTGAGGTGGACAGGGCAACGGGTTTGGATGGAAGAAGCACAAAACCCTGACACTAGTCTAGCCTATGGGATCTCCTGATCCTTGTTAAGTTCTGGAGTCTGGGAGAGAGCCCGGGGAGGAGGCTGCAGGTCCAAGGGGGAGGACACACTGTGGTCCTGACTGTGGTAGAGGGTGAATGACTCAGAAAACCTGCAGTCACATCTCCAAAGATGTTCTCAGATGGAGAACGGCCTTGAGAGGGAAGGTCAAGGTTCACAAGGTCACAGGGAACTGCTGATGGGTTATATCAGGGATGGTCTCAGCCTGAGCCCCAGGGGGAGACTGGATCCCTCACTGTCCTTTAGAGAAAAGCGCCCTCTAGGTGAGTCACCCTCTAGTAGGAATATGAACACCCAGGCGGGTCTCCCTCTTCCCACCCAGCGAGGGGCGCTGTTTTTCCTCTGAGTCCACTTTCCCTCCTCGTGGGCAGCCAGCCCCAGTGGAGGCGAGATCGGGGCGTCCCCGCGGCCCCTGTACCTGCGCGCAGCAGCGTCTCCTTCCCCATCTCCAGGTGCCTGCGGAGCCACTCCACGCACTTGCCCTCTGCGTAGTTCCTGTATTGCTCCGCCTCCCCGGCCACCTCCCACTTGCGGCGGGTGATCTGCGCCGCCGTGTCCGCCGCGGTCCAGGAGCGCAGGTCCTCGTTCAGGGCGATGTAGTCCGCGCCGTCGTAGGCGAACTGACTGTAGCCGCGGAGGAGGCGTCCGTCCGGCCCGATGTCACAGCCGTACATTCTCTGGTAGGTGTGAGACCCTGGCCCCGCCCGCCCCCAGAGCAGCAGTGATGACGGTTAAACCGCCTAAAAGCTCCCGCGGGCTCTTCCCGGGTCGGGGTAGGGGGTCCGGCGGCCTCGCGGCTGCGCTCAGACCCGGAGACTCGGGGCGACCCTGGCCGGTCCGTGGGGATGGGGGTCGTGACCTGGACCCGGGCCCGCGTCGCTCACCGGACTCGCTCTGGTTATAGTAGCCGCAAATGTTCTGCAGGCTCACTCGGAAAGTCTGTGCGTTGCTCTCGGCGATCCGCGTATTCCGGTCCCAATACTCCGGCCCCTCCTGCTCCATCCACGGCGCCCGCGGTTCGTACCTCTGACTCGGGGCGTCGGTGTCGAACCGCACGAACTGCGTGTCGTCCACGTAGCCCACGGAGATGAAGCGGGGCTCCCCAAGGCCGGGTCGGGACACCCCGGTGTGGAAATACCTCAGGGAGTGGGAGCCTGCGGGCGCGGAGGGGTGAGACCCCGGCCGACCCTCCTCCGGGCGCAGGTCCCGGGTCCCAGGTGAAGGCGGCCAGGAAGAAGGAGGAGGGGACTCGAGTGGGGGAGCGCAGGGCGGAGTCGGGGTGGAACTGNCGGGGGTCCCGAGTCCCCGCAGGGCGGTCCCCGCGCTCTTGCCCCGCAGAGGCCCTTTCCTTCCGAGCCCGCACTCACCCGCCCAGGTCTGGGTCACGGCCAGGGCCCCAGACAACAGCAGGAGGAGGGTTCGGGCCATCTGTGAAGAATGTGAGTCGCAGGGGGCGGGGCGGAAACATTTTAACCCGGAACCGCGGTGCCGCTGATTGGCTTCTCCGGAAACCTGACACTAATAGGAGTGTGAACCGAGGCTGCGTCATCAGTATCCAGGCAGAAGGACCTGACACAGGTTGTGACAGGGAGAAGTGAAACCAGGGAGGATGGGGACTCCCCAGCGCTGGGCTTCCCCGCCCCCGACACCCTGGGGCCTGAGACCCTGAGAGGCCAGCCGGGGACCTGGGACTTTGCCCTGACGCCTCACCTACTGCACAGAGCGCTCTTCGTCACACCGTGTCCCTGAATCGTGGCCCAGGAGCTGTGTGAGTCAGTGATTCTCCAACAGTTTCTCCAACAGTTTGTTCTCAGGACATCTGTACAGTCTTACAAATTAGTGAGGATCCCAGGGATAACTTTGTGTCTGTGAGTTCTATCTATCCATAGTTACCATAGTAAGAATAAAATAGGTTTAAATGTTTATTAATTCATTTACAATCATATGAAAACAGAAATATGGTTTTCATGGAAAGTAACAATTTTCCCAAATAAACGGGGCAGTGAGAACAGTAGTTTTTTTCATTCTACATGTTCGTAAGTCACTTTATTCAATTCCATATTTTAATATAGCTACAACCACCTAATAATAATTAAAGAACTGGAGTTTTGGGGAGCCTGGGCAGCCCAGTCAGTAAACAGTTGAAATCCTGATCTCATGGTTTGTGAGATGGAGTCCTGTGTCAGGCTCTGTGCTGACGGCATGGAGCCTGCTCAGAATTCTCTATCTTTATCTCTTTGTCTCTGTCTCTGCCCCTACTCTGGTCATACTCACTCTGTCTCTCTCTGTCTCAATATAAATAAATAAACTTTTAAAAAATCTGGTAGGACTTTTGAATTCTTAAATATCCCAATATCCATTGGCCCTGTTAGGGTTCTTAAGTGCTTATTTCTTCTTGCTTCCCTCCCTGAGGAGAAGCGTTCCCTCAGCTCACGGACTGTGTAACTTATTCACACTAAAGCTACTCCCAGAATTAGAGAAGGTCTCAGGTTTAATGTTTCATAAGTGGGAATATTGGTCTGTTCATTCCAGACCCTAGTTCCAATATTTAGCCCTTTTTCATGGAGTATCTCATTCCTGTCTCCTAACATGTCTGCCAGATTTGTACTGTTCTCTGTATCTTCTCAGAGGCCAGTCTGCTCAGGAAAATCAGAAGCATAAGAGGGAAGGGAACAGTAAGTTATACTGAGAGCAAAAAAGTTACCATGTAGCGGGGAGTAAGATGACTTAGCAGGATTCATGCAGAGGGTGTACTTCCTGAAATCCCTGACTCTGGCACATTGTCTCCCCTCCACACACACCCCCGTGGGCCCACATCCCCCTACTCCCCACACACAGACAGAGATCTTTGTGAAGTCTGTGCCGCATTGCATTGCCCTGGCCCACCTCCTGGTGGAGCAGAACTTCCCAGGCATTGCCATCCACCATGGAAGCCCCCGGGGGTTGGGGGGTGGGGTGGGCAGAATTGAGTCAGTGATGGAAAGATGTCTTCTGTGTTTGGGAGGAAAGAGACCACTGATTGAAAGGACTGTGAACATTTTTCTAATTTTCTTTCTGACAAGGGTTTCTTGGTGTCAGTAGTTTAAAGACCTTCTATAATGAATTCTTGTGGCCACCAACCTATATGACTGAGGCATGGACATTAAGCAGGTGAAAACCACCATCAACTTCCATCTGCCTGGGGATCCCCACACCTACCTGCATCGGGTAAGCTGCACATCCACACGGGCATCCCAGGGGCCCCTCCCACCCCCTGATTTCCTACGTCTTCATACCTTACATCCTCGTCCCTCCGTTTGGGTGTCTTCCTACTTGGGGGTCTTCCAGTGCCACCCTCTGCCTCCTTCCAGGAGGCCTGAGCAGGCCAGTTCCCTCTCAGGCTTTGCCGTCATATTTGTGTCAAGTGAAAACCATGCCAAGATGCTCAGTGAGGTGCAGGGTCACACTGAGGTCAGTGGTAGTGAGCTGCCCGATGAGATGGACATTTCCTCCTCCAGTGAGTATTGATCTCATGAAACTGGTTCCTCCAACTCTTCACAGTCTCCTTGTTCCTTGGAGACTTTATCTAGGACCCTGTAGTGCAGGCAATGGTGCCTGATGCCTAATGGGTGCCTGACACGTTTATACCCCCGATCTTGACGCCATGTTGGGATGTTTTGTTTACTTCTATGTGGGATCTCTTTCCTCTCTTGTCCTATTAATTTTTTTTCCTCCCAGTCTCTCTTCAAACCCCACACTCCATACAGACATCTGCATGGGGGTGTGTATTTCTGCCAATCTCACTTAGCCTTTCCATGCCTTATTGTAACTGTGCATCTGTTGTCTGCAGTTGCAGCCATGGGAGAGGACGCAGCCATTCGCAGAGCCTGATGCAGGTCTCCCACCCATGAACCAGGTGATCATACATGACCTGAGCTCAAATCAAAAGTCAGAGACCCAACCAACTGACCCTTCCAGGCACCCCTACAGTTTATTCTTCCTAATTACTTTCTTATTAAAAATATTTAAATTTGAATATAGTGACACAGATTTCTTTTAGTTTCAGATTTCTTTAATCACAACAGAGTGACTCAACTTCTGTACCCATATTTTTCTTTTTTTTTTTAATATTTTTTATTTATTTCTAGGAGAGAGAGAGACAGCGTGAGCAGGGGAGGGTCAGAGAGAGAGGGAGTCACAGACTGAAACAGGCTCCAGGCTCTGAGCTGGCAGTCAGCACAGAGCCCGACGCGGGGCACGAACCCACGAACCGCAAGATCATGACCTAAGCGAAAGTCGGACACTTAACCGACTAAGCCACCCAGGCACCCCGTGTACCCATATTTTTCTTTGAGAGAGAGACAGCAAGAGCAGAGAAGAGAGGCAGAGAGAGAGAAAGAGAGGAGTGGAGTGAGAGAATCTCAGGTAGGCTCAAACCCTGCTGAGCTCGAACCTGTGACTCAGGGATCATGACCTGAGAACCTACTGAAGCCACCCAGGGGCCTTTCACCTTGTGTCTACACCATGCTGGACTCACTACAGTGTAGCCGCCATCTGTCACCGCGCAGTGATGTTATAGTCTCACTGACGATATCCCCTGTGCTGCCCCTTTTATTCCTAGGAGCTGTTCCTTCCATAACTGGAGCCTGTGTCTCCCACTCCCCTCACCCTGGTGCCCGTCCTCCCAGCCCCTTCCCTCTGGCCAGCATCAGTTTGTTCTCTGTATGTATAGGTCTGATTCAGCTGTTTGTTTCTTTATTCATTTGTTTTGGATTTTTTTAGATTCCACATATGAGTGAAATCAGATGGTACTTCTTTCTCAGTCTGATTTATTTCACTTAGCAGACATGTTACCCTGTTTGTCCACCCATGTTGTCACAAGTGGCAACACATATTTATATGTATGTGTATGTATCACACATCTTCCTTAGCCTTTTGTCTATGGGTGGATACAAGTTGTTATCAGTGTGGATTTTGAAAACACCTTCACACTCTGAACATCATCTGGGATGAGGGCGCCCCCTGGTGTCCGGGGCCCTGTCCAGGTGCTGGGAGCTGAAGGAGACCCTAGGGAGGGCCTGGCTGAGGAGGAGAAAGGCAGCTGGGTCTTCTCTCCTTAGTCCTGTGGCCGCACGTGGGGTGGAAGGTCAGGGGACACCCCCACTGCTCTGCTCTCAGGTGGATTCGGACTGAGGAGCCTGAGTGGGGCCTGGACTGGAAGTCAGGTAGAGATGTCTGAGCAGAACCTGGGCGTCAGTGGGGAGAGGAAGAAGTTTCTGAGCAGCGCTGGACTCCACAGGGGTCGGGCTCAGGGGTGAGGCAGGACTGCAGGAGAGGAGCGCTCAGGAGCCGGTGCGCCATCGCTGAGGTTTCTGTGTCCCTGTGCACCTCCTCCTCCAGCCCCTTGATGGTAATACAGGGAAAACTGAAAAGTAGAAACACTTCTTTGGGCTCCTTATTTCTAAAGGTTTCAAAATTCAGTTAAACATATATCATTTCTTATTTGGAAATGACATCTCAATGTCTGCATAATACTCCATGGTGTGGACGTGCAACCTCATGGTTTGTTACTTGAAGCCCCGCATCAGGCTCTGTGCTGAAAGCACTGACCCTGCTTGAGATTCTTTCTCTATCCGTCTCCCATCTCTCCCTCGCTCTGTCCCTCCCTGCTCATGGACTCACTCAGTCTCTCAAATTTTAATTTGATATAAGAAACAAACAAACAAACAAAAATTGGTGTTTTCATTTTCTTTGGATAAATACCCAAAAGTGTAATTATTGGATGAAATCATGAATCACAATGTTGTAAACTTAAAGGAATGGATCTGTGTGTAAACTGCACTCAAATAAGAAAGAAAAAAGAAAACAATAATTAGAATACTAGAAAATACTTTGGAAAGGAAGACACGAAATGTGAAACACATGTTGGTAATAAATAAACAAAATGAGAATGTGGAATAAAAAAATGGGAATAAAACTTAATATCTTCAACTTGGCAAAGATGAGAATAGGTGATGAGAGTGTCCAGCAGAGCATCGGGAAATTACACCTTCACAAAGGGTGATAGGAATAAAGAATGGTGTAAAATTTGTAAAGGGTTCTTCTGAAAGATGTCTCCGCAATTTAAATGTGCTTATACTGGGACATACACATTCTCTTTTAGGAGTTTATCCTTTTTTAAAAAAATGTTTATTTATTTTAAGAAAAAGAGAGAGAGAGTGCACGCAGGAGTAGGTGAGGGGCAGAGAGAGAGGAAAGAGAGAATCCCAAGCCGCCCGACGCCAGGCTGGATCGCAGGAACCTGGAGATCATTAGCTGAGCCTAATCAAGAGTCTGATGCTTAACTGAGCCACCCAGGCGCCCCTCCTTTAGGAGTTTAGCCTCAGGAGATAATCCCATACATTCTCGAAAGTATATTTCCAGAGGGGCCCCTAGTCCATCTTTCTTCATGGCCTTGTCAAGAAACTGTTCCAGTCCCTTGGCCTGCGTGTTCTGGGGCTCGGCCTGCAGCAGCCCCCGCACATGCTTTAGCGCCTTCTCATATTCCTTGAGCCAGCAGTTCCCCGCCGCCAGGTAGAACACACAACCCCGCTGCTCCTGTTTGCTCCCTTCGGGCAGCAGCTCCTCCAGGAACGGGGTGCCTGTTCGGTGTCATCACTGCACTTGCTTCGCACCGGGCACCAGGCGTACTCGAACCGCACGCTCATGGTCATGGAGCCTCCTGCCCTCTCAGAAAATTGCGTTTCGAACCTCAGAGGGTCGTCCAAAGACAGCAGCTCATTTTGTACGTCGTCCATGGCTACCGCCCCGAAATCCTCATACCTAGTTCACTACTGTGCCACGGATTCCCTGGTCCCTCCCCCCGTTTCTTTGGAAAGCATTTTTCAAACTTTATTTACAGCTGTCACGGTGAGAAAAAGGAGTTTGGACAGGAAATGGTAGTTTCTCCCTGAGCCTCAAAAAGAACAGATAGAAGTTACGGGAGGTTCATCTTACAGCTAGTTTTTTTTAAATATGATCAATTAGAAATACACACAAGGTACTAAAAACAAAACAAAACAAAACAAAACAAAACAAAACAAAACACAAGACAACAGGAGGCAGGATAGGAGCTCAGCCCCTTGCCTAAGGGAGGCTGGGTCTCTGCAACAGGCTCGCCGCTGCATGTCCGGACTGTCATTGTCGGCCCCCGGCCTGCTCCCTCCACGTGGTCATACTAAGGCATCTAGTGACCAGCAAAACAATAAGTGACCACCCCATAAACACACGTATACACAAAGTAGATTTGTTATGCAGTTTACAAGCACGTTCCTATCACACGGCAAGACCAGGACAAGTGAGACAAAGGAGCAGACGAGAGGGACGCAGAAACACGGGATTTTGAAAGGCAAGGCTCCATCCACAGAAGGAGGCAGGTGCGGGAGGAGGAAGGAGGGAGGACTCCCTGCAGCCAGAGCAGGACCAGCGGGAGCGGGAGAGGGTCGCCCAGGCAGCGCGCTGCAGGCCTCGCCCATTCCCCCCGAGGAGCTGGAAGAAGTTGCCACCCGTGTGTGTAACACAAGCAGACAACACAGGGCAGGGGCACAGGGGCTGGGGGCTGGGCGTTACTTTTGTTGTTGAACATAAAAAGAACTTTGATTTCATAAGAGTTGTGAGAGAAAACTAAAACATGAAGTAATATAAAATTAAGTCAGTAATATTCATGATGATGAGGGCCTTACTGTAACTGTTCTCCTCAAAAGACTAATAACATGGTATCTAGAAGGTTAAAATCCATCTCTTCCTTCCTTTCGCTTTGTGAGATTAGAACCGTGGTTCTGTAATTTCACAGTAATTTCTTTTTTTTTAATTTTTAAACTTTAAAAAAATGTTTTTTATTTATTTCTGAGAGAGAGAGAGAGAGGCAGTGTGAGCAAGGGAGGGTCAGAGAGAGAGGGAGATACAGAATCTGAAGCAGGCTCCAGGCTCTGAGCTAGCTGTCAGCACAGAGCCCGACACGGGGCTCAAACCCACGAAAAACTGTGAGATCATGACCTGAGCCGAAGTCTGACGCTTAACCGACTAAGCCACCCAGGCGCCCCATAATTTCACTGTAATTTCACTTAATGGGAGCAATATTATCAATTCTATACTATTTCAGAAAAAGAGAAAACATTTTCAACTCATTTTATTTAGCTCTTTTATTACTCTGATACCAAAATCAGACAAAGGCATTATACGGAAAAGCATTTGAAAACAACGTCTTGATTTGCTAATATCTGTAGTTGGGATAGCCATTCTTTTTACATGAAGAGTGGTATTTCTTCCATTATTTCTTCATTACACCGAAGAGGTGTATTTCTTCCATTTCAACTTCCGGTCTGTTTCTGGGCTGATATACCATCTATAACAAATTCAATCTAGGCATCTGTCCACTTACCTGGATTTCCATTCTATTCAAGCAGTTTTTGCTCTTCAGATACCTTCGTCACTTTGGAATTACTGCATCGCAAATTATTTCAGGAGAGTTTTGTCCAGTTGGATTGCGCTAGCCACTCTTAAAATTATACAGACTGCCCCCAATACTATACTGGCTGGTGTGGAACAAGAGAACATTGTATCTTTATATCCATCTCCCTTAGGAACGATTGGCTTCTGTTAACCACATTCCATTGTTATAACTATAGCTGCTATGATGCTGTGTAAAACCTAAAAGGTCCTTTTTATGCAAGTGACATTTTCTTTCTTTTTTTTTAAACAGTTTATTGTCAAGTTTGTTTCCATACAACACCCAGTGCTCATCTCCACAAGTGCCCTCCTCCATGCCCATCTCCCCTCTCACCCCCCACACCCATCAGTCCTCAGTTTAACATTTTAATTTAATGTACCAAATTGTTTATCTAATTTTTATAATATGGTTTAAAGAGATCCTTTCTAAGATGACATTATGTGAACTTTACTTAAGGAATGGACAATGTGTATTATAAAAAGAGTTTATAATTAGATCAAATTATATAGCAGATTGTGAGAGACCTATAGATGTTACTTTTAAAATCTGGAACAATGAAACAGAAGGTTCAGTCATGCAAAGATACTTGAAAAGCAATCAAAATACACAGTAGAGTGACTACAGTCTTATCACTTAATCTTACTCATTCTGGAAGACAGACAGACTTCAACTTTACACTGCTTGGACTTTATTTTGCACAGATTTCAATATTAGTGCAATTTAAGTGACAAATCTCATTCTGAATATAGTTTTCCCTTTAGACGAAATAATTTGTTATGGCAATAAGTAATTATGCATTTAAGGAAAAAAAAAGCCTCCTTCAGTTAGGAGTTTGACCTAAGAACATAATCACATATGTTCTCAAACGTATATTTTCAGGGTAGCACCTGGGTGGCTCAGTTGGTAAAGCATCTGACTTCGGCTCAGGTCATGTTCTCAGGTTCATGAGTTTGAACCTCACATAGGGCCCTGTGCTGACAGCCAAGAGCCTGGAGCTTGCTTAGGATTCTTTGTCTCCCTCTCTCTCTACCCCTCACCTGCTTGTGCCCTGTCTCTCCTCTCTCTCAAAAAACAGAACATCAACAAAAAACCCTATTAAAATTAAAAAAAATTTAAAGTGTATTTACAGGGATGTTTCTTGAATTGAGGTTTGTAAAAACAAAGAATGGAACTTATTTAAGTGCTATAATCAGTATGATAATGCTAAGTATAAATAGTGGAATATGGCTCAGGCATTATCACCTTGTGATGTACACAGAGGGTCAAAGTGAATCATTAACGCAAATGCATGAGGTGCCCCATAGGGGGTCCCTTTGTACAGACAAGGAAAGGGAGACTCAGAGAGGATAAGAAGGTAGTGGAACCAGGGTTCAACCCAGAAAATTTGCACTCAGAGGCCTTGTTGACGCTCTTTTTTTGTTCCCTGTCCATCGGGAGGTGGGTATGACTGTGTACGCCCATGCAAGTGAACTGTTGCAATGTTCCAGAATGTTCTGCGATGGGAGGCTGCTAGGCTGAGAGTCTAGAAGGACATGAAGAGGCTGTGTGACTTACCTGCTCAGATCAAACTAAAGCCCATTATCCCATGTACATCTTGAGGCCTCCAGTGGCTGAGGGTCAGCTGACTCCAGATGTAAAATGAAGAATAAGCATGAGCCCCTGGTGACACAACACTGACACTGTCCTGTGTGAGGTGGGCATTAGCAGAAATGACAGAGACCATCGTAAGTCATCCTGAGACAATGTGTGTGGAGAGAGGTCAGGATATCTCGAGGATAGTGGAAACCTAACAGGTCCCCTCCACTAGAATCAATCATATGTAAAGAGTGTAAGAAGCATATGGCACATGGAACAGAATCTGAACCATACACAGTGGTTTACAATCATAGAAGAAGAAGGAGCTCTTGGGAATGAAAACTATGACCCTAGAAATGAATAATTTACTTGATAAAGTGGATGATTACAGTTGTACTTCCCCAAAGTAGTACCATCAGGAGGTGAAGACAGCAGGAGAGAAAACCTGTTTGGTTCTTAAAATTTTTTTTCTATAAATTGTAAGAATATTTCTCAGAGTTGACAGATAAAAACACTTATGTTGAAAGATCTACCCAAGTTCTTAACTAGACTGGATGACAAAAGACCCACATGAAGACACATCACAGTGAAATGTCAGGACGAGGGGGGAGGAGCAGACACCTTGTAAACCCCAAGAATACAGGCCTGGCGGCTGGAAGACGTCACACAAGGTCCCCAAATCCCGAGGACAACTGTGTCCAGGACAGTCTCCATCGTGTCATTATGTGAATCAGAGCGAGGGTAGCCTAAAGGCATGTCGGATGTTTAGAGTGTGGGTGTCTACTTTCCATGTTCCCTTCCACAAGATATCACTAGGCAAAGGCCAAAATGATGGAGAAAACCAAAAGAGGGGATCACATAGGATCTCGACAACAGGGAGCCAGAAGGAGAGAGGCAGAGGGCCCCCGGGATGAGCTGAAGGGGGTCCGGTGTCGGCCCTGCCCCAGGTGTGCAGACATCCCGTCCACGTGGGTCAGGACTGAGGGCTGTGGGACAGGTGTCTGCACAGACACGAGGGTGGTGGAATCACGGAGGGGCTCGAATCCATTCATGAAGACTTACCCTGGGGGAGCTTGGGGAGGAGAAGAGCAACTAAGCAAATGAAGATACAACATGTATTTACTAGGGAAAATAATAAGTTGATTCAGGAAAGGTAAAGTATTCTTAGTCTACTAAATGCTCAGTTGTGACTAGCATTTCATGGTCATAAAAATGGAAACTGCACACTGTGCTAAGCAAAGTTATAAAAAATTATATGGGGCAGACAGGAGAGTGTGAAAGAAGAGCCAATTCAGTAAAGAGGATGCATAAACCTGAAAACCAGAGAATGAATGCAAGAAGCAGGCTATTTAGAGGCACAGAAGCAAAAATCAGAGAATCAGCTAAAAGATCTAGTGCAGGGGATCTCCGAAATTCAGGAAAGCAGGGGATGGAAGACGGGACATCTGACTGTATATCAATACTGCAGAAGTATTTGACTTTTTCAAACTCTGTGCCTCCATCCATTTGCTAAAGGCAACATAGCGGGTGAGAAATGGAGTCAGGGATGTTCTGAACAGAGGCCACAGAGATGTGGCAGGAGTTGGCGGAGTTATGGGAACAGGTGTTGGATTTTGATGGGAGGATTTTTTGTGGCTTATTTAGTGTTATTTCATGTTGTTGCATGGGAGTCAGGACAGCATGTTTGTATGGGGAATGGCTGAGCCGGCAGAGAAGGGGAAATGGATGATGCGGGTGCCCAAATGGAGGGGCAGCCTGAGACAGGAGGGGCGCCTCCACCATGGCCGCTTAGAAGGTGAGGACACAGGTGCAGCTGTGGGAGAGGGGCAGGGAGGAGTGTGCACTTCTCACCTGAGTGCTTCTTTCTGAGTGAGAAACACTCATCACCTCAGGGAGGGGAGCCAGGATGGGTGCAAGAGACTGAGGAGGGTGAGAAAGTGAGAAGCAGCCCTATCAGAAGTGGGGACAGTGAGCTGACTGGGGAAATGGAATTTGGAGAGAGCAGACCTGGGGCCCCTGAGCTCATCACCTTAGAGAGAGAGAGAGAGAGACAGAGAGAGAGACAGAGAGAGAGAGAGAGACAGAGAGAGAGAGAGTTCCAGCAGCAGGAGTATCTATAATAGACTAGGAGAAAATGCAACAAAATAGCTCAGGTGGGAGAATAACCATCCTTTTTACTTCATCGTCATTTGCTTTTCTCATTTTATATTTTTTCTACAGGGAATATACATTACATCGTGTATATTGTACATCATACATACACATCATAATCAGTTTATACATATTTCCACTTTATTTTTTTATTAAAAGTTTTTTTATGTTTTATATATTTCTGAGAGAGAGAGAGAGACAGTGTGAGCAGGAGAGGGTCAGAGAGAGAGGGAGATACAGAATCTGAAACAGGCTCCAGATTCTGAGCTGGCTGTCAGCACAGAGCCTGACGTGGGGCTCAAACCAACGCACCACGAGATCATGACCTGAGCTGAAGTTGGATGCTTAACCGACTGAGACACCCAGGCACCGCATTTCTTTACACTTTAAAAAGGAAAGAGACGGTAGGAAAGTCAGCAGCTCAGGCCACAGAGCGGGAAGGGCTGAACATCTGTCTGCGCCCTGGGCAGGGGATCACAGGGACTGTGCTCCATTTCTCAGGCCCCTGTCCTCTGGGGGCTGGGAGGGCAAGGGCAAGCAGGATCTTTCTCTTCTTTCATGAGTATGCTCCTTTATTCATTTATTGCTATCTTGTTTTTTTAAAATGTTTATTTATTTTTGAGAGAGAGAGAGAGAGATAGAGCGTGAGTGGGGGAGGAGCAGAAAGAGACACACACACACACACAGAACTTGAAGCACGATCCAGGCTCCAAGCTGTCAGCACAGAGCCCTATGTGAGGCTCGATATCATGAACTGTGAAAGCATGGCCTGTGCTAAAGTCAGACGCTCAACTGATTGAGTCATCCAGGCACCCCCTCATCTTGTTAGTTTTAATGCTTTCTAGGTGATGGCTTTTATATGTTACATGGCATTTTAAGCTATTCTCATGGGAGAATTTGTCCACACAATCTAACCCCCTGCTTCAGAAAGGAAATTCAAAGTTTGAAGTTGAGTGAAGTTGGGTGAAAAAATGATTGGTCCTAAAGTAGAAGATCAGTACCCAAGTATTAATTAATAGTCTGACGATGATCTGTCAAGTGTTACAGATTTTATACTAGTTTATTTTTTGAAAACATCTCTTCAGCACATATGAGAGAATCCAGTAAATAATCACAAATATCAAAAAATAAAGAAGTCACAGGGTAACCCCTCATTTCATAGTCACCCAAGTTCTCTCCCCAAAATCCATCACCGTGAGCATTTCTCCTTTCTCCTGCCCAAAATATACATCCGTGCATATATGTCTCTTGTTAGATCAGTAAGGAAGCTCAGGCCAGAGACTGGGATAAGATATTTGCAAATCACTTGTCTGATAAAGGACTTGTTTTATAATATCCATAAAACCTTTAAAAAGCAACAATAAGAAAACAACTCATTAAAAAAATAAGCAAAAACCTGAGCACACAGCTCACCAAGATGATGTACTCATGGCGAATAAGCACATGAGAAGGTGCTTAACAGCAGGCGTCATTAGGTAAATGCAAAGGGAAACAACAGTGATCTCTCATCACACTCCTGTAAGGATGGCGGGAATCCAAACACTGATAATGTCAAGAGCTGACCAGGATTGGAACAACAGAAAGCCTCAGTCACGAATGGCAGGAAAACATAATAGCACAGTCACTGTGGGGGTCAGTCAGCAGTTTCTTATAAAGCCAAACACAGACTAAGCATACAAGCTGCCGATCCCCCACGAGGTGTTTACACAACTCATCAGAGAACCCCTGTTTGCACAACAACCTGCAGGCACATTTTCATAGTAGGACAGCCCTTAGCTGTGGGCTGCACACGGTGATTTCCTTCCAAAGACTACTTTATGGAAAGGGACAAAGCATAAAAAGGAACTTCACAGGGAGAATCTGGGCAAGACGACCTTTGCCAGGGGGTGAAGGGTAACTTCATCAGTGATGACCAAGTGATCACTATGCTCTTGATATATGTTGTGTTGAGAATGGCCCGTCCAGTTGTGGTTCCCAAACCCTGTAGCCTCAGTCAGCCTAATTCACAGTGAGAGATGGTCTACAATATACCTGAGAGTTCTCAAACATAAAAAAGAAAAGAAAAGAAGACAAAAGAAAAGAGCCAGAAGAGCCTGAAGGAGACACAATGAGCCTGAAGGAGACACAATTGGGACTTAACTCAATGTAGTATCTTGGATGGGATCGTGGAAGAGAAAACAAAACCAGGAGAGGCAAATCCCGAGTGGAGATCAGGAGAATGTACGAGTGCTGCGTCACTGTCTGTGGTAAATGCATGAGGGTGAGGGTGGTGNAACTTCATCAGTGATGACCAAGTGATCACTATGCTCTTGATATATGTTGTGTTGAGAATGGCCCGTCCAGTTGTGGTTCCCAAACCCTGTAGCCTCAGTCAGCCTAATTCACAGTGAGAGATGGTCTACAATATACCTGAGAGTTCTCAAACATAAAAAAGAAAAGAAAAGAAGACAAAAGAAAAGAAAAACTGAGAAATAGTCACAGCCAGAAGAGCCTGAAGGAGACACAATTGGGACTTAACTCAATGTAGTATCTTGGATGGGATCGTGGAGGAGAAAACAAAACCAGGAGAGGCAAATCCCGAGTGGAGATCAGTAGAATGTAGGAGTGCTGCGTCATTGTCTGTGGTAAATGCATGAGGGTGACGGTGGTGGTAACAACAGGGACAACTGGTGTGGGACATACAGGGACTCTGCACTCACTTTGTAATTCTCTGTAAATCTCAAACTATTCTAGAATAAAACAGTTTCTTTTTCAAAATAGCCCTCAGAGAATTAATAGGTCCAAGGGTAAAATGGTCTACTTTTCACTTTTCCTGGGGTTGTTCAAGGGCCTGGAGACAGGGGCTGTGGGGAGGACAGACGGAAACTGCACACACAGGACGGGGCTCCAGAGTCTCCTCCTCTCCGCTGATCCCTGCCTCACCCCTGCACCTGCCCCCAGGGCTGCTCAGAAGGCACCTTCATCCCCCTCCACGCTCAGCCTGCAGGTCAGCCATCTGGGCCTGACTCAGCTCAGCGCAGTCCCCTCCCCTGGCGGTGCAGAACCGGAGGGCGGCAGCGCCCCCGTGTGGCCACAGGGAGGACGACAGGAAACCTGAGTGCCCTTTGAGCTTCTCTCCAGGGGCCTAATGGAACCTTGACCCTGGAGTCTCTGTCAGGTGTTCCTGCTGCTGCTTCCAGGGCTACCGGGTCCTCCTCCAGGGAACCAAGTCTGGGTTCTCCACTCCTAAGATGTGGTGGAAGAAGGGGAGGCGGAGGGGGCGGAGCTCCCCCGGGTGATGACCTGGACCCTGGGGAAGCTCCTGCAGAAGTGAGCAGAGGTAAGAAATAGTGACCTTAAGGGATGGAGGCCAGCAGGAGTGCAGGCGGAGGCACCAGGGACCAGAGGTCAGGGGAAGGGTCAGCACTGGGAACCCTTGTTGGGGAGGAGGGGCTCTGTGTGGAGGAGGCTCCGGGGCATCTGGCTGGGGCCCTGGTAGGTGTCTCTGTTTTGCATCTGACGATCATTGACAGGGGTTAGCTCTGTAATTGATCAGGAAATACACTCATTTAGGCATTTTTCCATGCTTACAGTACGGATAGTTCAAATATCCCGGAATGAAGGGAAAGGAAGAGAGAAGGAATGTGGTTAAGGGGCTTCCCCTCCTCCAGAGCAAAACCCCCTTATGCTGGGGAGGAGGAAGAGGCAAGGAACTGAGAAGAGGGGCGAGCAAAGCCCGTGCACCTTGAAGGGACCTGGTTCTGATTCTGGAGTTTCCGGATCCCACTCCCTGGGCTAAGATTTCACAGCCACCTGCTGTGTCACAGCCACCCCTGTGTCACAGCCTCTGTCACCTGGAGACATTCTCTCTTTGTGAAGACAGGGAGGAGCTGCCCCAGGCCCTCCGACAGGGAGGTGCCTGGAGCTGGGGCCATGGAGGCTGCGTTCAGGGAGCTCTGAGGCAGGATGCCTGATGGAGGCTGCACACTGCAGGGGGCAGATGAACCTTGAGTCAGGCCCAGGCTTCTGCCTAACATTTCCCCCACCACCCAAGTGTGTCCCCTCCCCTCCCCTCTCTCCAGGCCTGCAGGACCCAGGAGTCCTAACACCATGCCCAGGATAGACAAGGGGGGAAGTTCCTGTGGGGGGGGGTTCAGACCCCACAGTTGGAACCTGGAGGGTGGCCCCCTCCCCCAGCTGGAGAGCCCAGGACCCTGGCGTGCTGCCTCTTTTACCCCTTGGTGCACCCTCGAAACAGGGACCGGCTGCCTATGTCCCTCAGGCCTGGCTTCCTGTCCCTGCAAACTGTGAAATCACAACCGCTGCTTGTGTTGCATCTACAGACCTCACACTGTCATTTCTCTGTGCATTGTCATCCGGGTACAGGGAATTCTGACGTCCCTTGTGATTGCTTCTCTAAGTCATAATGATTGGGGGTTTGACACGTGTTCTAATTTCCAAATATTTGGTATTTTCCAGAGATCTTCATGTTACAGATTTCTAATTTAATGTCACCGTGGTTACAGAGTATACTCTAATTCCACTGCCTTTACATTTATTTAGGGCCAGTCTGTGGTCTACTTTGGCTCACAGATGGTTGAAGTCCTCTAGTCCTTGTTCTATTAATAAGAGGAGAGTCTTGATCTCTAAATATAATAACTACTTTCTTTACTTCTTTTCCCTTGTCCCACTTTATGTGTCACCTGTTTTAGAGCTCTGCACTGAGGGTCTTCTCCATTCATTACCTTGTTTGACTGTGACGCTGACCTTTTACCTAATAGAAAGTCCTTCATTGTCTCTAGGATGCTCCTTGTGTGACAGCTGTCTTACTTCAGATTCAGATGAATGCAACATTCCTGACTTCTTACGCTTTTTATTTCCATGGGATATTAATTTCTTAACCTTTACATTTGTATTAATTTTGGTTTTGTAGTTCAAGTGTTTCTATTCTGCATAGAATATAGTCCATCTTGATATTTATGCAGTCTGATAATGTCAACGTTTTGAGTGGAATTTTAGATGGTTTATAATGAATAGGATTCCTGACACAGTAGAATTTGGGTCTTTCATTTTGTTTTTGTTTCTGAAGTGTCTCATGTCTTTTCTGTTCTTTTACCTCCATCTCTACCTTCCTTTGTTTCAAGCAAATCGGTATGCTTATGATTTGATTCTTCTGGTGGCTCTTTAGCTGTATTTATTTCCATTAATTTTTATTGAAGTTGTAGGAATTGAAACCTGCATCTTTAACTTTTCACAATCTACTTAAGGTAACATTGAACTCCATCCAGTAAATGCAGGAATAGAGTTTCATTTAGCCCCCTCTGTGCTAGTATTGTTACATGTGTCACAGCATACATTGTAAGCCACATTATATCATGAATTACTTCGTGTTTGGCACAGTCATATGTCTTTTAAAGAAGTGAAGAAGAAATGTACATATACAGTATAACACCATTTCTGTTGTTAATTACTCCTTTCTGTTTCTGAGTTAACATCTAGTGTCATTTCTTTTTGGCCTTCAGGACTTCCTTTAAAATTAGTTCATGGCAGGGGAGCTCACAATGAATTCTGCTAGCTTATATTTATCTATAATACGTTTATCTAAAATTTACCTCCTCATTTATATTTACCTAGTTTATATTTATCTTTCTTGTGCCATTTCTCCCCTACTTTTGTTTTATTTCATTAAGTTTTCAGATGACATAAATTCTGCAGGTGAGGAAGCACAGTTAGAATAACATCAACAATGGAAGTAGTAAGACGAGGAGCATAGTAAACAGGTCCCTTATCCTAAAGTTTCCTGATGGCCCTTTGCATCGGGTCCTCTCCCATCCCCCAGCCATGGACGACCGCTGGTCTCCTCTCTGTCTGCACCTGTGACATTTCTCGTTCTTTTAGATCCTCTCATGAGGGGCTCTCCTTAGGTCCAGCAATGTGTTCTCTCTTCAAATCTCTTTTGCTTCTGATATTAATATATCAGCCTCCTCATGTCACAGTTTGCTTGGCACAGCTGTTCCACCTGTGTGTTCAGAGTGAAAGTGCACATCTTGTTTGTTTGGTTTTTTATATTTATTTCTTTATATTTGAGAGTGGTGGGTGGGGTGGACACAGGCAAACATCAGGAGAGGGAGGCACAGGCTCCTGTAGGTGGTGAGGGAAGGAGATCAAGGGCAGACATTGGCCGGCAGGGAGCAAGGGAGGGGCATGAAGGCCATGCTGAGGGAAAGGTCTTGTCAGCAAGGAGGGAGGGGCAGAGAGGACCCAAGGCTGATGGATCTCGGCCAGAGCTGTCATGGGGCACATGTGGGTTAGGGTGGGGTCCAGAGCCAGGGGCTGCTGCCTGTGGTGAAGACTCATCAGGAATGAGGCAGGGCCCAGTGGTGGGGATAGAGGGGAGGCAGTGAGGTAGGGGGGCTGTGGGGTGGATTATGACCATAAGGGAGTTTAAGATGGCCCAGTTCCCTGGGGGATGGAAGGGAGAGGTGTGGAGGTTTTCTAAGACAGTATGGTACTGGCACAAAAGCAAACACATAGATCAACGGAACAGAATAGAAAATCCAGAAATGGACCCACAACTATATGGTCAACTAATTTTCAACAAAGCAGGAATGAATATCCAATGGAAAAAAGGCAGTCTTTAACAAATGGTGTTGGGAACACTGGACAGCAACATGAAGAAGAATGAAACTGGACCTTTTCTTATACCATACACAAAAAGAAATTCAAAATGGATTAAAGACCTAAATGTGAGACAGGAAACCATCAAAATCCATAACAACTTCCTACTAGACACATTGCAGGAAGCAAGGACAACAAAAGCAAACATGAACTATTGGGAGTTGGTCAAGATAAAAACCTTCTGCACAGGGAAGGACACAGCCAAGAAAACTAAAAGACAATCTACAGAATGGGAGAAGATACTTGCAAATGACATATCTGATAAAGGAGTAGTTTCCAAAATCTATAAAGAACTTAGCAAACTCCACACCACAAAGCAAATAACCCAGTCAAGAAATGGGCAGAAGACACGAATAGATACTTTTCTAAAGAAGACATCCAGATGGCTAAGAGACATAGGAAAATATGCTAACTTGAGAAAGAATGAAATCCTTCCATTTGCAGCAACGTGAATGGAACTGGAGGGTATTACGCTAAGTGAAATAAGTCAGTCAGAGAAAGACAGATATCATATATATATATTTTAATTTTTTTAATGTTTATTTATTTTTAGAGAGAGATAGAGAGTGAGCAGGGAAGGGGCTGGGAGAGATGGAGACACAGAATCTGAAGCAGGCTCCAGGCTCCAAGCTGTCAGCACAGAGCCTGATGTGGGGCTCGAACTCACAGACTGCGAGACCATGACCTGAGTCGAAGTTGGACGCCCAACCGACTGAGCCACCCAGGCACCCCCAGATATCATATATTTTCACTGATATGTGGAATTTGAAGAACTTAACAGAAGACCATGGGGGAGGGGAAAGGGAAAAAATAGTTACAAACAGAGAGGGAGGGAGGCAAACCATAAGAGACTTTTAAATACAGAGAACAAACTAAGGGTTGATGGGGAGTGGGGGAGAGGGGAAAATGGGTGATCGATATTGAGGAGGACACTTGTTGGGATGAGCAGTGGATGTTGTATGTAAGTGATGAGTCACGGAAATCTACCCTCAAAACCAAGAGCACATTGTATACACTGTATGTTAGCCAAGTTGATAATAAATTATATTAAAAAGAAAGAAAGAAAGAAAGAAACATGAAAAAAGTAAATATGCTAACATTTCACTGCCAGAAAGGCTTAAATGAACAACACAGGAAACAACAGACGTTGATGAGCATGTGGAGAAAGGGGAGCCCTCTTGCAGTGTTGATGGGATTGTAAACTGGTGTAGTCACTCTGGAGAACAGTATGGAGGTTGTTCAAAAAACTAGTGATTAAATACCCTAAGATCCAGCAATTGAACTACCAGATATTTACCCAAAGGGTACAAAATACGTATTCATAGGGGTACATGCACCCCAATGTTTATGGCAGCATTATCAACAGTAGCTAAACTACGGAGAGAGCTCAAATGTCCAACTGATGAGTGGATAAAGAAGAGGTGGTACACACACACACACACACACACACACACAGAGGAATATTACCCAGCTATCAAAAAGAATAAAATATTGCCATATACAACAACATGAATGGAGCTAGAAAGTATTATGCTAAGTAAAATAAAAAAATCAGAGACAGACAAATATCATATGATTTCACTCATATATGGAATTTAAGAAACAAAACAGATGAACATATGGGAAGCAGAAAATAAAAAGAGGAGAGAGGGGAAAAGACCACAAGAAACTCTTAACGATAGAGAACAGACTGAGGGCTGATGCAGGGAGGTGGGTGGAGATCGGTAGATGGGTGATTGGTATGAAGGAGGGCACTTGTTATGATGAGCATTGGGTGTTTTATGTAAGTGATGAATCACTGAATGCTACTCCTGATACCAATATTGTGCTGTATGTTAACTAACAAAAATTTAAATTAAAAATAAAAAAAAAAAGAGTGACTTCTTCATTAGTTACAGTTCTGTGGTTTTCCTGAATATAGATAGTCACGTTGTTTTCCTAAGTCAGGGCTTTTAGGGGCTCATCTGTCCTGTGCAGGACCTGGGGTTTAGTGCCTGATGTGGGGCACAGACTCCTTGCTTTTCAACGAAGTTTTGTATTTTTTAGATCCCAGTATATTTTGAATTCTCATACCTGGGTGGGGGAGGTTTGCTTTTGGTTTTGTCTTTGTTTTTGTTTTTGGCAAGAGTGTCTCTGCCTGTCTTATCAGTTTTCATGCTGTCATTTTATCCTTTGTTGTTCAGGCACAGGTCTTTTTCAGAGGAGATTATCCTGTATATAGTTGTATATTTGTTATGTCCATGGAAGGAGATGAGTTCAGGACTTTGGTAAGCTGCTACCTTGAACCAGACTCCCCAAACCATCTTGATTCCCTTTGCTTTGCAGGAAGTTTTTGAAACTGGGAATTGGGGGTCCTACTATTTTGGCCTCCTTTTTAAAGATTGGCTAATCTAAGTCCCATTACTTTTCTTATGATTTTAGAATCACTTTGTCAGTTCTTACAAAGGAGCATTTAGGTATCTGATAGGGATTGTGCTGAACCTATAGATGAATTTGAGGAACGTTGCCACCTTGACAATATTAAGTCTTGTGACTGTGAACATGTTTCCATTTACTTAGATGTTTTTAAATTTCCCTCAGTAATGTCTTGAAGTTTTCAGAGTATAAGTTTTGCACTTGTTTTGTTAAATATATTCCTAGTAAGTTTTTCTTTCTTTTTTCTTTTTTTTTTTTTTGCATATGACCAACTTGCTTTATTTTTTTTATTTTTTTTTTACAAATAGTTTATTGTCAAATTAGTTTCCACATAACACTCAGTGCTCATCCCCACAAGTGTCCTCCTCCATGCCCATCACCCCTCCTTCCCCTTTTCCCCACCGCCATCAGCCCTCAGTTTGTTCTCAGTATTCAAGAGTCTCTCATGGTTTGCCTCCCTCCATCTCCCCAACTAATTTTTCCCTTCTCCACCCCCATGGTCCCCTGTTAAGTTTCCCCTAATCCTCCTATAAATGAAAGCATATGATATCTGTCTTTCTCTGCCTGGCTTATTTCACTTAGCATAACACCCTCAAGTTCCATCCATGTTGCTACACATGGCCAGATTTCATTCTTCCTCATTGCCATGTAGTATTCCATCGTATAGATAAACCACATCTTCTTGATCCATTCGTCCGTTGATGGACACTTAGGCTCTTTCCATGATTTGGCTGTTGTTGAAAGTGCTGCCCTGAACATTGGGGTACATGTGCTCCTATGCATCAACACTCCTGTATCCCTTGGGTAAATTCCTAGCAGTACTACTGCTGGGTCATAGGGGAGTTCTGCTGTTAACTTTTTGAGGGACCTCCATACAGTTTTCCAGAGGGGTTGCACCAATTTACATTCCCACCAACAGTGTAGGAGGATGCCCGTTTCTCCACATCCTCACCACAATCTAGAGTCTCCTGACTTGTTCATTTTAGCCACTGTGACCGGCGTGAGGTGGTATCTTAATGTCGTTTTGACCTACATTTCCCTGATGATCAGGGACGCTGAGCATCGTTTCATGGGTCTGTTGGCCATCTGGATGTCCTCTTTGAAGAAGTGTCTGTTCATGTCTTCTGCCCATTTATTCACTGAATTATTTGGTTTTTAGGTGTGGAGTTTGGTGAGTTCCTTATAGATTTTGGATACTAGCCCTTTATCTGTCATTTGCAATTATCTTTTCCCATTCCATCAGTTGCCTATTAGTTTTATGGATTGTTTCCTTTGCCATGCAGAAGCTTTTTAACTTGATGAAGTCCTAATAGTTTATTTTTGCTCTTGATTCCCTTGCCTTTGGAGGTGTGTCAAGTAAGAAATTGCTGCGGTTGAGGTCAAGGAGGCTATTTCCTGCTTTCTCCTTTAAGGTTTTGATAGTTTCCTGTCTCACATTCAGGTCCTTTATCCATTTTGAGTTTATTTTTGTGTATGGTGTGAGAAAATGATCTAGTTTCATTCTTCTGCATGTTGCTGTCCAGTTCTCCCAACACCATCTGTTAAAGAGGCTGTCTTTTTTCCACTGGATACTCTTTCCTGCTTCTTCAGAGATTAGTTGGCTGTACACTTTTGTGTCCAATTCTGAGTTCTCAATTCTATTCCATTGGTCTATGTGTCTGTTTTTGTGCCAATACCATACTGTCTTCATGATGACAGCTTTGTAGTAGAGGCTAAAGTCCGGGATGGTGATGCTTCCCATTTTGGTTTTCTTCTTCAGTATTACTTTGGCTATTCGGGGTCTTTTGTGTTTCCACACAAATTTTAGGATAGTTTGTTCTAGCTTTGAGAAGAATGCTGGTGCAATTTTGATTGGGATTGCACTGAATGTGTAGATTGCTTTGGGTAGTAATGACATGTTAACAATACTTATTCTTCCTATCCATGAGCATGGAATGTTTTTCCATTTCTTTGTGTCTTCATCAATTTCCTTCATAAGTTTTCTATAGTTTTCATCATACAGATCTTTAATATCTTTGGTTAGGTTTATTCCTTGGTATTTTAATTTTTTGTGCAATTGGGAAGGGGATCAGTTTCTTGATTTCTCTTTCTGTTGCTTCATTATTGGTGTATAAATATGCAACTGAAGTGCACCTGGGTGGCTCAGTCGGTTAAGCGTCTAACTTTGACTCAGTTTATGATCTCACGGCTCGTGGGTTCGAGCCCTGTGTCAGACTCTGTGCTGACCGCCAGCTTAGAGCCTGGAGCGTTTCAGATTCTGTGTCTTCCTCTCTCTACCCTCCCTGCTCATGCTGTCTCTCTCTTTCTTTCAGAAATAAATTCTAAAAAAATGCAACCGATTTCTATACGTTGATTTTGTACCCTGCGACTTTGCTGAATTCATCGATCAGTTTTAGTAGG
>NW_027529524.1:40265-40793 GCF_008692635.1 Crocuta crocuta | reverse complement strand
GATTTCTGTACGTTGATTTTGTACCCTGCAACTTGGCTGAATTCTTGGATCAGTTCTAGTAGGCTTCTGGTGGAGTCTGTCGGGTTTTCGATGTAGAGTATCATGTCATCTGCAAAGAGTGAAAGTTTGACTTCCTCTTTGCCAATTCTGATGCCTTTGATTTCCTTTTGTTGTCTGATGGCTGATGCTAGGACTTCCAGCACTATGTTAAAAAACAGTGGTGAGAGTGGACATCCCTGCCGTGTTCCTGATGTCAGGGGGAAAGCTCTCAGTTTTTCCGCGTTGAGGATGATGTTAGCTGAGGACTTCTTATAGATGGCTTTTATGATGTTTAAGGAAGTTCTGTCTATCCCAACTTTCTCAAGGGTCTTTATTAAGAAGGGATGCTGTATGTTGTCAAATGCTTTTTCTGCATCTATCAACAAGATCATATGGTTTTTATCTTTCTTTTGTTAATGTGATGTATCACATTGATTGATTTGCGAATATTGAGCCAGCCCTGTAACCCAGGAATGAATCCCACTTGAT
>NW_027529524.1:39336-39690 GCF_008692635.1 Crocuta crocuta | reverse complement strand
CCATGTAAAGTATCATGTCGTCTGTGAAAAGTGAAAGTTTTATTCCTTCTTTGCCAATTCTGATGCCTTTGATTTCCTTTTGTTGTCTGATGGCTGATGCTAGGACTTCCAGCACTATGTTAAAAAACAGTGGTGAGAGTGGACATCCCTGCCGTGTTCCTGATGTCAGGGGGAAAGCTCTCAGGTTTTCCCCGTTGAGGATGATGTTAGCTGAGGACTTCTTATAGATGGCTTTTATGATGTTTAAGGAAGTTCTGTCTATCCCAACTTTCTCAAGGGTCTTTATTAAGAAGGGATGATGTATGTTGTCAAATGCTTTTTCTGCATCTATCAACAAGATCATATGGTTTTTAT
>NW_027529524.1:37253-39127 GCF_008692635.1 Crocuta crocuta | reverse complement strand
TTTTGCTGGCTTGGGAATCATAGTGATTCTGGCTTCGTAAAATGAGTCCAGAAGTTGTCCTTCCATTCCTATTTTTTGGAATAGCTTGAGAAGAGTGGGTATTAACTCTGACTAAAATATCTGGTAGAATTCCCCAGGGGAGCCATCTGGCCCAGGGCTCTTATTTTCTGGNTGGATTCTATATTGTTTATTTCTGCCCTGATTTTTATTATTTCTCTTCTGCTGCTGAGTTTGGGGTCCCCTTGTTACTCTCCTTCTAGTTCCTTTATGTTCACTGTTAGATTTTGTATTTGCACTTTTTCTAGTTTCTTGAAATAGGCCTGGAGTGCAATGTACTTTCCTCTTAGGACTGCCTTTGCTGCATCCCATAGAATTTGGATTGTTGTATTTTCATTTTCATTTGTTTCCATATATTTTTTAATTTCTTCTCAAATTTCTTGATTGGCCCTCTCATTCTTTAGTAGGGTGTTCTTTAACCTCCATGTTTTTGGAGGTTTTCCAGACTTTTCCTGTGATTGATTTCAAGTTTCAAAGCATTGTGGTCTGAAAATGTGCATGATATGATCTCAATTCTTTTATATTTATTGAGGACTGCTTTATGACCCAGTGTGTGATCTATCTTGGAGAATGTGCCATGTACACTTGAGAAGAAAGTGAAATCCATAGCTTCAGGATGTAGAGTTCTAAACATCTCTGTCAAATCCATCTGGTTCAATGTGTCATTCAAGTACATTGTGTCTTTAGTGATTATCTGTCTAGTTGATCTATCCATTGCTGTAAGTGGGGTATTAAAATCCTCTGCTATTAGCACATTCTTATCGATAAGATTGTTTCTGTTTGTGATTGTTTTATGTATTTGGGTGCTCCTCTATTCTGTGCGTAGATATTTATCATTGTTTGCTCTTCCTGATGGATAGACCCTGTAATTATTATATAATGCCCTTCTTCATCCCCTGTTACTGTCTTTACTTTAAAGTCCAGCTTGTCTGATACAAGTATGGCTACTCTGGCTTTCTTTTCACTTCCAGTAGCATGATAGATATATCTCCACCCCCTTACTTTCAATCTGAAGGTGACCTCAGGTTTAAAATGAGTCTCTTGTAGACAGCAAATAAATGGATTTTTTTAAAAATCCATTCCGCTTCCCTATGTCTTTTGATGGGAGCATTTAGTCCTTTTACATTCAGTGTTAGTATTGAAAAATATGGGTTTAGAGTCATTGTGGTCTCTGTAGGGTTCATGTTTGTAGTTGTGTCTCTGGTACCTTGTGTTCCTTGCAACATTTCCCTCATAGAGTCCCCCCTTAGGATTTCTTGTAGGGCTGGTTTAGTGGTGATACATTCTTTCAATTTTTGTTTATTTGGGAAGACGTTTATCTTTCCTTCTATTCTGAATGACAGGCTTGCTGGATAGAGGATTCTTGGCTGCATATTTTTTCTGCTCATCACATTGAAGATTTCCCGCCACTCCTTTCTGGCTTGCCAAGTTTCAGCAGATAGGTTTGTAACGACTCTGATAGGTCTCCCTTTGTATGTTAGGACCCTTTTCTCCCTAGCTGCTTTCAGAATTCTCTCTTTTTCCTTATATTTTGCCAGTTTCACTGTGATATGTCGTGCAGAAGATCGATTCAAGTTATGTCTGAGGGGAGTTCTCTTCGCCTCTTGGATTTCAATGTCTGTTTCTTTCCCCAGATTGGGGAAGTTATCAGCTATAATTTGTTCAAGGACTCCATCAGCGCCTTTCCCTCTCTCTTCCTCTTCTGGAATTTCTATGATATGGATATTGTTCTGTTTGATTGTATCACTCAGTTCTCGAATTCTCCTTTTGTGCTCCTGGTAAGTTTATCTCTCTTTTTCTTGGCTTCCTCTTTTTCT
>NW_027529524.1:35118-36510 GCF_008692635.1 Crocuta crocuta | reverse complement strand
GAAAGTCGGACGCCCAACCGACTAAGCCACCCAGGCGCCCCTATAATTGTGTCTTCTAATTCCCCTATTCTCCTCTCTGTCTCTTCAATCCATGCATTGGACAGATTTTTATACATTTTATCTCCATTTTATTATGCACCTCATTTGTAGCATTTTTAAATTCATCACAACTATTTTTAAGGTCCATAGTCTTTGTAGCAATAGTTTCTCTGATGGCTTCCATGCCTTTTTCAAGCCCAGTGATTAATTTTATGACTATTGTTCTGAATTCTTGTTCAGTTATGTTGCTTATATCTGTTTTGAGCATTTTTGTAGCTGTCACTTCTTCCTGGAATTTCTTTAGAGAAGCCTTCTTCTGTTTCATCATTTTGGCTAGCTTTCTGTCTCTTGTTACTTTTAAAACCTTGCTATGCGCTCTGCACCTGTAAGTACTGCTGTATTAAAGAAGGCTCATTGACTGTCCATGGCCTGTTTGTTCAGGAAGTGTTCTTTAAATGGTGTCTCTTAGTCTATCTTGTTGAGTCTTTGGTTATTTCATTTCCCTACTTGTAGTGATATTTGGGACTCTCCACCATGTGTACTTTGGCTTTTTTCTTTTTTTTTTTTAAACATTCCTTTAGATATATGTCTTTTTAAAAAGTTTTTAAATGTTTGTATTTATTTCTGAGAGAGAGAGAGAGACAGCATGAGCAGGGGAGGGTTGGAGAAAGAGGGAGACACAGAATCTGATGCAGCCTCCAGGCTCTGAGCTAGCTGTCAACACAGAGCCCGACACAGGTCTCAAACCCATGAACCGTGAGATCATGACCTGAGCCAAACTCGGTCGCTTAACCAACTGAGTCACCCAGGCACCCCTACTTTGGCTTGTTTCTTGAGTTAGCCCTGGAAAGGAAAACAGACTAACAGACACACAGGGAACAAAGGCACACAAACGCACAGACAAATCCAACAATCAAGCAAACCAAAAGGGAAAAAGAGAAAGAAAAAGAAAAAAAAAAAAAAACCAAAGACAAAGGAAACTACAGAAAATTTAAAAAGAAATTAAAGAAGACTCAAAAAAAAAAAAAGGAAAAACATTTCATCCTCATAGACTGGAAGAACAAATATTGTTAAAATGTCAATACTACCCAGAGCAATATACATATTCAATGCAATCCTTATCAAAATAACACCAGAATTCTTCACAGACTAGAACAAATAATCGTAAATTTGTATGGAACCAGAAAAGACCTTGAATAGCCAAACAGTGTTGGGAAAACTGGACAGCGACATGCAGAAAAATGAACCTAAATCACTTTCTTACACCATACACAGAAATAAATTCAAAGTAGATGAAAGACCTAAACATAAGACAGAAAGCTATCAAAACCTAGAGGAGAAAATAGGCAACAA
>NW_027529524.1:0-34739 GCF_008692635.1 Crocuta crocuta | reverse complement strand
CCTATTCTCCTCTCTGTCTCTTCAATCCATGCATTGGACAGATTTTTATACATTTTATCTCCATTTTATTATGCACCTCATTTGTAGCATTTTTAAATTCATCACAACTATTTTTAAGGTCCATAGTCTTTGTAGCAATAGTTTCTCTGATGGCTTCCATGCCTTTTTCAAGCCCAGTGATTAATTTTATGACTATTGTTCTGAATTCTTGTTCAGTTATGTTGCTTATATCTGTTTTGAGCATTTTTTGTAGCTGTCACTTCTTCCTGGAATTTCTTTAGAGAAGCCTTCTTCTGTTTCATAATTTTGGCTAGCTTTCTGTCTCTTGTTAATTTTAAAACCTTGCTATGCGCTCTGCACCTGTAAGTACTGCTGTATTAAAGAAGGCTCATTGACTGTCCATGGCCTGTTTGTTCAGGAAGTGTTCTTTGAATGGTGTCTCTTGGTCTATCTTGTTGAGTCTTTGGTTATTTCATTTCCCTACTTGTAGTGATATTTGGGACTCTCCACCATGTGTACTTTGGCTTTTTTCTTTTTTTTTTTAAACATTCCTTTAGATATATGTCTTTTTAAAAAGTTTTTAAATGTTTGTATTTATTTCTGAGAGAGAGAGAGAGACAGCATGAGCAGGGGAGGGTTGGAGAAAGAGGGAGACACAGAATCTGATGCAGCCTCCAGGCTCTGAGCTAGCTGTCAACACAGAGCCCGACACAGGTCTCAAACCCATGAACCGTGAGATCATGACCTGAGCCAAACTCGGTCGCTTAACCAACTGAGTCACCCAGGCACCCCTACTTTGGCTTGTTTCTTGAGTTAGCCCTGGAAAGGAAAACAGACTAACAGACACACAGGGAACAAAGGCACACAAACGCACAGACAAATCCAACAATCAAGCAAACCAAAAGGGAAANGGAAGAGCATATACAAAGAGAGAAATGACAGGGGCAGGGAGAAAGCGAAATTGGACAATGACCAAGCAGAGACTAAGAGGCTTAATTCAGAGAGAGAAAGAGGAAAATATGTAAGGAGGCGAGGAGAAAGAAATGAAGATAATGTTGCCCAAAGAAAGTATATACTCTGATTACTCTAAAGAAAGAGAGAAATAGGAAGGTAACGATGGAAGTGTAGAATATACATCTGGAGAATGAATTAAATGTGACTGTTTAAGCAAACCAATGACCAGAGTACCCAGTCCAGCAGAGGGGAGGGATATGAATGAGAGAAGGGAAAATATATCTGGATAGAAAGAATTGATCAAGAATTGATCATGGCAGTGCCTGCCTGTTGATCTTGCCCCAGGCTCTGGTAAAAAAAAAGAAAAAAAAATGCAGCTCTCCAACGTGGATGGGCGTGGGTTGGTGTAGGCAGGTCTTAGCCTCCACCGCGGTCCCATAGGCCGCTCCCTGAGGTCCCGCCGGGGTGGTTGTGGGGAGAAAAATGGCAAAGCCAGGGTCCCTTCTTGAACCAAACGTTGCAAATCACTCTTTTGGGTCTGATCTCCCTGTGCTGCGGACGAAGGCAAGGTGGGCCGTGCTCTATGTTCTAAGCCCTGCCTTGTTTCCAGATCTTACTCCCCGTTTATTGATACCACCGGAAATGTAATCCCCCAGGTTGGGCCGCTTCCCAGCCAGGGATCAAGCTGGAGAGCAGTGGAGCATTTTCTCCTGATGCTGCCTACGACCGGGGCACCCAGCCCAAAGAAAGCACCACAGCTGGAGTTAGCATCACTCTGAGGGCCCTGCGGTTAGAGATGGGATGTTAGGATCCCTTTCCATCCCGGGCCAACGTTTTTCTCTTCTCCAGGGACAGTTCTATCAGTAGTTTCAGCCACTATTTTCTTCCCCTCATCTCTCCGCGGCTCTCGGTGAAGGGGACTCCTTCCTCTCTGTGTCTCCAGGTCCTGGCCCGTTTTTATCTTCCCCTTTCGCAATCACACAATCACAGCATCTCCTATGAGGCTGTTTTCTAGTGGACTCTGTCTCTTTTCCTCCCAGACTCCTGCGGTTCAGGGTCCTATGGCTTCAGGCCTTCTCTGTTTGAGAGATGGGGGTTAGCGAAGCTCCCGACTTCTCTGCCATCTTGCCTCCTCCTGTAGTTACTTTCTTAAGGGTGCTTTTGCTTTTACGATTTTTTCTACATTTTTAGTTTTGTGATTTTTTTCTTCATATCATATACATAATATTTATTCAAATAACATATATTTATATATTTACATCATATCTTGGTCATGTTATACTTTATGTCTCATCAGTGCAATATTGAAGTTTTATGACCTTATTTCTACTACCTATCCTTTCAAAGTTACTCAATCACATCATTTTCCCATTTGTACTTTACATCTCATGCTATGAGGTGCTCTTTTTCTTTGTGCAATTACTTCGGTAAACTTTTTAAATAAAATCATTGGACTTCTGACTGCACAATGGGGTCATTGCCTTCAATCACCACATTGTTTCAGGGTCAGGTGGAGTCTGGCCCTCACCTCTAGGACATACTCTCCACAAGACCAGCAGGTTTGTCTCTTAGAGTCACTGAGGTGTCCTCGATGAAAAAATAGTGGGTCCTGTACATTATCTGTGGAACAAGTGACCAGCAGAGAGGACGTCTCTCTTCTAGATGAGCCTCAGGCACAGCTGGTCAGTGGCAGCTCCCACACAAAGTGCCTCCACTTCACCATCAGTGCTGCCTCTACTTCCCCCAGTGCTACTGTCTCCTCCCTCTCTCAGCTCAGCTCCTCCCTCCCACAGAGGTTTCCCTGAACAGCACAGCACACGGTTACATTCCTGTCTTCAGAAACACTATACTTAGGATCTATGGGACACTTCCTCCAACCAAATAGAAATCTATGTGAGACTCTGCTTTATAAATCCATGAATCTGGATGGGAACCAGTACCAGCATCACTAGAACTAGGGCAGGGAGAGGGGGCAGAGAGGCAGGGAAGGTAGAAACTAACTGAAGTTGAAACAAGATGAGAAACTCTCAGATTCCTCTCTGTCTACAATGAGAATCTAAAGAATAATCCAGAAGACAGCTCTAGATGGAGGGGAAGAGAAGGATGACTCTGAAAATTCATCTCTCCAAACTGCAGAGACTCCTGTGTGCAGGGCCCACGTGGGTTTGTGGGAGCAACAGCCCAAAAGACTCCTGGTGCTGTAACTGCAGGGGCACCCGGGGAGAATGGGACAGGAACTCGTATACAGGTGCAAGAACAGGCCTGATGCTCCAAAGAAACAAAGAAAAAAAAAATACACCCAAAAGATGGGGCTGAGGGTATGACACAGGTGGATCCTGGGCTGACCCAGTCACAGGAAGCTCTTGCTGCACAAGGCCCTGGTGATAGATGACTTCCAAGTCCCTGTGATCACAGGTCCTGGGGAGACAAGCTTCCATAGAAGGGGCAAGGACAAGAAGCAGAGATATGACTGAGCTGAGGAGTGAGCAGGTCATGACAATGATGCACTGAGCACCGACTGGGCACAGGCCCCGTCCACGCTCGCCTCCTCACAGCCCTCTCCTGTCCCCACAAGCAACAGACACAGCACAGCAAACACAGATTCTGGAAGTTTTCAGTGCTTTAATTTATTTTCTGTCACCACTTTACAAATCTTCTCTTTTATTAGCTCATCAACCCCACATACCCAGAATTACAAAACACAAAATCATATCTGGATTTTCTTTTTCAATAGGAAACTAAGGCATCAGGACTCTGCCCGACATGAAATAAAGATGGGGATGGAGACGGTCCAGCCCCACTTCTGCAGGAACAGGAAGCAGATCAGAAAGGGAACAGAAATCAGTACGGGGAGGGGTCACGGTGGGCAGGGTGGGCCAGTCTCCTGCGTCCTCACACTATGCTAATAGGAACACAGACACATTCTGACACCATCTGCAGACAGAGAAGTCAGGGGCTCTTGATGTCACCAAGTGGGAGTGGGAACAAATCTTGCATCACTCAGTCCCCCAAGGGCAGCTGGGGTCACACTGTGAAAAAATTCATCATGAACACATTCAGGTCACTCACATAAGTGCCTCATCCTCAAGAGCCCCTCCTATGTCAAAGTGTCCTTAGGGTCCCCACCTCTCCCCGCTTCACGCCCCCCGGAGTTTACCTTTAGGAGTCACTAGGGACGAATCAGAGCCCTGGGAGCTGTCATTGCCTGAGGTAGAACAAACAGGACGTGATCAGAGCCACAGGAGATGAGACTAAAGGAGGAGCTATGGGGGAGGGGTGAGCTCCCCATGGGGTCCTGTCTACACTTCCCCAGGGTTTCAGAGATCACCCTCTCCATACTTACGTGCAGCAGGAGAGTAGCTCGGTCCTTTTCCTCCTGTGGGGAGAAAATATAATGTTAAGGACCTGGGACAGCTGGGCCATGAGGTCCTACAGCAACCTCCTAGTCCTGGTCCACAATGAAGTTTCCAGAATTCTGACTGAAGACCCAGGACAGGATGGGGAAACATGAAGAAAGAGGTGTGGGGTCTCTGGCCCACCTAACTTGCTGGAGGTCTGATCTCAGCAGGAACCTTCCTCTTTCTCCCGTCACTGCTGGGAATCAGGTCCCCATCACCAGAACTAACAAGTGAAGATCTGTCCATTTTCACAAGTGCTTTGCTGCAGAGCGAAGGTCAGTAACGGCTCCAGAGTAGGCAGGTGCAGGGTGTGGATGGGACTTCCCAGGAACAAGGCAGGACCATGTGCTACCTAGGAACCCCCAGCGGGACAAGAGAACTCAGATCCCCCCACTCTCTTCCTACCTGAGCGCTTCTTCCTCCAGATCACAGCTCCAACCACCACAGTGACCACAAGGACAGTGACAGCCACACCAGCAATGATGCCCGGGATGGGGATGGAGGGCTGAGGAGGCGGCTCTGGAAAGGGAAGGAAGGTGAGGGGCCCACACCTCCGGCTTCAGTCCTGACTTTGTGAACTTCTCCAGAAGGGCCCTGCTCTCCCTGACACCAGGCTCTACCCCACACCCTCCTTACCCCATCTCAGGGTGATGGGCGCGGGCAGCCCCTCGTGCTGCACGTGGCACGTGTATCTCTGCTCCTGTCCAGAAGGCACCACCACAGCCGCCCACTTCTGGAAGGTCCCATCTCCCGCAGGCCTGGTGTCCACAAGCTCCGTGTCCTGGGTGTGGTCCTCCCCATCCCGCTGCCAGGTCAGGGTGATCTCCGCAGGGTAGAAGCCCAGGGCCCAGCACCTCAGGGTCACCTCATGGTCAGAGATGCGGTGGCGGGTCACTTGTGTGCTGGGAGATTCTGAGGAAGAAGAAGCAGAAAATCCACACTGGGTTTACCTTCAGGGGCCAATGAGGCTGCATCCATGTGAGCATCCTGAGGTGGAAAGGGCAACGGGTTTGGATGGAAGAAGCACAAAACCCTGACACCAGTATAGCCTTTGGGATCTCCTGATCCTTGTTAAGTTCTGGAACCAGGGAGAGAGCCCGGGCAGGAGGCTGCAGGTCTAAGGGGGAGGACACACTGTGGTCCTGACTATTATGGAGGGTGAATGACTCACAAAACCCGGAGTCAGATCTCCAAAGATGTTCTCAGGGACAACAAGGCCTTGAGAGGGAAGGTCAGGGCTCACCAGGTGGCTGCCAGGGNTTCATATGAAAACAGAAATATTGTTTTTATGAAAAATAACGATTTTCCCAAATAAGCAAGGCAGTGAGAAGAGTGGATTTTGATTCATTTTACATTTTGCAGGTCTCTTCTGGTCTGTCTCATTAGTAGACCACTGGATGTCGATTTGCTTCTGCATCTGTTGTGTTGTTTAGATGAAGTATTTGAAAACATTTATATCCTTGACCAAATATAGGAGAATAGTTTGTTTCATATCCTTTCAGATAAGTATGAATATGCCTCTTTGATACTATATTAAAACTACACAGTTATACTTTCTCTGAGGTTCTTTGCAAACTGGATTCTGCAACAGCATCACTGACTGTTTCCCGTGTTGTATTAAACCCATAAGCCCATCTGCACATTGAATGGATGTTGTACTAATACATGATTGTTTTTAAGTAACGTGTTGTGTTGTACTAAGTAACACCGGTGTTCTGGCATTGATTAGAGTGTAATTGAATCAAAAAGTCATTTGTTTTGGGGCATCTGGCTGACTCAATTGCTTAAGCTTCCGGCTTTGGCTCAAGTCATGAGCTCATGGTTTGTGAGATCTAGCCCCACATGGAGCTCTGTGCTAACAGTTCAGAGCCTGGAGCCTGCTTAGGAGTCTGTGTCTTCCTCTCTCTCTGCCCTACTCTTGCTTGCGCTCAGTCTCTCTCTTCCTCTGAAAAATGAATAAACTTTAAAAAAAATGTTAAGTCATTTGTTTTAATATTACCACAAATCCCAACAGAAAGGTGGTTGGTGCTGAGAAGCTGTGAAACTTATCGAAGGGTCACAGGGAAATGGGATGGGCTACATGGGTGATGGGTACTAAGGAGGGCACTTGTGATGAGCACTGGGTGTTGTATTTAAGTGATGATTCACTCAGTTGTACTCCTGAAACTAATATTACAGTGTGTGTTAACTTACTGGGATTTAAATAAAAACTTGAGAAAAACAAACTAATGGTAAAGAAGCAGCCATTGCTCACATTAAGCAGCACAGGGAGATGTTTGGTATTCTGTTGGTCATACAGTGGCTTGTTTTTGTCTGTAATTAGACAAAGTAATGTCATGGTCTCAAGGTGTCCTGGTGTGATGCTGATGTCCTGTGAGATGACTGGTCATGTCCCAGGGGAATAATATGGTCCAGTGGTGGCATCAGCCAGCTTCTGACCACACTGAAGCCCAGCTGTCAGAGTCAGACCAGTTCTCAATGTGGCGGCTGCTGTTGCTTCTGTCTTCAATTCCGTATTTTAAAATAGCTACAACCCATGAAGAATAATTAACGAATTTGTGTTTTAGGGAGCCTGGGAAGTTCAGTTGGTTAAGGGTCAGACTCCTGATCTTATGGTTTGTGAGGACCCTGTTTCAGGCTCAGCACTGACAGTGTGGAGCCTGCTTGGGTTTCTCTTTCTTTATCTCTCTCTCTCTGTCTCTCTGTGCCTCCCTTGCTCATACTCACTCTGTCTCTCTCTGTCTCAATATAAATTAATACAATTTTTAAAATCTGGAAGGACTTTTAAATTTTTTTTTTTTAATTTATTTCTAGGAGAGAGAGATACAGAGCGAGCAGGGAAGGGTCGGNCGAGCAGGGGAGGGTCAGAGAGAGAGGGAGTCACAGACCGAAACAGGCTCCAGACTCTGAGCCGGCAGCCAGCACAGAGCCTGACGCGGGGCTCGAACCCACGAACCGCGAGATCATGACCCAAGTGAAAGTCGGACGCTTAACCGACTAAGCCACCCAGGCGCCCCAGGACTTTTAAATTCTTAAATATTCCAAAATACACTGGCCCTGTTAGGGATCTTAAGTGCTTATTTCTTCTAGCATCCGTCCCTGAGGAGAAGCGTTCCCTCAGCTCATGGATTGTGTAACTTATTCACACAATAAATGCTTGCAGAATTAGGGAAGGTCTCAGGTTTAACGTTTCATAAGCGGGAATATTGGTCATGTTCATTCCAGACCTTAGTTCCAGTATTTAGCCCTTTTTCATGGAGTATCTCATTCCTGTCTCCTAACATGTCTGCCAGATTTGTACTGTTCTCTGTATTTTCTCAGAGAACAATCTGCTCAGGGAAATCAGAAGCAAAGGAGAGAAAGGAAGAGTAAGTTATCCTGGGGGCAAAAAAGGAATCATGTAGCGGGGAAGAAGAGGGATTTAGTGGAGTTCATGTAGAGAGTGTACTTCCTGAAATGTCCCATGCTGGCACATTGTCTCCTCCCCTCCACACACACACCCGTGGGCCCACATCCCCCTCCTCTCCACACACAGGCAGAGCTCTTTGTGAAGTCTGTGCAGCGTTGCATTGCTCTGGCCCAGCTGCTGGTGGAGTAGAACTTTCCACCCATTGCCATCCACTGTAGAACGTCCTGGGAGGAGAGGGGAGTCAGAAGTGGAAAGATAGCTTATGTCTTGGGAGGAAATGAGACCACTGAGAGAAGGGACTGTCAACATTTTTCTAATTTCCTTTCTGACAAAGACTTTCTTGGTATCAGTAGTTTAAAGATTTTTAACAATAAATTATTTAACTAATGTCCAAGGCATGGACATTAGGCAGGTAAACACGGCCATCCACTACCACCTGCCAGAGGATCCCCACACCTACCTGTATCAGGTAAGCTGCACATCCACACGGGCATCCCAGTGGCCCCTCCCACCCCCTGATTTCCTATGTCTTCATACCTTACATCCTTGTCCCTCCTTTTGGGTGTCTTCCTACTTGGGGGTCTTCCAATGCCACCCTCTGTCTCCTTCCAGGAGGCCTGAGCAGGCCAGTTTGGCCCCACAGCTTGGCCATCACATTTGTGTCAAGTGAAAACCATGCCAAGATGCTCAGTGAGGTGCAGGGTCACACTGAGGTCAGTGGTAGTGAGCTGCCCGATGAGATGGACATTTCCTCCTCCAGTGAGTATTGACCTCATGAAACTGGTTCCTCCAACTCTTCAGAGTCTCTTTTTTCTTAGGGACTTTGTCTTGAACCATGTAGTGCAGGCAATGTACCTGATACTTATTGGGAGCCTGACAAGTTTATGTACCCCGATCTTATAGCCATGTTGGGCTGTTTTGTTTATTTCTATGTGTGGTCCTTTTCTTCTCTCAATCCATTATTTCTCTTTTTGCACCCCAGGCTCTCCTCTGCCCCCACACCCCACAGATGCCTGCATGTATAGGGGTCTGTGTTTCAGCCAATCTCACTTAGCCTTTCTATGCCTTATTGTAACTGTGCATCTGTTGTCTGCAGTTGCAGCCATTGGAGAGGACGCAGCCATTCGCAGAGGCTGATGCAGGTCTCCCACCCATGAAGCAGGTGATCATACATGACCTGAGCTGAAATCGAAAAGTGAGGGGCCCAACCGAGTGACCCTCCCAGGCGCCCCTACAGTTTATTCTTCCTAATTAATTTGTTTTAAAAAATATTTTACATTTCAATATAGTTGACACAAGATTTCTTTAGTTTCAGGTGTACAACACACTGAATCAACTTCTGTATTCATTTTTTTTCTTTGAGAGAGAGACAACCAGAGCAGAGAAGAGAGGCAGAGAGAGAGAGAGGGAATGAGAGGATCTCAGTAGGCTCAATCCCTGCAGGGCTCAATCCCATGACCCTGGGATCATGACCTGAGAACCTACTGAAGCCACCCAGGGGCCTTCACCTTGTGTCTACACCATGCTGTGCTCACCACAGTGTAGCCGCCATCTGTCACCGCACAGTGATGTTACAGTCTCACTGGTGACATTCCCTGTGCTGCGCCTTTTATTCCTGTGAGCTGTTCCTTCTATAATTGGAAGTGAGTGTCTCCCACTCCCCTCACCCTGGTGCCGATCCTCTCAACCCCCTCCCTCTGGCCAGCATCAGTAAGTTCTCTGTATTTATAGGTTAGATTCAGCTGTTTGTTTCTTTCTTTATTTTTGTTTTTTTTTTTTAGATTCCACATATGAGTGAAATCATNAAGGGAATGGAACCAGGGTTCAGCCCAGAACGTTTGCACTCAGAGCCTTGTTGACTTGTCTTTCTTTGGTCCCCTGTCCATCAGGATTTGGGTATGACTCTGCACTCCACACAAGTGAACTGTTGCAATGCTCTGGAATGTTCTGCGATGGGAGGCTGGGAGGCTGAGAGCTTAGGAGGACATTAAGAGGCAGTGTGACTTACCTGCTCAAATCAAACTAAAATCCATGTACATCTCCAGTGGTTCAAGGTCAGCTGACTCCAGATGTAAAATGAAGGACAAGAATGAGCCCCTGGTGACACAACACTGGCACTGGCCTGTGGGAGGTGAGCATTAGCAGAAGTGACAGAGACCATAAGTCACTCCTGAGATGAGTGTGTGGAGAAAGTTATGGAGAAAAGTCAGGATATCATGAAAGTGGATGATCGGGAGACCTAACAGGTCCCCTACTACTGGAGTCCATCACATGTACAGCGTGTGACAGGCATATGACATATGGACCAGAACCTGAACCACACACAGTGGTGACAAATCCTAGAACAAGAAAGTGCTCTCGGGAATTAAAACTATGACCCTAGAAATGGATAATTGAGTCAATAAAGTGGATGATTACAGTTGTAGTTCCCCAAAGTGGTACCGTCAGGAGGGGAAGGCAGCAGGAGAGAAGACCTGTTTGGTTCCTAAAATTTGTTTCCATAAATGTCAAGACTGTTTCTCAGAGTTGGCAGGGAAAACACGTATGTTGAAAGTCCTGCCCAATTCTTAACTAAGTGGATGACAAGAGACCCACATGAAGACACATCATGATGAAATGTCAGGAAAAGGGGGGAGGAGCAGACACCTTGAAAACTCCAAGACACAACAACACAGGCCTGGTGGCTGGAAGACATGACACATGGTCCCCAAATCCCGAGGACAACTGTGTCCTGCACAGAGTCTCCATCCCGTCACCATGTGAATCAGGGTGAGGGTAACCTAAGGCACGTAAGGTGTTTACAGTGTCAGTGTCTACTTACAACACCCCCTCCCACAGGTTACCATGAGGCAAAGGGCAAAATGATGGAGAAAACCAAAAGAGGGGATCACATAGGATCCAGACAACAGGGAGCCAGAAGGAGAGAGGCAGAGGGCACCTGGGATGAGCTGAAGGGGGTCCAGTGTCGGCCCTGCCCCAGGTGTGCAGGCATCCCGTCCACGTGGGCCAGGCGTCTGCACAGACACGAGAGTGGTGGAATTGTGGATGGGCTCGAATCCATTCATGAAGATTCCCCCTGGGGGAGCTTGGGAAGGAGAAGAGAACAACAGAAACTAAACAAACGGAGGATAAGATATGTATTTACTAGGGAAAATAGTAAGTTAATTCAGGAAAGGTAAAGTAATCACAGTCTACTAAATGCTTGGTTGTGACTAGCATTTCATGGTCATAAAAATGCAAACAGTGCACACTGAGCTAATCTAAGTTATAAAATAATTATTTGGGGCAGAAAGGAGAGTGTGAAAGAAGAGCCAATTCAGTAAAGAGGATGCATAAGCCTGAAAACCAGAGAATGGGTGCAAGAAGCAGGCTATTTAGAGGCATAGAAGCAATAATCAGAGAATCAGCTTAAAGAACTAGAGCAGGGGTCACTGAGATTCAGGAATGGGGGTTCATGGAAGACTGAGGGCATCTGTCTTGACCTCAAGTACTGCAGAAGTATTTGACTTTTTAACATTCTGTGCCTCCATCCATTTGCTAAAGACAACATGGTTGGTGAGAAATGGAGTCAGGGAGGTTCTGCACGGAGGCCACAGAGATGGGGCAGGAGTCGGCGGAGTTATGGGAACAGGTGTTGGATTTCCATGGGAGGATTTGTTGTGGCTTATTTAGTGTTATTTCACCTTGTTGCATGGGAGTCAGGACAGCATGTTTGTATGGGGAATGGCTGAGCCGGTAGAGAGGGGGAAATGGATGATGCAGGTGCCCAAATGGAGGGGCAGCCTGAGATAGAAGGGGCGCCTCCACCATCACATAGAAGGTGAGGACATGTGCAGATGTGGGGGAGGGGCAGGGAGGAGTGTACAGTTCTCATCTGAGTGCTTCCTTCTGAGTGAGAAACACTCATCACCTCGGGGAGGGGAGCCTGGAGGGGTGCAGGAGACTGTGAGGAGGAGAGGAAGTGAGAAGCAGCCCTCTCAGGAGGGGGAACAGTGAGCTGACTGGGGAAATGGCATCTGGAGAGAGCAGGGCTGGGGGCCCTGAGCTCTGTGCTCGTCACCTTAAAGAGTGAGAGAGAGTTCCAGCATCAGGCGCATCCGTAATAGAGAAGAAAATGCAACAAAATAGCTCAGGTGGGAGAATAACCATTTCTAGTTTGTCGTCATTTGCTTTTCTCATCTTATAATTTTTCTACAAGGAACATACATTACATCAAATGCATTGTACAACATACATACACATCATAATCAGTTTATACATGTTTCTTTATACTTTAAAAAGGAAGGAAATGGTAGGAAAGTCAGCAGCTCAGGCCACAGAGCGGGAAGAGCTCGGCCTCTGTCTGCACCCTGGGCGGGGGACTCACAGCGACTGTGCTCCATTTCTCAGGACCCTGTCCTCTGGGGGGTGGAGGGTGGGGACCATCATGTTCATTCTCTTCCTTTGGGGGTGTGCTCCTTTATTCATTTATTATTATCTTGTCAGTTTTAATGCTTTCTAGATGATGGTTTTTATATGTTACATGGCATTTTAAGGTATTCTCGTAGGAATACTTGTGCATACAATCTGGCCCATGGGCTTCAAAAATGGAAATTCAAAGGCAAAATAGTTCAGTGAAAAGATTACTGGTCCTAACCTAGAACAGCAGAAATGGAATCTTAATTAATAGTCTGAGGTTGATTTGTCAAGTGTAGGGATTTTATACTAGTTTATTTTTTGAAAACATCACTCTTGCACATATGAGAGAATCCAGTAAAGAATCACCAATATCCAAAAATCAAGACGTCACATGGTAACCCCTCATCTCACAGTCACCCAAGTTCTCTCTCCCAAATCTAACACAGTGAGCCATTTCTCCTTTCCCTGCCCCAAATATACATCCGTGCATATATATCTACTGTTATATCCATAAAGCTCAGGCCAGAGACTGGGAGAAGATATTTGCAAATCACATGTCTGATAAAGAACTTGTTTTATAATATCCATAAAACCCTTAAAAAGCAACAATAAAAAAACAATTCATTAAAAAAATAAGCAAAAACCTGAGCACACAGCTCACCAAGAAGATATACTCATGGGGATAAACACATGAGAAGGTGCTCAGCAGCAGGCAGCATTAGGGAAATGCAAAGGGAAACAACAGTGATCTTCCATCACACTCCTGTCAGGATGACGGGAATCCAAACACTGAATTGACCAGGACTTGGAGCAACAGAAAGCCTCAGTCACGAATGGCAGGAATACAAAATAGAACAGTCACTATGGGGTCAGTCAGCAGTTTCTCATAAAGCCAAACACAGACTAAGCTTACAAGCTGCCGATCCCTCTCTGAGGTGTTTACACAACTCATCAGAGAACTCCTGTTTGCACAACAACCTGCAGGCACATCGTCATAGTAGGACAGCCCTTAGCTGTGGGCTGCACATGGTGACTTCCTTCCAAAGACTACTTTATGGAAAGGGACAAAGCATAAAAAGGAATTTCACAGGGAGAATCTGGGAAAGACAACCTTCGCCAGGGGGTGAAGGGTAACTTCATCAGTGATGATCAAGAGATCAAGGGATCTCTATGCCCTTGATATGTTGTGTTGAGAATGGCCCGTCCAGTTGTGGTTCCCAAACCCTGTAGCCTCAGTCAGCCTAATTCACAGTGAGAGACAATCTACAATATACCTGAGAGTTCTCCTCAAACATAGAAAGAAAGAAAGAAAGGAAGGAAGGAAGGAAGGAAGGAAGGAAGGAAGGAAGAAAGAAAGAAAGAAAGAAATTCTGAGAAATGGTCACAGCCAGGGGAGCCTGAAGGAGACATGATTGGGACTTAACTCAATGTAGTTAGTATCTTAGATGGGATCGTGGAAGAGAAAACATAACCTAGAGAAGCAAATCCCGAGTGGAGTTTCGTAGAATGTACGAGTGCTGCGTCATTGTCTGTGGTAAATGCATGAGGGTGAGGGTGGTGGTAACAACAGGGACAACTGGTGTGGGACATACAGGGACTCTGCACTCACTTTGTAATTCTCTGTAAATCTCAAACTATTCTAGAATAAAAGAATTTCTTTTTCAAAATAGCCCTCAGAGAAGTAATAGGTCCAGGGGAAAAACTGTCTAATTTTCAGTTTTCCTGGGGTTGTTCAAGGGCCTGGAGACAGGGGGTGTGGGGAGGACAGACGGAAACTGCACACACAGGACGGGGCTCCAGAGTCTCCTCCTCTCCGCTGATCCCTGCCTCACCCCTGCACCTGCCCCCAGGGCTGCTCAGAAGGCACCTTCATCCCCCTCCACGCTCAGCCTGCAGGTCAGCCATCTGGGCCTGACTCAGCTCAGCGCAGTCCCCTCCCCTGGCGGTGCAGAACCGGAGGGCGGCAGCGCCCCCGTGTGGCCACAGGGAGGACGACAGGAAACCTGAGTGCCCTTTGAGCTTCTCTCCAGGGGCCTAATGGAACCTTGACCCTGGAGTCTCTGTCAGGTGTTCCTGCTGCTGCTTCCAAGGCTACCGGGTCCTCCTCCAGGGAACCAAGTCTGGGTTCTCCACTCCTAACATGTGGTGGAAGAAGGGGAGGGGGAGGGGGCGGAGCTCCCCTGGGTGATGACCTGGACCCTGGGGAAGCTCCTGCAGAAGTGAGCAGAGGTAGGAAATAGTGACCTTAGGGGATGGAGGCCAGCAGGAGTGCAGGCGGAGGAACCAGGGACCAGGGGTCAGGGGAAGGGTCAGCACTGGGGACCCTTGTGGGGGAGGAGGGGCTCTGTGTGGAGGAGGCTCCGGGGCATCTGGCTGGGGCCCTGGTAGGTGTCTCTGTTTTGCACCTGATGGTCATTGACAGGGGTTAGCTCTGTAATTGGTCAGGGAATGTACTTAAGTTTAGGTTTTTCAATATTTGGGGGGAAGCACCTGTGTGGGGGGTGGGTGAGACCCCCACAGATGGAACCTGGAGAGTGGCTCGAATCCCACTTGGAGACCCCAGGACCCTGGCCTGCTGCCTCTTCTACCCTTGGTGCACCCTCGAAACAGGGACCGGCTGCCTGCGTCCCTCAGGCCTCATAATTTCCGTCCCTGCAAACGGTGAAATCACAACCTATGCTTGTGTTGCATCTCAGACCTCACATTGTCATTTCTGTACTTTATCATCCAGGTACAGAGAATTCTGACATCCCTTGTGATTGCTTCTCTAAGGTATGATGACCCAGGGGTTTGACGTGTGGACTAATTTCCAAATATTTGTGAATTTTCCAGAGATATTCATGTTATGGATTTCAAAATTAATGTCACTGTGGTGTACGCTACAGAATAACATCATTTCTGCTGTTAGTTACTCCCTTCTGTATATGAGTTACCATTTAGTATCATTTCTTTTTGGCGTGAAGGACTTCCTTTAAAATTAGTTAATGGTGGGGGAGCTCGCAATGAATTCTCCTAGCTNCTGAGGAGGAGAAAGGCAGCTGGGTCTTCTCTCCTTAGTCCTGTGGCCGCACGTGGGGTGGAAGGTCAGGGGACACCCCCACTGCTCTGCTCTCAGGTGGATTCGGACTGAGGAGCCTGAGTGGGGCCTGGACTGGAAGTCAGGTAGAGATGTCTGAGCAGAATCTGGGCGTCAGTGGGGAGAGGAAGAAGTTTCTGAGCAGCGCTGGACTCCACAGGGGTCGGGCTCAGGGGTGAGGCAGGACTGCAGGAGAGGAGCGCTCAGGAGCCGGTGCGCCATCGCTGAGGTTTCTGTGTCCCTGTGCACCTCCTCCTCCAGCCCCTTGATGGTAATACAGGGAATACCGAAAAGTAGAAACACTTCCTTGAACTCTTATTTCTATATGGTTCAAAATTCAGGTAAATGAAAATAATTTCTGGTTTGGAAATGCCATCTCAATGTCTACACAATGCTCCATAGTGTGGACGTGCACACTCACGGTTTGTGAGTTGAAGCCCCGCATCAGGCTCTGGGCTGACAGTACTGAGCCTGCTTGGGATTCTCTCTCTCCCTCCCTTTCTCTCTCTCTCTGCCACTCCCCTCTTGCTTACTGTCTCTCTCTGCCTCTCACTGTAAATAAATTTTTAAAATTGGAGTTTTTATTTTCTTTGGGTAAATACCCAAGAGTTCAATTATTGGATGAAATCACGAATCACTATGTTACAAACCTGAAAGGAATGGAACAATGTGTGTAAACTGCACTCAGATAATAAGAAAAGAGAAAAGAAAAAGATAACTTAGAAATATTAATTCATATAAAAAAAGAAATATTAAAAAACACTTTGGACGGAAGACACGAAATGTCAGACACATATATTGGTCATGAATAAACGTAAACAATAAATGAGAATCAGGAATAAAAAATGTGAATAAAACTTCATATCTTCAACTTGGCAAAGATGAGAGTAGGTGATGAGAGTGTCCAGCAGAAGATCGGGAAACACACCGTCGTAAAGGGGGATGGGGGAGCGAGGACTGGGGTAAAATGTGTAAAGGGTTCTTCTGAATTGTGTCTCCACAATTTAAATGTGTTTAAACTGTGACATAGACATTCTCTTTTAGGAGTTTATCCTTTGAAAAAAAGTGTTTATTTATTTATTTTGAGAAACGTGAGAGAGAGTGCACGCAGGAGCGGGGAGAGGGGCAGAGAGAGAGGAAAGAGAGAATCCCACGCAGCCCGACACCAGGCTGGATCGCAGGAACCCGGAGATCAGGAGCTGAGCTGAAATCATGAGGCTCATGCTTAACCAACTGAGCCACCAGGTGCCCCTCCTTCAGGAGTTTATTCTAAGGAATTAATCATATATATTCTCAAAAATATTTTTTCAGGAGGGTGCCTAGTGGCTCAGTTGGTTAAGTGTCCGACCACGGCTCAGATCATGATCTCAAGGATGGTGAGTTCAAGCCCTGTGTCAGGCTCTATGCTGATAGCCCGGAGCCCGAGTTAGATTTTGTTTTTCCCCCTCTTTTGGCCCCTCCCCTTTTTGTGCCCTCTTTGTCTCTCAAAAATAAATAGACCTTAAAAGCTTCAAAAGTATTTATTCAGGAATGTTTCTTGAATTGTGGTTTATAAAATCAAAGAATAGAGCTCTAAGTGCTATAATCAATATGATAATGATAAGTATAAATAGTAGAATATGTCTCAGGTATTATCACCATGTGATGTACACAGAGGGTCAAAGTTAATCATGAAGGCAAAGCCGTGAGGTGCCCCATAGGGAAAGGGAGACTCAGGGGGGATAAGAAGGGAATGGAGCCAGGGTTCAGCCCAGAACGTTTGCACTCAGAGCCTTGTTGACTTATCTTTCTTTGGCTCCCTGTCCATCAGGATTTGGGTATGACTCTGCACTCCACGCAAGTGAACTGTTCCAATATTCTGGAATGTTCTGCAATGGGAGGCTGGGAGGCTGAAGCCTAGGAGGACATTAAGAGGCAGTATGACTTACCTGCTCAAATCAAACTAAAACCCATGTACATCTCCAGTGGCTCAGGGTCAGCTGACTCCAGATGTAAAATGAAGAACAAGAATGAGCCCCTGGTGACACAACACTGGCACTGGCCTGTGGGAGGTGAGCATTAGCAGAAATGACAGAGACCATCGTAAGTCGCTCCTGAGATGAGTGTGTGTGGAGACAGTTGTGGAGAAAAGTCAGGATATCACGAAAGCGGATGACAGGAGACCTAACAGGTCCCCACCACGGGAGTCCATCACATGTACAGCGTGTGACAGGCATATGGCACATGGACCAGAACCTGAACCACACACAGTGGTGACAAATCATAGAACAAGAAAGTGCTCTTGGGAATTAAAACTATGACCCTAGAAATGGATAATTTAGTCAATAAAGTGCATGATTACAGTTGTACTTCCCCGAAGTGGTATCATCAGGAGGTGTAGGCAGCAGGAGAGAAGACCTGTTTGGTTCCTAAAATTTGTTTCCATAAATGTCAAGACTGTTTCTCAGAGTTGACAGGGAAAAACACATACGTTGAAATTCCTGCCCACGTTCTTAACTAGACTGGATGACAAGAGATCCACATGAAGACACATCACAATGAAATGTCAGGAAGAGGGGGGAGGAGCAGACACCTTGAAAACTCCAAGACACAACAACACAGGCCTGGCAGCTGGAAGACATGACACATGGTCCCCAAATCCCGAGGACAACTGTGTCCGGCACAGAGTCTCCATCCCGTCACCATGTGAATCAGGGTGAGAGTAGCCTAAAGTCTCGTCAGATGTTACAGTGTCAGTGTCTACTTACCATACTCCCTTCCACAGATTACCACGAGGCAAAGGGGAAAATGATGGAGAAAACCACAGAGGGGAGCACGTGGGATCCAGGCAACAGGGAGCCAGAAAGAGAGAGGCAGAGGGCACCTGGGATGAGCTGAAGGGGGTCCAGTGTTGGCTCTGCCCCAGGTTCAGGCATCTCGTCCACGTGGGCCAGGCGTCTGCACAGACATGAGGGTGGTGGAAATGTGGATGGGCTCGAATGTATTCATGAAGATTCCCCCTGGGGGAGCTTGGGAAGGAGAAGAGAACAACAGAAACTAAACAAATGGAGGATAAGATATGTATTTACTAGGGAAAATAGTAAGTTAATTCAGGAAAGGTAAAGTAATCACAGTCTACTAAATGCTTGGTTGTGACTAGCATTTCATGGTCATAAAAATGCAAACAGTGCACACTGAGCTAATCTAAGTTATAAAATAATTATTTGGGGCAGACGGGAGAGTGTGAAAGAAGAGCCAAGTCAGTAAAGAGGATGCATAAACCTGAAAACCAGAGAATGGGTGCAAGAAGCAGGCTATTTAGAGGCACAGAAGCAATAATCAGAGAATCAGCTTAATGGACTAGAGCAGGGGTCACTGAGATTCAGGAATGGGGGTTCATGGAAGACTGAGGGCATCTGTCTTGACCTCAAGTACTGCAGAAGTATTTGACTTTTTAACCTTCTGTGCCTCCATCCATTTGCTAAAGACAACATGGCGGGTGAGAAATGGAGTCAGGAAAGTTCTGCACAGAGGCCACAGAGATGCAGCAGGAGTTGGTGGAGTTATGGGAACAGGTGTTGGATTTTGATGGGAGGATTTGTTGTGGCTTATTTAGTGTTATTTCATGTTGTTGCATGGGAGTCAGGACAGCATGTTTGTATGGGGAATGGCTGAGCCGGTAGAGAGGGGGAAATGGATGATGCAGGTGCCCAAATGGAGGGGCAGCCTGAGACAGGAGGGGCGCCTCCACCATGGCCGCTTAGAAGGTGAGGACACAGGTGCAGCTGTGGGGGAGGAGCAGGGAGGAGTGTGCACTTCTCACCTGAGTGCTTCCTTCTGAGTGAGAAACACAGGAGCTCATCACCTCAGGGAGGGGAGCAGGAAGGGGTGCAAGAGACTGAGGCGGGGGGAGGAATTGAGAAGCTCTCTCAGGAGGGGGGACAGTGAGGTGACTGGGGAAATGGCATCTGGAGAGAGCAGGGCTGGGGCCCCTGAGCTCTGTGCTCATCACCTTAGAGAGAGAGAGTTCCAGCAGCAGGAGCATCTGTAATAGATGAAAAGAAAATGCAACAAAACAGCTCAGGTGTGAGAATAACCATTTTTAGTTTGTCGTCATTTGCTTTTCTCATCTTATAATTTTTCTACAGGGAATATACATTATATCGTATACACTTTACATCATACATACACATAATCAGTTTATACATGTTCCTTTACACTTTAAAAGGAAGGAGATGGTAGGAAAGTCAGCAGCTCAGGCCACAGAGCGGGAAGGGCTGAGCCTCTGTCTGTGCCCTGGGCAGGGGACTCACAGAGACTGTGCCCCATTTCTCAGGTCCCTGTCCTCTGGGGGGTGGAGAGCGGGGTCCAGCAGGATCGTTCTCTTCCTCTGGGGTGTGCTCCTTAATTCATTTATTAACATCTTGTCAGTTTTAATGCTTTCTTGATGATGGTTTTTATATGTTACATGGCATTTTAAGGTATTCTCGTAGGAATACTTGTGTATACAATCTGGCCCACGGGTTTCAGAAATGGAAACTCAAAGACAAAATAGTTCAGTGGAAAGAAGACTGACTGGTCCTAACGTAGAAGAGCAGAACTGGAATCTGAATTAATAGTCTGAGGTTGATTTGTCAAGTGTAGGGATTTTATACAAGTTTATTTTTTGAAAACATCACTCCAGCACATATGAGAGAATCCAATAATCACCAATATCCAAAAATAAAGAAGTCACATGGTAACTCCTCATCTCACAGTCACCCAAGTTCTCTCCCCCAAATCTATCAGTGAGCCATTTCTCCTTTCTCCTCCCCAAAATATATATCCGTGCATATATGTCTACTGTTATATCAATAAAGCTCAGGCCAGAGACTGGGAGAAGATATTTGCAAATCACATGTCTGATAAAGGACTTGGTTTATAACATCCATAAAATCCTTAAATAACAATAAGAAAACAAGTCATTAAAAAAATGAGCAAAACTCTGAGCACACAGCTCACTAAGAAGATATACTCATGTGGAATAAGCACATGAGAAGGTGCTCAACAGCAGGCGTCATTAGGGAAATGCAAAGGGAAACAACAGTGATCTTCCATCACACTTCTGTCAGGATGGTGGGAATCCAAACACTGAGTTGACCAGGACGTGGAGCAACAGAAAGCCTCAGTCACGAATGGCAGGAATACAGAATAGCACAGTCACTGTGGGGGTCAGTCAGGAGTTTCTCATAAAGCCAAACACAGACTAAGCTTACGAGCTGCCGATCCCTCATGAGGTGTTTACACAACTCATCAGAGAACTCCTGTTTGCACAACAGCCTGCAGGCACATTGTCATAGTGGGACAGCCCTTAGCTGTGGGCTGCACACCATGACTTCCTTCCAAAGACTACTTTATGGAAAGGGACAAAGCATAAAAAGGAATTTCACGGGGAGAATCTGGGCAAGACGACCTTCGCCAGGGGATGAAGGGTAACTTCATCAGTGATGATCAAGTGATCACTATGCTCTTGATATGCTGTGTTGAGAATGGACCATCCAGTTGTGGTTCCCAAACCCCATAGCCTCAGTCAGCCTAATTCACAGTGAGAGACAGTCTACAATATACCTGAGAGTTCTCCTCAAACATAAGAAGGAAGGAAGGAAGGAAGGAAGGAAGGAAGGAAGGAAGGAAGGAAGGAAGGAAGGAAGGAAGGAAGGAAGGAAAGAAAGAAAGAAAGAAAGAAAGAAAGAAAGAAAGAAAGAAAGAAAGAAAGAAAGAAAGAAAGAAAGGAAGGAAGGAAGCCTGAGAAATGGTCACAGCCTGAAGGAGACACAATTGGGACTTTACTCAATGTAGTATCTTGGGTGGGATCTTGGAAGAGAAAACATAACCTAGAGAAGCAAATCCCGAGTGGAGATCAGGAGAATGTACGAGTGCTGTGTCACTGTCTGTGGTAAATGCATGAGGGTGACGGTGGTGTTAACAACAGTGGCAACTGGTGTGGGGCATACAGGGACTCTGCACTCACTTTGTAATTCTCTGTAAATCTCAAACTATTCTAGAATAAAAGAGTTTCTTTTTCAAAATAGTTCTCAGAGAAGTAATAGGTCCACGAGGAAAAAGTATCAACTTTTCCCTCTTCCTGGAGTTGTTCAAGGGCCTGGAGACAGGGGCTGTGGGGAGGACAGATAGAAACTGCACACACAGGACGGGGCTCCAGAGTCTCCTCCTCTCCGCTGATCCCTGCCTCACCCCTGCACATGCCCCCAGGGTTGCTCAGAAGGCACCTTCATCCCCCTCCACGCTCAGCCTGCAGGTCAGCCATCTGGGCCTGACTCAGCTCAGCGCAGTCCCCTCCCCTGGCCGTGCAGAACCGGAGGGCGGCAGCGCCCCCGTGTGGCCACAGGGAGGACGACAGGAAACCTGAGTCTCCCCAGGGAGCTAATGGGACCTGGACCCTGGAGTCCCTGTCAGGTGTTCCTGCTGCTGCTTCCAGGGCTACCGGGTCCTCCTCCAGGGAACCAAGCCTGGGTTCTCCACTCCTAACATGTGGTGGAAGAAGGGGAGGGGGAGGGGGCGGAGCTCCCCTGGGTGATGACCTGGACCCTGGGGAAGCTCCTGCAGAAGTGAGCAGAGGTAGGAAATAGTGACCTTAGGGGATGGAGGCCAGCAGGAGTGCAGGCGGAGGAACCAGGGACCAGGGGTCAGGGGAAGGGTCAGCACTGGGGACCCTTGTGGGGGAGGAGGGGCTCTGTGTGGAGGAGGCTCCGGGGCATCTGGCTGGGGCCCTGGTAGGTGTCTCTGTTTTGCACCTGATGGTCATTGACAGGGGTTAGCTCTGTAATTGGTCAGGGAATGTACTTAAGTTTAGGTTTTTCCATATTTGGGGGGAAGCACCTGTGTGGGGGGTGGGTGAGACCCCCACAGATGGAACCTGGAGAGTGGCTCGAATCCCACTTGGAGACCCCAGGACCCTGGCCTGCTGCCTCTTCTACCCTTGGTGCACCCTCGAAACAGGGACCGGCTGCCTGCGTCCCTCAGGCCTCATAATTTCCGTCCCTGCAAACGGTGAAATCACAACCTATGCTTGTGTTGCATCTCAGACCTCACATTGTCATTTCTGTACTTTATCATCCAGGTACAGAGAATTCTGACATCCCTTGTGATTGCTTCTCTAAGGTATGATGACCCAGGGGTTTGACGTGTGGACTAATTTCCAAATATTTGTGAATTTTCCAGAGATATTCATGTTATGGATTTCAAAATTAATGTCACTGTGGTGTACGCTACAGAATAACATCATTTCTGCTGTTAGTTACCCCCTTCTGTATATGAGTTACCATTTAGTATCATTTCTTTTTGGCGTGAAGGACTTCCTTTAAAATTAGTTAATGGTGGGGGAGCTCGCAATGAATTCTCCTAGCTTATATTTATCTGTAATACACTTATCTGAAATTTGCCTCTTCATCTTTCCTGTGCCATTTCCTCCCTACTTTTGTTTTATTTCATAAGGTTGTCAGATGGCATAAAATTCCCCAGGTGTGAATGCACAGGAAGAGGAATGTCAGTAATGGATTAGACGCGTGGAATTAGTCAGACGAGGAGCATAGTAAACAGGTCCCTTATCCGAAAGTTTCCTGATGGCCCTTTGCATCTGGTCCTCTCCCCAGCCCCCAGCCCGGGGCGACCACTGGTCTCCTTTCTGTCTGCACTCGTGACATTTCTCATTTTATTAGGTTTATCGTGAGGGGGCTCTCCTTAGCTCCAGCAATGTGTTCTCTTTTCAAATCTCTTTTGCTCCTGATATTAATATATCAGCCTCCTCATGTCACGGTTTACCTGGCACAGCTGTTCCACCTGTGTGTTCAGAGTGAAAGTGCACATCTTTAAAAAATATTTTTAAATTTACTTTTGGGGGGGGGGCAGAGAGATTGAGAGACAGAATCCAAAGAGGCTCCATACTGTCAGCACAGAGACCAAAGTGAGGCTCAAACTCATCAATCATGAGGCCATGACCTGAGCTGAAGTCGGATGCTTAACCAGCCTAGCCACCCAGGTGCCCTGAAAGTGCACGTCTTGTAAGCAGGAGGCAGGCGGCTCGTGTCTCAGCGTCCCTGCACACTGCTGACCCATCCTTCCGGGACAGGTGGCTGTGTCTGCAGTGGCGTCATGTCTTCAGGCTGCTTCTCCCCAGTAGATTGTGAGGCTCCAGGGGCCTCTTTTCCTTTTCTCATCTCTGCCCTTTTCCTTGACAATTTCCAGCGTTCCTGCTCATCTCTTCCTCCTAAACTCTCACCTCACAGTCCTTCCGACTCCACCCCTGCCCCGCTCCTCAGCCCCTGCCTCGTGTAAAGTGTCTGTGATGCCAACACCCATGTCCAGTCTCCAACGTCTGTATCGTTACACATTGTGGTGTCACAGATTATAACACAATTCTGCGGCTTCGTATGACATTATCATGGCAAACAATTCCTGCGGATCTGAAGTGTCAGGACAGGGAAGTGGGGCAGCTCCAGCTAGGGTCTCTCATTCGGTTGCAGCCAAGATGAGACTAGAGTCACAGTGCTGGGAAGGTGTGACATGGGCTGGGGGATCAAGTTCACGCTCCCACGTGTGGCTAGTGGCAGGGAGCTTCAGTGTCCATGGGCTCTCAGGGGGAGACCTCAAGAAGAAGAGACAAAGAAAACTACACTCTCTGTGCAACCTGATCTCTGAAGTCACACACCGTCACATCCCCCTTGTTCTGTCCATTAGAGGTGATCACTGGGTCCAGTCTAAACCTGAGAGGAGGAGAATTAGTTCAACCTCTTCATGGGGGGAGATTCAGTGAGTCTGTGAACACTAACACCACCACCACATCCTGTGTGGAAGTTGTTGTTGACTTTGAATATATTGTGTGTGTGTTGTTTTTTTTTTTTTTTTTGCTGTTTTTGCTTTTGTATTTAAATATATATGAATATATATATGTATATATATATATATATAATCAAGAGAGAGCATGAGCAGTAAAGTGCAAAGGGAGAGAGAGAGAGAGACAGAGACAGAGACAGAGAGAGAATCCGAGTAGGCTCCACACTCAGCATGGAGATCAACCTGGGGCTCCATCTCACGACTGTGCGATCATGACCTGAGCCGAAATCAAGACTCAGTGCTTAACCCTCTGAGCCACCCAGGCTCCCCGTCTTCTTGTTGATTCTCGTCACGTGGACATGGAAACACCTCAGTGTGCTTTTCTTTTGCTTTGTCTAGTGAGTGTGCTTTCCTTTCTCTTGTCTAGTGAGTGATGAGCCTCTCAGATCTATGTGCTCAAGGTTTTTGCACTAAATTAGAGGAGTTTTCAAACATGATTTCCTCAAAAATTTTTCTGCCCTTTTTTCTCCCTCCCATTTTTGGACTCTGAACATCTGTTTGACGTTTTTAATCTGTGGATTTCTGAGTTTTTATAAGTTTATCTTCAATCATTTTTCTTTGATTTTGGATTCAGGAATTTCTATTGATTTATATAATACTTCATTGCTTTTCACTCTTCCTTCCCAGGCCTTCCGTGGAGTTTACCCATTGAACTTTCATTACATTTCCTCCCCTGCCCTTTCAGTTCTAGAATGTCTATTTGGTCTTCATTATACATTCCACTTCTTCATTCAGACTTCCTTGTGTTCACTTTTTTTGTTTTTAAATGTTTTTATTTATTTTTGAAAGAGAGAGCTAGAGCATGAGTGGGGGAGAGGCAGAGAGAGAGGGAGACACAGAATGCGAAGCAGGCTCCAGGGTCTGACCTGTCAGCCTTGAACCCGACATGGGGCTTGAACCCACAAACGGTGAGATTATGACTGAGCTGAAGTCGAACACTTAACTGAACCACCCAGGCACCTCACCTTGTGTTCTCTCTTTAGTAACATAGTTTCCTTAAATTCTTTTAACACATTTTTAAATTTCATATAATTTCATAATTTCAATAAATGAGAGTTATTCATTCTTTGAAGCTCGTGGCAGCATTTGGTGCTGATTCCCACCACAGATGTGGGAATCAGCACTCTGGGAAAACGATTGTATTGCCTTTCCCAGAGTCACACATTTCTGTTTCTTTGCATGTCCTTTAAAATATGTCCTTTNTTCATCGTCCCATGATCAATAGTCACAAGGCCTACCTACTGAGCCAACCAGGTGCCTCCTGTATGATTTTTCCTGCTGCTGCCTGAGCCTTGAGCTGATTGGAGAATTCTTAAGTCAATGGCACATCTCATAGGTTGGGTCAAGACAGGGGTGTCTTTAAAGCTAGACCTCCCTCTGGTTCCTTCTGCTTTATCAGCAGCGTCTCCTGAGTGTCCCACAGCCATGCAGAGTGTAGTGCTCATCCAGGGATTTTGACAGAGATTCTATTCAGATGTCGCATCTCACCCCTCTGCTGCTCCCTCACTTTCAATTTTTCCCTTTAAATGTCCAGCTCCTTGGTACTGTGACTGCTGTCATCTGCCCTATGAACCTCTGGGCTGCAGCTACGCAGTGAGAGGGGAGCACCCAGGGGGGAGAAGGCTCCAAACTTGCGGTTCTTGCCCATCGTAGTGTGGTTATTCAGGATTGAAGTTCTCATGTTCCTGTCTGATTTACTTTTCAGTGACTTCCATGTTTATTTGTAATATTTCCTAACTATCTTCTGGGGAGGAACTTACTCCACCCCATTTCCCTGCCATTAATCAGATGTCTCACCTAAGAGAGGATTTGGGGTGAAAAGGTCCCAGGCCATGATCTGATCTTGTGAGAACAAGGAGGATTCAGGTACCTGTGGTTCCGTGTTCAGGCTTCTCCAGCTAAAATATGGGGAGGCCTGTGATCAGGACCAGGATCGGATCTGCATTTTTAACAAGATCCTCACAGAATGTGCTTACGTGCTGAAATGCCAGAAGCACATTTCCAGGACCATGTTCCTCAAGGTGTGATCCTCAAGTACCTAGGGCACCACTCAAAGAGCAAATTCTCAAGCTCTGTGGGTAGGTCCACCCAGGAATGTGCATCATCGACAAGCACCTAGGTTCTCGTGCACTCGAAGTTTCAGGACTGGACTTTAGATGGTGGGGAACCTGGGCAGGGCTGGGCTGCGGGCTGTGGATGGGACGATGATGTGCAGCACCTGGAACACACACGCCGAGTCTTCTCCCAGCAGCCAGTGCGGCAGAGACGTCTGATACATGGAGAGCACAGAAGAAATGCTGTCCTTGGAGTCACCTGATGGGATGTCAGGGAGTCTGTCACATTTGCCTCTTCACTGATGCCCAATACGGACACAACGTGGCTCTGGTAATGAACACATTTCTAAGCAGGTGACATGAGAGGCCACGGTGACGTATGTCCAGTTCAGGGATACAGGGTCATCCTGAAATTAAAAACTGAGAGAGTATGTTCCCTGCCAAGAATCCTGACAAGTAAAAATAGTGACCTCTTGGAGAGCCTGGGTGGCTTAGTCCATTGTGCTTCTGACTCTTGATTTTGGCTCAGCTCATGATCTCATGGTTCACGGTCTCTGACTCCGCATTGGGCTCTGCACTGATGGCACGGAGTGTGCTTGGAATTCTCTCTCCGCCTCTCTCTGTCCCTCCCTTACTCTCATCTGTGCACACATGCTCTCCCTCTCCCTCCCCAAATAAATAATTCCATGAAACTAAAAAACAAATAGTGACATGCTTGTCTTTTAATGAGGTCGCCTGCTCTTTCTAGCTATTCCAGGCCGCTCCTTCCATCCAGGGATTTTCATCCAGGGTTAGTTTGGTTCTGGCATGGGGAGTGCCAAGAACTGCCACCTGGTGACCCTCACAGCCCAGATGGCCTCATTCTGGCAGAGAAATCATCCCCTGTATTTTCGCCAACTCTCAAGCCACCTTAGAATGCAGAGTCCCCAGATGACTGTGCTACCATCCAGCAGTGGGTTTCAGAGAAGTAGCCCTCCTGACCCAGCACACAGGCTCTGGTGCTGAATCTCTGGGGATGAGCAGATGGCCCCAGCAGAGAGCCTCTCAGAGCCCCTTGTTCTGACTCTCGGAGATGAGGAGATTGTGGTGAGCAGTGTTCATGGTCCAGAATCACATCTACTGCTAGAGGAAGAGACAGAAGGTCAGAGTTCCACTGGATGGAAATCAGAGACCCAGAACCTGACCCTGGCTGGACTCAGAGCAAAGCCCTTCAGCAATGTGCTCCTCAGTGTCCTCGTCCACAAGGTGGGGGAGGGGGGACACTGTTATTAATGAGGACTGTAAGAGGGGTTTGTGTTTTCAACGTCTGACAACGTCTGATGAGAANGGCTGGACTCAGAGCAAAGCCCTTCAGCAATGTGCTCCTCAGTGTCCTCGTCCACAAGGTGGGGGAGGACATTGTTATTAATGAGGACTGCAAGAGGGGTTTGTGTTTTCAACGTCTGACAACGTCTGATGAGATGAAGAGTGTGAAGAGGAGTAGAGACGGCACAGGGGTGGTTTAGGAGGGACAAAACTGACATGTGTCACTAGTTCAGTCTCTGCAGTGGCCTCCTGACAGGTCACCACATATCCTCTCCTCCTCTCCATCTCTTCCCCACACGTCGACTGAGTGGCCTTTCTCCACATGGACTGTCACCCTCACTGTCTGTTTCCCATGCCAGACAGGGATGGCGCCCATGGCCTGGCCTCTGTCCTCAGCCTCCCCTCTCTAAACCTTGTTTCCCTCCAGCCATGAAAGCAAACAGTGCTTGAGCATCAGCCATGTGCCAGGCACTGTTCCAGGCACTTCACAGGTGTCATCTCATCCCTAGAGCATCAGCCGTGGTATAGGAGAGAAGGGTGATGCACCCCTGGGTGAGGAACTTCTTGGGACCCCAAGTTAAGTGGCCGGTGGAAGAAATCCTGGGATCCAGGTGGGCCGGGTCCAGGCCTGCACTCGTGAGCTCCAGGGTGCAGCCCCCAACAGCCTCCCTGCACTTGCTCAGCCTCGAGAGCCTGCCACACTGGTCACCAGCCAGGGCTTCTCCCCAGCTTCTCCACTAGTAACCATTCCTCCTGTGTCAGCTCCTGTTCGTCCTGGGGGCTCAGATCAAATGTCACCTGCTCAGGGAGATGTCCTGAGCTGCTCCCAGGATGGTGCCCTTGCTCCATATTCCAAATGTCGGTCTCTTCAGGCCGAGTATTTAATATATAAACATACAAAGCCTGTTTTACTTGCTCACTGGTACATCCCCACTGCCTGGCAGAAGTCAGTCCCCAAATTATATCATCAAAGTTAAATCAATTAAGCAGCCTCATCATAAAGGACTTAAGGAGAACTTCATGCTTCCGGGGATGGTGGGCTGTAGTAATTGCATCATTCTTCCTACTGAAAACCGCATTTCTGTTTTTTGGGTTTTTTTTTAGATTGATGCAGTATACCTGGTCTGTGACATGAGTTCAAGTATTTGAAGGGTGTGATATGAAGACTCACGCTTATTCTCTTTGACTTACAGCGTTCAAAAAGATTTCTTTTTTTAATAGTTTTTTAAAATGTTTATTTATTGAGAGAGAGAGTGAGAGAGAGTGGGGGCTGGGTTGAGAGATGAAAAGAGAGAATCCCAAACAAGCTGCTTGCCTTCAGAGCAGAGTCAATGAGGGGCTGGAGATCAAGAACCTGAGCTGAAATCCAGAGGCAGAGGCTTAACCAACTCAGCCACCCAGGTGCCTCACAAATCAGTCATTCCTAAATTACTTTTTTTTTTCTCTGTAAACTCTACACCCAATGTGGGGCTTGAACTCACGACCCTGAGGTCAAAAGTCACATGCTCTAAAAACATAGCCATCCAGCTGCCCCAGAAATCGATCATTTTTTTAAGTAGGCCCAATGCCCAACATGGACTTTGATTTCCAAACCCTGAAATCAAGATTTGAGATCAAATCAAGAGTCAGCTCCTTAACCAACAGAGCCATCAGGCTCCAGAGAAATCATTTATTTCTGTAGAAGCAGACATAACACAGGCATGTCCTTCCTTAGTAGGATTAGGATGTGATCCTCCCTCACTGAAAGGGGTCCACCCCGTGGTGTTCACTTTGTACAGGAAACTGTGGAGTCCTGAGGGATCAAGCACAGGCCCTCTGAGCCCCTTCTTCACTGCTGCAGGAAATGGAGCCCTGGGGCAGCTGTCACAGACTTGGGCTCCATCAGCTCTGTCATCTGGCACTTCTGCCTGCTGTCCTTACATTGGATAGTGACGCTGTGACAGTATATCACATTGACTTCACAGAGTTATAAATGGCTTAAATCTGTAACACATGTAAATTCCTGTTTGTTTCTTACTTTGTTTTCATTTCTCCTTGCCTTCTGAGAACCCAAGTCAACTCTTTCCTTCTCCCCTTTCCCGCTTCTGATCGCACAACATCCTGCAGCAACAACAGGGAGGGATTTTTAAAATGGGAAAAAGCCCAGCCCCCCAGCGCCAATCCCTCTCCCTCGTGGGACAGCAGCGCTGTGTCTGCTGCGCTCAGCTGTGAGCAGGATGGAAGGAGGGCTGTGGCCCTAACTGGGAACCACACAGGGAACAGTGCAGGAGGGCCCACTGTCCCCAGAGCCCCCGCTCCGCCCCGGCTCCATGTAACCTATCATTAAAGGTGCAGTTACCCTGGAGGGTGGAGGGCAAACCGAAGAGAAGGTGTGTGGGGGTGAGAGACCACTGATGCACCTGTTTTTCTCCTTTCTCAGGCGTGCTGAGCAATATGACCTGTTTCCTCCCCTCCGTTCCTCTCCTGTCTCCTCAGCGGCTGCACGATTTGTGGTCCAGGCCCAAGCCAGTGCTGTCTGCACTTCCCCCTGCAAACATCAACACCAGGGGGTTCTCCTGAACACAGCACGTGGTGAGGACGGCAGGGAGGAGGGAGGAGGAAACCCTGGCGTTTGTCTGTGATCCTCCACCTGCTGCACAGAGCGCCCAGCCTGGGAGAGACGGGGAACCCGAAAAGCACAAGCAAGCAGCCCTCTCCCAGCTCTCATAGTATACTGTCCTCAGGGAACTGCGGGAGACGCGCCCCACCCCCTCCCTGGAGGGGTAGAGGGTCAGTGAGTGAGTGGTGGTGGCTGTGTCACTGCTGAGCCCTGGGGCAGGTCAGCCAAGGCGCCCTCTCCTCCTGTCCCCACCAGCCTCCTCACCTCTTTCAAGCAGGGTGGGGGCAGCAGGGCGAGGAGCACATTCTGGGAGCCAGGGGGCTCCTGCCAGGACTCAGGGGAGCTGGGCTGTGGGAATGGACGGCGCCCCTGTCTGCCCCTCTTCGGGAGAGTGCTCTGCCCTCACTTTCCCTTCCTATGTGGGAGCCCATCCAGACTCTTCCACCTGAAGATGAGAGTTCCTTCCCCACCACAGACAATCAGGCAGTGACTGCTTTCCTACTGGTTGTGGCCAGTGCTGGTCAGCCTACTGAGTCAGCCCTTGCTAGTCAGTCACTCAGGAGTCGCCAGCCACCCTTCCCTCCACTGGGAGCTGCTGGGGGAGCTTAGATTTCCATGGATCCTGCCCACCCAGCTGCAGCCCTACAGCAGAGCGAGCGGAGAAAGCAAACCAAAAGGAAACTGGCTTCATGACGTCAGAGAGAAGTACCGCTGTGCTGTGTTCCGAGTCCTGTGATCACATGGAGATGCCCCCGTGGATGAGTCAGCAGGGTCCAAACACAGGGAAGGTGGGCATGGGAACGTCACAGGCGTGGTGCTGCTATGTTCCTCCGTGTGCGTGTTCTTCCCGGTGCTCAGTGTCTCCGCTCACAGACATTCTGGTTACAAACTCTGAGTTCCCTGAACTCTTCACCTGAAGTGTCCCGGGGCCACCTTGTCATCTCCATTTATTTCTTATCAGACATGCAGTTAGGCAGCAATACTGCAAGCAAACTATATGTGAGACAAGGATAGTATTAAAAACTTTTTGACCATCAGCACAAATGTAATGTTTTTAAAAAAAGTTTTAAGTTATAGCCTATGTTCTAATTAAACCATGTGTATGAAACTGCTTACAAATGACGTAAGTCATAGTGTATTTTATTTCTTAAACTATTATGAAAAGTTAGTTGTTGAGATTTAAAAGTATTTTGGGGGGCGCCTGAGTCGGTTAAGTGTCTGACTTCAGCTCAGGTCATGATCTCATGATTAGTGAGTCTGAGCCTTGCACAGGGCTCTCTGCTCCCAGCAGGGAGCCTGCTTGGGATTCTTTCTCTCCCTTCCGCTGCTGCCTCTCTCTCAAAATAAATAAATAAATAAACTAAAAGGAAGTATTTTGGAATTATATTTTTATGCAGTTGTCATTATTAAAGTGATTTGCTAATGTGAGCACTGGCCTGACAAGGGAGCCCATAAAAAGTTTTCATTGTGCTCCCTATTCAATTGCCTTTAATGTAACAGCACATAAAAATTACATTGCTCATGGTACTAGATTCTCTCACACTTTAACTATTACATTAAAGATTTTTGTCCATGTAATACTGTCTGAAGTTCTTATATACTTAATATCTCTGTAGTTAACTCAGGCACAAAAATCATTTGTTATAATGACATATTTGATTAAGTGAGATTACTTTTATGCATTTAATAAATAAAATCTATGTAGTTTGGTAAATAATCAGGGTCAATTAAATTAAAACTTAAAATTTCTTTATGTGGAGTGGGGAGGCAAGATAGGGAAGAAGCAGGGAGCCCTGTGCATTTCACTCGCCCCCATATCTCACACGGAGAAGGTCTGAAGACATAGGAACCCTTACAGAATCCAGGAGTTTGGGAGGAAAAGGAGACAGAGTCCACTGAGAAAACCTTCTAGTGTGAGTGTGAACTGAGGATGATAAAATCGGGCCAGGACCAGAGACACAGAGGGAGGGGGGATCCCCCTCTGCGAGGAGCCGCGGTGAGTCTAGGGGAAAAAAGAGTGGCCGAAACTGCTCAAGGCACTGTCCCTGTCTCTGGAGAAGAGAAAAACCTCCGCTCGGGACACAGAGGGATCCAGTTTCCTGTTGTCCAGCTGACCCTAGGCGGGACACTCTCTTCCCAAGCGACCCCAGGGGAAACTGCTCCCCCACTTGCCTGCTCGACCTGGAGAGGACACACGGTGTCACTGCCTTTGTGCTTCTGGCTCAGCTAGATCCCCAGGGGGGGAGGCAAGAGGCTTGAAACTGCTCTGAGGGACTCGCCCGCGAGTTTATATTTCGGGCGATGGGACACTGAGGGACCTGGTTTCCTGCTATCCAGCTGACCCTAGGCGGGACGCACTGGTCCCAGGCAACCCCAGGTGAAACTGCTCCTCGCTCGCCAGCCCGACTTGGAGGAGACGGGAGCAGTGGCTTCCAGCTCGATCCCTAGGGGGAAGGCAAGAGGCTTGAAACTGCTCTGAGGGGCTCTCATGCGAGTTTGTGCCTCCGGCAACATCAATGGGGCGCGCAGGCTGAGATCTGGAAACGAGGCCTGGCCTGGGATATAGAGCACGGCCCACCTTGGCTACGCCCTTGGCACAGGGAGATCACACCCAAAAGAGTGAGTTGCAACGCTTGGTTCTAGAAGGGACTGGGGCGCTGCCATGTTTCTCCCCACAACCGCCAAGGCAGGACCCCTGAGGGACTCACAGGACCAAACCACGCCCATCCCCGCTAGAGAGCTGCCGCCTCCCCTTTTTTTTAACCGGAGCCGGGACAAGACCAACATGGATGCACTGCCCTGATTAATTCTGGTCATTGGCTTGCGTAAACAGTCACATTTCATCCATTCTCTAGATGTAAATTCTACACCTCCACTGCTACTTTTTAATCTCTTTCTCTCTGGAGTAATCAGATATATAGTTTCTCTGAGTAGCATCATCGTCATTTCTTTCACCTCCTCTCCAACCATAGTCCACTCTTTCTCTCTTTGAAAAAAGCCTCTCACTTCTTCTGCCTACTCATTTCATTTCCAATTTCGCTTCATCCCTGCCCTGTCATTTCTCTCTCTCTCTATGCTCTTCCACCAGCACTGCATACACTCGGCTATTTATTTGTAGCTGTGTGAAATCTGGTTATATGCTTTAGACTGTGCTTTGTCTAAGGACAAAGGGTTTTTTCTTTTTCCTTTTCTTTTCTTCTTTCTTCTTTTTTATGTATTTTTATTTTATTATTCACCTTCCTTCCTCTTTTCTTTTTTCTTTCTCAGTTTCCCTTTCGGTTTGCGTACTTGTTGGATTTGTCTGTGCGTTTGTGTGCTTTTGTTCCCTGTGTTATGGTAGGAACCCCTCCCTAAGGAGAGAGAGAAAAAAAGAGGAGAACAGACTTCAAGGTCACCTAGATATGTGTCCAAGTACCTACATCCCCCATGGACTTGTAAACTGAGACAACTTAATCAGACTGCATGCTTATGTGTGTTACCATATATGGGAGACAAAGAAATGGAAAACGCATTTTAAAAAAACTATGCCATGTGATGAGGGCTGCTCAGTTCTTTGGGTACGAAGCCAACTGAGCCATACTGGCACAAAAAACGATGCTTCCTGGAAAGAAAAGCCTCAGTGTCACGACTCTCTATGCAAGAATCCTGCAACATTGCCTGGGGGCTCGCCCGGGACTCAGAGACGGTGCATTTCCACCTCCCTTGTCACTGAGGTAGGAGCCTGGAGCCTCAGAGCGCCTGGAGAAGGGACCTCACTGGCGCCAGTGGACCTCTCGATCCGCAGGGGACTAGCCTATCCCGGCGGGCCGGGACAAGGGCCCTGTGTACGCTAACGGAATCCCTGAGGCCCAGGAACCAGCTTAAGGAGCACCGCCTGTCTGACTGGTAAGAACCCGGGTTCCTTTTGGTGGACCTGCCCCTAAGAGGCAGAAGGGGAACCTGATCACCTCCCAGAGTTGCACTAGTAAGTCCACAAGGGAAGAGAAACGAAGCTGCAACTCTAAGGCGCTGGATGGAGGGCGGCAGGCTGGATTTGCTGTGTGAGTGTGTGTGACTGAGACGGACAGCGGGAAGGTTCCCGACCTGACCAAGGGCCGAAGCGAGTGTTGAGTCCGGATCCGCGGTTCCGTGCCGACCTCATATGGCTTAAGGAGGCGTCAGACTTCCTCAGGAGTCTGATCCGGGTCAGGGATTGAAACTGACCCTGCCAGGGGCGCCTGGGTGGCTTAGTCGGTTAAGCGTCCGACTTTCACTTAGGTCATGATCTCGCGGTTCGTGGGTTTGTGCCCCGCGTCGGGGTCTGTGCTGACTGCGAGCTCAGAGCCTGGAGCCTATTTCAGAGTCTGTACCTCCCTCTCTCTCTGACCCTCCCCTGGTCACGCTGTCTCTCTCTCTCTCCTAGAAATAAATAAAAAAATATTTTAAAAAAAGAAAAAAGAAACTGAACCCGCCAATGTCAAGAGGAGCCTGAAATATCTCTGAGAGGAGAGCGGCCGGAAACGGACAAAGCTGGGGTGCATCCTTCCCAAACTGGTCCCCCTCCTTCCCTGGTCTTCCCCTTCTTGTGCGTGAAAGTCGTCTGCTAAGGGGAGGAAATGGGTGGAAAGCAGAGTAAACCGACTCCCCTATTGTGTATGTTGAGGAATTTCAAAAAGGGATATTCAGGAAATTATGG
>NW_027529523.1:0-4276 GCF_008692635.1 Crocuta crocuta | reverse complement strand
GTCCATTGCTGTAAGTGGAGTATTAAAGTCCCCTGCTATGAGCACTTTCTTATCGATAAGACTGTTTCTGTTTGTGACTAATTGTTTTATGTATTTAGGTCCTCCCATATTTGGTGCGTAGACATTTATAATTGTTAGTTCTTCCTGATGGANATATATGATCTGTCTTGGAAAATGTGCCATGCACACTTGAGAAAGTGAATTCCATGGCCTCAGGATGTAGAGTTCTAAATATATCTGTCAAATCCATCTGGTCTAGTTGATCTATCCATTGCTGTAAATGGAGTATTAAAGTCCCCGGCTATTAGCATGTTCTTGTCCATAAGATTGTTTCTGTTTGGTATTAATTGTTTTATGTATTTGGGTGCTTCCATATTCGGTGTGTAGACATTTATAATTGTTAGCTCTTCCTGATGGATAGACCTTTTAATTATTATATAATGCCCTTCTTCATCCCTTGTTACTGTTTTTACTTTAAAGTCCAGTTTGTTTGATATAAGTATAGCTACCCCAGTTTTTTTTTTACTTCCTGTAGCATGATAGATATTTGTCCATCCCTTTACTTTCAATCTGAGGGTGTCCTCCTGTATAAAATAAGTTTTGTGTAGAAAGTAAATAGATGGATTTTGTTTTTTTATCCAATCTGCTACCCTATGTANGATGGGTGTGGTTTGTGCTCCAGTCCCTTCTTGAACCAAGCGCTGCAACTCACTTTTTTGGGTGTGTAAACTCCCTGTGCTGGGGGCGCAGCCAAAATGGGCCGTGCTCTATATCCCAGGCCAGGCCTCTTTCCAGATCCCAGTCTGCGCATCCCACTGAAATTGCCGGAAAAACAAACTCTCAGGCGATCCCCTAAGTGCAGTCCCAAGCCTCTTGCCTTCCCCCTGGGAAAGTGAGCCAAAAGCCACTACTCCTGTCTCCTCCAGGTTGCGTGGGCGAGCGCGGAGCAATTTCATCCAGGGGTTGCCTGGAACGAGTGTGTCCCACCTAGGGTCAGCTGGAGAGCCGGAATCTAGATCCTTCTGTGTCCCGAGCAGAGGTTTTTCTCTTTTCCAGGAACAGGGACTGTCTTGAGCAGTTTTGGCTACTCTTTTTCCCCTCTAAACTCCCCGCAGAGGGGTATCCGCCCCTCCTTCTTTGTCTCTGGTTCTGGCCCAATTTTATCTTCCCCAGTTCTCACTCAGGCTAGAAGGTTTTCTCAGCGGACTTTGTCTCCTTTTCCTCCCAAACTCCTGGATTCTGTAAGGGTTCCTATGGCTTTAGGCCTTCTCTGTGCGAGATACAGGGATGAGTGCATTGTACGCAGTTCCCTACTTCTCTGCCATATTGCTCCCTCTCTGGTCATTGGTTTGCTTAAACAGCCACATATAATCCATTCTCCAGATGCATATTCTACACCTCCACCACTCCCTCTCTGGAGTAATCAAACTATATAGTTTCTCTAAGTAACATTATCATCATTTCTTTCTCCTCGCTTACCATATTCTCCTCTTTCTCTCTATGAATTAAGCCTCTTAGTCTCCTTTCCTGGTCATTGTCCAATTTCGCTTTCTTCCCGCCCAGTCATTTCTCTCTTTGTATATGCTCTTCCATCCGCACTGCATACACCCTGCTCTTTATTTGTAGCGAGGAATTCTGGTTTTATGCTTTTAGACTGTCCTTTGTCTTTTTCTTTTAAAATTTTTTTTCTTTTCCACTTTTGGTTTGCTTGTTTGTTGGATTTTTCTGTGCATCTGTGTGCCTTTGTTCCCTGTGTGTTTGTCTGTCTGTTTTCCTTTCCAGGGCTACCCCAAGAAACAAGCCAAAGTACACGTGGCAGAGAGTCACAATTACCACTACAAGAAGGGAAATAAAATAACCAGAGTCTCAATAAGAGAGACCAAGAGACACCATTCAAAGAACACTTCCTGAACCGACAAGCCCTGAATAATCAATGAGCCTTTTTTAATATAACAACATGCAGGTTCCGAGTGCATAACACACTTTTAAAAGTGACAAGAGACAGGAAGCTAGCCAAATTGAAGAAACGGAAGAATTCTCCTCTAAATAAATTCCAAGAAGAAATGACAGCTAAAGAACTGCTCAAAACAGATATAAGCAAAAGAACTGAACAACAATTTAGAACGATAGTAATAAAATTAATCACTGGGCTTGAAAAAGGCATGGAAGACATCAGAGAAGCTAACGCTACAAAGGCTGTGGACTTTAAAAGAGTTACAATGAATTTAAAAATGCTATAAATGAGGTGCATAATAAAATAGAGGAGTCAAAACACAGACTGAAGTGGCAGAGAGGAGAATAGATGAATTAGAAGACATAATTATAGAAAAAGAGGAAGCCAGAAAAAGAGAGGTAAACTGATTCAAGAACATGAAAGGAGAGTTCGAGAGCTGAGTGAAACAATCAAACAGAACAATATCCGTATCATTGGAATTCCGGAAGAGGAAGACAGATGGAACGGCACTGAAGGAGTCCTTGAACAAATTATAGCTGAGAACTTCAACAATATGGTGAAGGAACCAGTCGTCGAAATCGAAGAGGCACAGAGAACTCCCCTCAGACGAAACTTGAATCGATCTTCTGCACAACATATCATAGTGAAAGTGGCAAAATATGAGGACAAAGAGAGAATTCTGAAAGCAGCTAGGGTTAAAAGGGCCCTAACCTCAAAGGAAAACCTATCAGAGTGGTGACAGACCTATCTACTGAAACTTGGCAGGCCAGAAAAGAATGGCAGGAAATCTGCAACGTGATGAACAGAAAAAATATGCAGCCATGAATCTTCTATCCAGCAAACCTGTCATTCAGAATAGAAGGAGAGATAAAAGTCTTTCCAAATAAACAAAAAATGGAAAGAATTTGTCACCACTAAACCAGCCCTACATGAAATCCTGAGGGGGACTCTCTGAGGGAAATGTTGCAAGGAACACAAGGTACCAGAGACACAACCACAAGCATGAATCCTACAGAGAACACAATGACTCTAAACCCATATTTTTCAATAATAACACTGAATGTAAATGGACTAAATGCCCCAATCAAAAGACATAGGTATCAGATTGGATAAAAAACAAAATCCATTTATTTGCTGTCTACAAGAAACACATTTTAGACCTGAGGACACCTTCAGATTGAAAGTAAGGGGATAGAGAAATATCTATCATGCTACTGAAAGTCATAAGAAAGCAGGAGTAGCCGTACTTATAGTAGACAAACTAGACTTCAAAGTAAAGGCAGTAACAAGGGATGAAGGAGGGCACTATATAAAAATTACAGGGTCCATCCATCAGGAAGAACTAACAATTATAAATGTCTATGCACCGAAACAGGAGCACACAAATACATAAAACAATTAATCACAAACAGAAACAATCTTATAGATAAGAATGTGCTAATAGCAGGGGACTTTAATACTCCACTTACAGCAGTGGATAGATCAACTAGATAGAAAATCACGAAAGAAACTATGGACTTGAAGTACACATTGGAATAGATGGATATGACAGATATATTTAGAACTCTACATCCTGAAGCTATGGAATTCATTTCATCTCAAGTGCGCATGGCAAATTCTCCAAGATAGATCACATACTGGGACATAAAGCAGCCCTCAATAAATATAAAAGAATTGGGATCATACCATGCACACTTTCAGATCACAATGCTATGAAACTTGGGATCAATAACAGAAAGAAATCTGGAAAACCTCCAAAAACATGAAGGTTAAAGCCCACCCTACTAAAGAATGAATGGGCCAATCAGGCAATTAGAGAAGAAACTTTTTAAAAATGGAAAGAAATGAAAATGAGAATACAACAATCCAAATTCTAAGGGATGCGGTAAAGGCAGTCCTAAGAGGAAAGTCAATTGCACTCCTGGCCTATTTCAAGATATTAGAAAAAGCACAAGGAAAAATCTAACAGTGCACCTAAAGCAACTAGAAGGAGAGCAACAAGAGCACCCCATACCCAGTAGAAGAAGAGAAATAATAAAAATCAGGGTGGAAATCAACCATATAGAATCCAAAAAAACCCCACAATTGAACAGATCAATGAAACCAAGAGTTGGTTTTTTGAAAAAATAAACAAAATTGACAAACCTCTAGCCAGGCCTCTCAAAAAGAAAAGAGAGACCACCCAAACAGCCAAAATCACTAACTGAAATGGATTTATTACAACCAATCCCTCGGAAATACAAACAATTATCAGGGAATACTTTGAAAAATTATATACCAACAAACTGGACAATTTAGAAGAAATGGACAAATTCCTAAACA
>NW_027529522.1:379334-453661 GCF_008692635.1 Crocuta crocuta | reverse complement strand
TTGCACGTATAGGAGGATTAGGAGGAACTTAATTGAGGACCAAGGGGGATAAGAAGGGTGGGGAAATGGTGAGGGAAAGGAGAGAGGCAAACCATGAGAGACTCTTGAATGCTGAGGACAAACTGAGGACTGATGGATGTGGGGGGGAGGGGGGGATGGGCATTGAGGAGGGCACTTGTGGGGATGAGCACTGGGTGTTATTGGAAACTAATGTGACAATAAACTATTTTTTAAAAAAAAGAAAAGAAAAAAAGAAACTAACACTGTATGTTAATTATAATGGAATTATAATAAAACCTTAATAAATTTAAAAAAACTATTTTGTATATGTATGTAAGGAAGGAAAGTCTTTCCGTCTGCCCTCCTAAGTTCTATAGCTACGCCTATGAAATAAACTAACAATAGGCAGATTGTCAGGAGAAAAGGCATACAAATGTGCTAATTTTTAAAAATTCGTACTCTGAGGAATCACAGGGGGAGAAAAGTGAATAACCAAAAAAGCAGGAAGGTTTGAAAGTTTATATGTTGTCCTAATAGGGGAGGGGAGGGGAGAGGCAGGTCACTTAAGGGAGAGTAAATGATCTTTAGGAAAGATGAATGGGCCCTTAGAGAATAGATGGTAGGTATGATCGTTTGTTACAAAGTTTGTCTGGCTGCGATGTAGACTTGGAGTCTCTTCTACTGTGATAAGAATCAATCTACCCTGGTTAATGAAACTCCTGGGAAGAGGATTTATGACAACTGAGTTTCTTTTGGAGGGTCTGTCTTTAGGCAGATGAAGAGAATTCAAAGAAAATTCTCCCTGCATTTTCTGTTTTTCAAATGCCCTCAGCTCAAAATAATAAAAGTATATCAAAGCAGCAAAGTTTGGGGTGGCATCTCCTGAACTTCATTTCTTAATACTTTATTAAATTACCCCCAAATTCAGATACTAATAAATCAAGAAGAAATTTAGGCTATGAAGATTAGAAGCATGATTCTAATATGAACAGAATAATAAATGTTTTTGAAATTTCTGAATTTGGAAGTTAGATTCCTTAGGAACTCTACTGATTGCTTCAAAGGATATAAAAATCTCTTCTATTACCTTTATATCCTACATAAATCTAACTGAGAGGTTTTCATTTTCCTTTATCTCTTCTTATGTTATTTTAAAAGTGTTTGCTTTTTAATGCCAATATCTTCAAGATAAGATTCATATGTTCTCACAAGAGTGAAATAAAAGACTGAAATGAAGACACATTTTGCACAATTGGTAATGTGGTTATTTTTGGACTGGCATTAGAGAGCACAACAGACTCATTGTTATGTTCTAAGTTTTGTTTTTTCAGTGATATGACTCACCTGAGATGCTTTTCAATCATTCCTGTTATTTTCTCTAAGGATAGTCCACCTAAATCACAAAGGGCACATTATTAATCTGCTTTGGCAAGGACACTTGACAGAGAAAACATCAGCCCTCACAGAGTGTACCATTGTACTCACATTAAGTTAACCTGAAAAGGGCCAGACTTTTTCAGATGAGGTGTCTTCTGTTAATGTACTACAAGAACAGAAAATTATCATTTTAGAGAAATCCAGCAAAGTGGACTTTCTTCTATCTTCAAAAAAGATGGAAAGATAAATTTTACGTGAATGTGGATGTCCACACATCATAATATTTAATGTGTGTATGAATTCAAGTCCATTGTGTGTATACTTATTTGGCAAAAAGTAACTTCCCTATAGTTTGTAGTGAATTTGTAATTAATGTTCATGATATATAGTACTTCAGACTTCATAAACTGTATCCACAGACATTATTTTAATTAAATCTTACAAACTTCCTGGGAAATAGTTGTTATAATTTCATTTTTAGAATCGAAAATTTGATGTTCAAAGATCTTATGGCACCTAGCCAAAAGATGAATCTTCTAATTCCATTTCCTTTGTTCTTTTCATTAAACCTCAGCAAGTGTTAATTGTCCTGAGCATATGAAATAATTCTTTAAATGTAGAAGTCTTGGGATTCCATTAAGATGTTTATCACTTTTTACTAATAAATATTTGCTGAACAAAAGAATATTCTTTAATTTGAAACAGATATCAAATTGTGATGATAAGAAAATTTAAAAGACTGACATTAAATATTCTAAACGCCATATAAAGGAAAATCTCTTATTAGAAACACTATTCCCAATTGCAAATGTAAACAATTTAGCATAATTTATGCTAAGACAAATATGGTTTTGAGCTCCTAATCTAAAAAAGAAATTAAGGTAGACATTAATGATTTAGCTACACAAAGGCCACTCACAACCAAATTTCCCCTACTCTTCTTCTAATACACAGGTTAGAAATGTAAAAACTCAGTTTGCTTGGCTACCTTAAAAGTGACATGTAAACCAGGTTTGTCCATGAAATGTAAGCAGAAGTTCCTAAGTATGGGTTCCAGAAAAAAAAAACAAAATTTATCTTATGGCTTTTTCTTTCTTATGGTCAGAAGATCACTACTGCACTTATAAATATAAAATGCATGTACTAAGTATGAAAAAAGGAAACAAGGAAAAGCCTGCAGGAAGCCTTTAAGATCTGTCCTTTAAAAAAAAAAAAAATCTCTCCAAGAAGCACCTCGTTTGCACCACAAACATTACATTGTCTAGAATAGGACCTCAGACCTCATGACCACTCTTTTCCTCAAGGTAGGAAAGTAGACATTTTTTACTTTATAGCTACTGTCATAGGGAAAAGCAAAACAAAAGTGGATTATAAATTCCTTTTTGGGAACTAATATTCATGTATACCACAATCCTTTAGCCTCCCAAAATCCCTACACACTTTATTTCTTATTTCACAGTGTAGTGTATTCATTCCCACCTGATAGGCCCAATCTAAAAGTTTAATTCACTTATTACATCTAGCTGCGAGTTTAGGATATCTGAATGATATGCAGGTTTTCTATTAGATATGGATATGGCTTGATAGCATATAAGTTTAAAAGACCAATTATTAGCTTTCAAGCATTCAAAATACAGTTATAGAGAACCATGGGATCTACAATAAAAATCTCTTTTGGAAAAGGAGAGAATGAGAAATAGAAAACAACTAACCCATCACCATTACCCAACTATGTTATATAGGAATAAAGACAGCTCTGCCCTGGTTATGGAGAAAATTCTTCAGAGGTTCTTTGGAAGCATTTTCCCAAGATTTTTTTTTTTTAAAGGACAGATCTCAAAGGCTTCCTGCAGGCTTTTCCTTGTTTCCTTTTTTCATACTTAGAACATGCATTTTATATGTATAAGTGCAGTAGTGATCTTCTGACTATAAGAAAGAAAAAGCCATAAGATAAATTTTGTTTTTTAAAATGTTTATTTCATTTTTGAAGAGGGGGAGAGGCAGAGAGAGATAGGGAGACAGAATCTGAGGCAGGCTCCAGGCTCTGAGCTGTGTCAGCGCAAAGTCCAATGTGGGCCTCAAACTCTCAGACTGCGAGATCATGACCTGAGCCAAAGTCAGACACTCAACCAACTGATCCACCTAGGAGCCCCAAGATAAATTTTGATGGAACAGCAATATTGAAGGATCCAGGTCTATGATTACATACTTGAGTAGTAATGGGTGAATATTTCAGGGAAATAATGCAAACTACCAAAGCTGATGTCATTCATATTTTCTGTTAGTTGCACACAAATTCAAATCTAAACAAATCACTTATATGATTGCTTTAAGTCAACAATGTAAAGCAACCAGTAAAATACCAGAAACAAGACAAAATAAATAGCTATTATTATCACCCTACTGCATCTCCAAAACAATCTAAATTGAAGTCAACAAAGGTAATATCCTAAAATTCTAAAGCACAATAATCATAACATGAGTGACTATACTTTTGTAAATTTTATTTAGAGATGACACGATTTAATGTATTTGAATTTTAGCAAAGACACTAGTATAAAACTAAAATAGGACTGGAGAACAAAAACATTCCTGATGATTTAACATTCTTTTGTTATCTGCCTATTTAAACAATAGTTATAATAAACAATAGCATATATTTTCATTCATGGAAAATAAAGATTGCATTGACAACTAAGCTTACTAATATATATATTCCTATTTGAAGCTGAATGTTTTTTGACTACGATTTAATACTTCATTAAAAGCAAATTAATTTTGGGGCTCCTGGGTAGCTTAGTCGGTTAAGCGTCCAACTTTCCCTTAAGTCATGATCTCGCGGTTCGTGGGTGCGAGCCCCGAGTCCGGCTCTGTGCTGACTGCCAGCTCAGAGCCTGGAGCCTGTTTCAGAGTCTGTGACTCCCTCTCTCTCTGACCCTGCCCTGCTCACGCTGTCTCTCTCTCTCTCTCCTAGAAATAAATAAAACATTAAAAAAATTTTTAAAAAAAGGCAAATTAATTTAAAAAACTGTAAGATAATGTAAATAAGATGAGATTGTAATGTATTTAAGTGTATGCATTAAAAACGTTAAAAATTTAACTTAGTAAGCCCTTTTTCAGTACTTGCTAGCTGAAATTTCAAAAATTCCAAGTAATGATTGTATACATTTAATACTAAGCACACATTCACTGCATTAAGGAACACATGATAAGAACAGCAGCTATCCAGAAAATAGAATAGTTGCACATGAACTGCCTGACTCTTAGACAATCATTACCCTATTGAGTGAATCCAGCCTTTCTGAAAACATGATAAATAGTAGTTCATAGATAAAGAGTCAAATTCTATTTCATCAAAGAAAATCTGATCAGGTAACTATTTAACAGTTAGCTATCCAGGCTCTTTTACTAACCTAATTCTAGGTGGATTAGTCTAGAGACAGAAGCTGTCTTAGTGTTAAGGAAATAATACAAGGCCTCTGCATGCTTTGGGAATCTACTTAGACTGAACTCAGAACTGTCATTATAACACATCCCTATAACTATAGGACAACACCTTGTTAGACCTGAGCAAGAGGGATATCATATTTGGGGCTGATTTTAGAGGGCCTTATGTTTTAAAGGGTCTTCTCTCCTTTTCTCTTCTTTTCTCTTCCTCCTTCTCTTCTCTCCTCTCCTAATAAACACACATGTATGTGTACACACACACACACACACACACACACACACACTTAAAATTTAATTAAAAACACACGGACTAGTCTATCAATTGGAACCCAATGTGCAGTACTGGCAGGACATAACCATTAGCTCTAATGTCTGCTCTGATGATAAATGGAGCAGGAAGGAAAATAAAATAAAATACTTATCTACATCTCCTGTCCTATATCCCAGAAACAAAAATCAAATGTATCCAGATCCTATGAAGGTTTGTATTTTGGATTGTTGCTGACATTGGAGAAGGACACTATCTTAGAGTTCTAGAAGAATTTTATTGGTTGGATGCTTAGGTAAGAGAAAAGACGACTGAATTAACCTGTACTCCCTGATAGCTTAAAACAATAGTTTTTGCATAATAATATAATTTCACAGTAGTGCCAAATACCCATTTTCTTCTATTTGTGTCCAAAGCTTGATTGTGGAAGTACTCAAGAATTATCATGTTTGCAAAGTTACACATAGGAAAAGATATTTTGCAAAATTATACAATTCAATTTATATATCTGTAGACCTAAGATTAACATGAGTGAAGTATGTAACAGTTGTTGTCCTTACCAAATATGACCAGATATTACTCTGAGAGAAAGCAGCCATCATGGGGCAAAAAATGCCCGAGGTTAACTAGCCAGATATTATAATGGGATCACTAATACTTTCTGTCTGTTGCCAATATACTATAGTACTTTGATCACAAACTCCAGACCCTTTGCATCTTATACACACACAAGTTAATGATTATTGTCTGACTGCTTTCTTCACGTTCACATGTGTAAGAACTTATTTTCTCCATATTCACCACATGGATATCTGGTGAGCTCAATAAATATGGACAAGAGACCCCTGTTTGGGGCTCTTGTCTCCTGCTGGACATTAGCCTCTTTCCTATTCAATTCTGTGTCTACTCTCTTGCTGAAAAAAGAGAACTCCAAACTCATAGTCTGCCTTAGATGGTGACCCCAAGTGATCAGAACCCAACATGATCAGTGGTTGAAATGATTAGAAGAAAAGCTGACGTGACAAGGGGACGTGGCTAAGAAAGCTGATGTGGTTAGAGGCCAACGTGACTAGAACCCAACTTAGCCAAGAAGCCCATGTAACTCAAGGACTGCAGAACGCCATGGAATGACCTACGCTCTAAAATTGAAAAGTGCATGTGACAGCCTGACATGGTAAGAGAAAAGGAAACTAGGACTCGCTGCCACGGAATTTTGAGAGAATCAATATGAGAAACTCACTATCCCTAGAACAGAAACAATACATCTGTATAGCACTTCTTAAATTATTAATGATTATTCAGCAATTCTGCCCTTGGATTCCCAAGCAAGGAACCTCTGACCTTGGGAATGAATAGGTAAAACACTAAAGGTACACCATACAGAAGACCCAAATATCCCACCTGAGGTCATTCTTACATAGTCTTGTCCCTATGGCCATTCTCCCAGAGTGTGGATGACGCTTATTAAGTTATAGACCCACCCACAGTAAATAAAAAAAATGTCCAAGGAACCTAAGCCTCATTATTGTCAGCCAGCCCCTTCAGCACCCCTCCATACAGAGAACTCCAACACCTGCCCTTTGACATTGGGAAAAATCTAACCTTTTAAAGGAACAAAAGATTCCTTCTGAGGACATCCTCACCCCAATGCAATGACCTATTAAGAATATCCTTATGGTGTTTACAGTTGCTTCAAGGAAAACTCATAAGGCTTTTTGCCTTCGGAAAACTGGGAAACTTTTTCTCCTAGTTTTCATGGGTAATTGTGATAACTTTCAAAAGTTTTAGTTACCTAAAAAGTTTTGCTTGCATGATAAATTAGTATTGAATTACTTGGACATCTAGACCTTTCCTAAATAGGATGGGATGCTAAAGCATTGATTACTAAGGCTTATCTGCTTTTCTTATTGCAGAGAAACTAAGGATATTGGGTCTGATGGTAAACTTACTTTATGTTTTGTAACTTTCTGCAGGTTTTTTTTTCTAACAAATTTCCCAATATTTAAATTATAAATGAAGTCTTTTTGACCAATTAGGCTTCTTTGGTATGTTAAGTTACTCTGGAAGCACTGTCAAACAAATAATAAGCCTTAGGTTACATTTGAGTAAATGCTGTAACTATTCTAGAGATTATATGCAATTCCTAGTTATAGTATTTTTTGGTATAAGGTCATCACCTGATATTCTGATTATTGAAGTGTTATATGCCATAGAAATAAATTAATTTCCTTGTCAGTTGCATTAGATCTTTTAATCATGTCCATTTTGGGGTCTTTTGTCATAGTTTTGTGACTCTTATTGGACTTCTTCACTGCTATAACTTTCAGTAGACATGATCCTTTCTACTCAAGGAGGCTCCATTTCCCCTGAAGTCTGTCTTTCCCTTTCATAACTCCCCTATACCAACCCAACTGAGCAATGTTGACCCATAGGTAGGGACATCTCTATGCCCTTATTAAGCAGGAAGAAGTGACAGAAGGGACCATCCATCCTCAGCAACTTTAAAGATTTAAGAGCCAAAATTGTTCAGGGGGAGGGGGATGTAGGAAACAAAGGCAGAAGGAAATGGTAGATAAAATTAAATTCCCTTATATTCCATAAGGCCAAGCTATTGTAGAATGAGCGTATAATAAATTTAAATTATGGTTAAAAACAAGAACAAAAGGAATTATCCATGGCTCTCTACATTACAACCTCAGCTTCTCTTTGATAGCACTATAGTCACCCTTAAATTTTTAAATCTTGACCCTCATGGACAAACTGCAGCTGAACTACATTCTTTAAAATCAGATAAACCCTCTCATCCTATGGGGCTTGTTCAAACTTCTTACCTGGGGTTGAGGATATGCTTGTGTTCTTTCAGATTCCAGACCTCTGTGGATTCCTTCTCAGTTGGTAAAGCCATACCATGGCATGGTGAAGATCCCTAGAATATCTTCCAATCAACTAGGACTTCCAGTGTTATGGAACCAGGCTGAATTGCTGGCAGAAAAACCAAGAGGCACTCAGAGATCTTGGTGGATCAGAGTTCTATTTTACACCAGTGGGCTCAGAGGAGATCCTTCTCCAGAGATCTGAGTGGGAGCACAAGTATGAGGGACAATTTATCCTCTGTTACTTCCACATTCCACATTAGTAGTAATTTGGCATGCATGAAAAGCAGGGCAGGAAGAAGAACCCAGAAGAGGAATCTCTAAGCTAGGAACTAGAGCTTATGTTAGTCCTGTCAGCCAACTTATGTTCCACAACTTTATTTTCCCAACACCAGAGAATAACTCTGGATGAACGACCACCAGCCCCATCTTTTAAGATAGAAGCCTCTTAATGGACTCCCCATCCTGAAGCCACTCCAGAAATGAAAGTCCTTACCCCTGATATAACATGGAGAAGTCTTAAATGCCTAACCAGGCTAGCATCCTCTCACAACACAATGGTATTGCATATACCTCTGATTGGCATCTGATGGCCATGATCTCCATCACTGGTATTCATTAACCAGGCAAAGGTGATTCATAGGCTTCTTCAATCATGGGGATCCTAGCCATGGTAAGCATTATAGCCTCTGCTACAGTTGCTGGAATTAGTCTTCAGCACAGCACACTATCAAACTACACATGTACTTAATCAATTTATGGTCAAATCCTCCATTCTAAGCTGCCCTGTAATAGAAAATTTAGATGTAACATTAAACCAACAACTACAATACTCTGAAGAACTAAGACATGAATAGACCGACTCCTTGTCCTTTTGGAAGGCCTTTAACCCTTTCTATTGGCTTGAAACAAAGGCAAAAAAGTTATGAAAAAAATGCCAAATAATTTATAAATTACATTTATTTTATCATACAGCCAATTATCATTAACTGGTTGAACAATAAATTGTTTTGACATTTAGCCAAGTCTCAATCATGTATGTGTATGTATGTATGTATCTATCTATCTGTCTATATCTCTCTCTATATATTTTCTTATTAAAATGGTACATTTTCCAAAGTAGAAGACAGGATACAGTCTAAGACTTCTAACCTGACATATAGCTCTGCAATACATAGGTTCTTAGCTTGGAAATCTCCATTTGTATTATTGTTTTAGAGCCAACAAAATTTAGAAGTAGATGGGTCACAAGAGATTTAAATTTGAAAAGATAGTTTAAAAGTCTTATGAGGAAAATTAAGTGCATTTATAATTTTCAAATGTCAGCACATTAAGGGAAAGAAAAACCAGTATTTTATAAAAGAGAAAATTATCTTCAATTCTTAGCCAATGGCAACTGAGAAGTCTTCTGCTGGTTGCTTCTCTAACATAACTATTTTTTCAATATAAAATATTCTATTAGTCATACTTCAAGATCATAAAGGCCCTATATAAAAAAAACCCATTGCTAAAATCATCCTCAATGGGGAAAAACTGACAGCTTTCCCCTTAAGGTCAGGAACATGACAGGGATGTCCACTGTCACCACTGTTATTCAACAAAATGTGGGAGGTCCTAGCCTCAGCAATCAGACAACACAAAGAAGTAAAAGAAATCCAAATTCACAAGGAGGAAGTCAAACTTTCACTCTTTTGCAGATGACATGATATTGGATGTGGAAAATCCAAAGACTCCACCAAAAAAACCAGCTAGAACAGATACATGAATTCAGCAAAGTCATAGGATATAAAATCAATGTATGGAAATCAGTTGCATTCTTATACACCAATTATGAAGTAGTAGAAAGAGAAATCAAGAAACCAATCCCATTAACAATTCCACAAAAACCCAGAAAATACCAGAAATAAAACTAACCAAAGAAGTGAAAAATCTATACACTGAAAATGATAGAAATCTTATGAAAGAAATTGAAAAAGACACCATAAGATGGGAAAAGCATTCCATGCTCATGGAATGGAAGGACTGATATTGTTAAAATCTCAATATTACCCAAAGCAATCTACATATTCAATGCAATCCCTATCAAAATAACACAAGAATTCTTCACAAAGCTAAAACAAACAATCCCAAAATTTGTATAGAACCAGAAAAGACCCCAAATAGGCAAAGCAATCCTGAAAATGAAAAACCAGATCTGGAGGCATAACAATTCCGGACTTCAAGCCGTATTACAAAGCTGTAATCATTAAGACAGTATGGTACTGGCACAAGAACAGAGACAGAGATCGATGAAACAAAACAGAGAACCCAAAAATGGACCCACAAACATGTGGTCAACTAATCTTTGACAAGGCAGGAAAGAATATCCAGTGGAAAAAAGTCTCTTCAGCAAATGTTGTTGGGAAAACTGGACAGCAACATGCAGAAGAATGAAGCTGGAACACTTTCTTACACCATACACAAAATTAAACTCAAAATGGATGAAAGACCTAAACATAAAACAGGAAGCCATTAAAATCGTAGAGGAGAAAACAGTCAATAACCTTTTTATCCTCTGCCACAGCAACTTCTTACTTGACATGTCTCCAGAGGCAAGGAAAACAAAAGCAAAAATAACTACTGGGACCTCATCAAGATAAAGATCTTCTGCACAGCAAAGGAAACAATCAGCAAAACTAAATGGCAACCAAAAGAATGGAAGAAGATATTTGCAAATGACATAGCAGATAAAGGGTTAGTATCCAAAATCGATAAAGAACTTATAAAACTTGCCACCCCCCAAAAAAATCCAGTGGAGAAATAGGCAAAAGACATTAAAAGACACTTTTCTAAAGAGGACATCCAAATAGCTAACAGACACATGAAAAAATGCTCAATGTCACTCATCATCAGGGAAGTACAAATCAAAACCACAATTAGATACCACCTCACACCTGTCAGAATTGCTAACATTAACAACTCAGGCAACAATAGATATTAGCGAAGATGCGGAGAAAGAAGGTCACTTTTGCACTGCTTGTAGAAATGCAAACTGGGCAGCCACTCAGAAAAATAATATGGAAGTTACTCAAAATATTAAAAATAGAACTATCCTACAACCCAGCAATAGCAGTACTAGGTATTTAGCTAAAGGATATAGGAGTGCTGTTTCGAAGGGGCACATGCACCCCAATGTTTATAGCAGCACTATTAACAATAGTCAAAGTATGGAAAGAGCCCAAATGTCCACTGAGGGATGAATGTATAAAGAAGATGCGATATATATACAATGGAATATTACTTGGCAAACAAATGAATTAAATCTTGCCATTTGCAACAATGTGGATGGAATTAGAGTGTACTATACTAAGCAAAATAAGCTGGAAAAGACAAATGTCATATGACTTCACTCATAAGTGGAATTTAAGATATTAAAATTCCAGTTAGCCTGAGAATTTTAATTTAACAAAATATGAAATAATAGTTGATGTTCAATCATATTAAGTATGGCAAGCAACTTTTAAAAAACTGCCATTTGAGTTTTGTTTGGTAGTGAAACTATAAAAAAACAATACCACCGCTATCTGAAAAGACTAATAAAATAGTTTTACTTCTTCCAAATACAATCTGTGAAGGTCTCTTTACAAGACTTCCACCAAAACAGCATATGCCCACAAAATGAACAAAGGAGTAGATAGGAAATACTAGGTGTCTTAGTAGGTATAAAAACCTATCTATGTAGAGAGACATTGAAGAGACTTTTTTTAAAAATGTAAATAGTGACATTCTTTTCTTTCTCTCTCTTTTTTTGTTTTAGGAAATAGATGTCATCCTCAAAAATATGTAAAATATAACATATTTAAAATTTTCAAATAGAACAGAAAAATGAGAAACAGAAAATAGCAAAGAAATAACAGATTTCCCAAAAAAGAAAGATTAGGTTTGCACTCAAAATTGTCTTGAGCTCACACTTTTAAATGTGCTATTCATCACAAATAATACCAATAGAAAATTTGGGAATTAAATATGTATAGTTCTGCTCAAAAACTAGAAGAAAAACAAATCACTATAGGTTAGAAATTACAAAGCAGGCACAAAGCCTCAGATCTGTTTGGCCTTAAATTCAGTAACAGGTAGAAGCTGCCAGTTCTTTGGCCCTTGCAGAGTAAATGAAACCCAAAGACCCCCTACAGATGACTTGGCAAGGAAAGAGCCAGGCTCACAATATGAAATCAAGGTCTAGAATGGACTCTCTCCATCCATGGAAAGATGATGAGCATAACTATAATTATTCCTGTAGCTGTGACCCATGAACTTAGCTTGGCAAGTGGCATAGAGACAGCCACCCAACCAGGATGTATGCCAATTCAATTTCTGGCTCCATGCATGGATATGAGATATCCCCAGTGTCATCATGGGATAGGTGCCAAGAATCTTATATATGATCTGCTTCTTGACTGAGCTAGAGATTGGGAAGATGGAGGAAAACACAATGGACGATAAAGAAAAACAGAACAAACCAAAATTAGGCTTCAAGATGAGCCAGCCAGTGAACACTATAAAACACTGAAAAACAAAGCAAAACAACACTAAAAACTAATGTCAACACACTTAATAATTACACCAACATGAAAATAATAGCTTTGAAATAATAACTTCAAGATATATGTTTTAAACAATTAAAAAGATGAAAAGAATGACATTTATAAAAATAAATGAGTCATGAAGAAAATTGATGCAGAAATCAGTCGAAAACAGATGTCTGTGAAAGAGAATCACTTAGAAACTGCATATAAACCTTTTATTGTAATCATAGTTTAAAGAACAAATATAGGGCATACCCTCCAGACTTGTCTAATAGAACTTTCTGTGATGATGGAAAGATTCTATGCCTAAACAGTCCAATATGGTAGCCATGAACCACTTCTGGCTATTGAACAATTGAAATGTAACTACTATGATTGAGGAACTGAATTTTTAATTTTAACTAAATTTAATTTTTAAACTTATAAATAATGTAAAATTGTTTAAATAAGCATGCATGTTTAGTATCTTCTTTAAAAGACAACAGAATGATTTAGAACAAAGTCAAAAAAGAAATTGAAGTTTGAAATATAGTACTCAAAAATTTGTCCAGAAAGCATGAAGAAGTATACAAAGATATAAATGCATAAACAAGTGGAGAATGATAATAGATTGAGACTCTGAAATATCTGTCTAAATGATCTTCCAGTGTTAGAAATTAGAGAGAATGGTGGAGAATTGATATGTGAAGAGATAACAGCTGAAAGTTGCATGGAAAGAGAGGGAATTTCAGATTGAAAAAATGCTCTCTAATTAATAAAATAAAGAAAAGACATCTAAATATAGCCAAGTGGAAATGCAGCATAACAAGGTAAAAAAAAAAATACTAAAACTTACAAAAGGGAAAAGAACTGTCTACAATCAAATGACAGATAGACTTACAGAAAACTTCTCATCAATACGGTATTGGCCAGAAGAAAAGAATAGTATTTTCAGAATGAAGGAAAATAACTGACAATCTATAATGGATGTTGAGATAAACTCTTACATATAACGGCAAAGTAATGGATTTTTTTTTAGAAATAATAAACATAAAAGTATTTACTTCATAGACTTATAGATTTCATATATCCCTCATGAAGGAAGTATTCAAGAAAGCTTTTCAACATGAAGAAATGTTTACTTAAGAATGGGATGCAAGAGAAGAAGAAACAAAAATGTGTAAGAAATATTGGGAAATCTAACTATTGTGACTGTTAGTTTGCAAGTAATAGACTAGCAACAGACAAATCAAACTATTTTATAAATAAAAAGAGCATTTCTCTCAAATAACTGGAAAGTCCTGAGGAAGATAGTGCTGGGCAGTCTGATCCAACCACTCTACAACAAATCCAATCAAAGATCAAGTTTCGTTTTATTTCTCAATTCTACCATCCACAGTCTTGGAAGGGTAAAATGCTCATATTGAAAGAGGACTTCAACTACTTCCATTTTGACCACAGTCTGTATTTCCTAATTGATTATGTTCTTATTTCTAGCTTATCTCTTAGCTTCAAGCAAAAGACCTTATGTGCAAAGCATCCCCTGATGGGAACAGAAACTACCCCCTCTAGCAATAAGGACCATCCTGAGACAGCCAGACTCCAGTGACTGACCCCAAGACAAAGATCAACTTGACCTTCACTGCCCACCTGCAGTACCCAGTGACCTTTGTCCCACATTTTCTGTATATAAACATGGAAGTATTTTCAAAACTTTGAAAACTTTGAAGTCTCTTTTGAGACTCTAGTCCACTATCTTTCTGGTGTTGTCCTCACTGAAATAAATTCTTTTCTTGTTTCACACCACTCTTTTCTCTGCCTTTAGATTTTGTCAGCATTCGGGGTTCCTGGGTGGCTCAGTCGGTTAAGGGTCCAACTTCGGCTTAGGTCATGATCTCACGATTTGTGGGTTTCAGCCCCACGTCAGGCTCTGTGCTGACAGCTAGCTCAGAGCCTGGAGCCTGCTTCAGATTCTGCATCTCCCTCTCTCTCTGAATTCTGAATTTAAAATTATTATAGAAGTATACTGTTTTAGCTGTAGGCTAAAAAGATTAGGATATACATTGAAAACCAAAACAAAATTATAGTTTACAACACAGGAATACATAAGAAACAAAGGAAATGTTTTAAATTCACCAGAATACAGAAAAGAAAGAAAAGAAGTAAAAAATAAAACATGGTATATTGAAAACTTAAAAATACATGACTAAAATATGTCCAAATATATTAGTAACAAAAATAAATATAGGGGCATTGGCTAGTTCAGTTTGTAGAGCATGCGACTCTTGATCTCAAAGTCATGAGTTTGAGCCCCATGTTGGGCAGAGAGATTATTTACTAAATACATACATACATACATACACACACACACATTTAATTCATCTATTAAAAGATAAAGACCACAGGATTTTTAAAAACTCTACCTATAAGCTCTACATAAAAAACATTGAAAAACAATTACACAAATGGTTAGAAAAGCTATACTTCATAAATATTACCTATCAGAAACTGGGTGTTACAGTTTTAATATAAAAAAATAGAATTTAAGATAAAATATAAAGAGAAAGAGAAACTATAAGATAGTCTAAAAAAAGAACAACTAAAGAGATATTTCAACTACAAACATCTAGAACCTTTATAACATTGCTTAAAATTATGTAAAATTGTATGGAGAATTGATAGAATTTGAGAGAGAGATTAAACAATCCACATAAACTGGGGAATTTTAATCCAGCTGTTTCAGAAAACTGTAGATCAGAAAAAAAAAGTTAAGACACAGGATATTTAAATAACATAGTTAATTAACTTGATTAAATAGCTTTAAATATAATACTATGCTGGGGTGCCTGGGTAAATCAGTTGGTTGGGCATCTGACTTTCGCTCATGAGTTCCAGTCTCTCATCAGGCTCTGTGTGGACAGCTCAGAGCCTAGAGCCTGCTTTGGATTCTGTGTTTTCCTCTCTCTCTGCACCTCGCCTACTTGTACTCTGTCTGTCTCTCCTTCAAAATTAAATAAGCATTAAAAATATTTTTAAAGTATAACACTATGCTACATAAAAATACAGCTTCTTTTCTAGCATACATGAATATTGTACAAATTTGACCACGCAGAATTTATAAATATGAAAAGATGTGTAAAATAAATCACTTTCTCCAAGTAAACTGAACTTTACTCAGAAAGTCATTATGTTCAATTATTAGTAAGTTGGAATTCAGGACAAAAGAAGAAATAAAGAAATGCTGTCTGTTAGGAATCCTGGGTTCCAAGACTAGACTGTGGATAGAAATGGCAAAGAGTGGCTTCCTATCAAGCAGATGGTTGAAAATCTATATAAATGATCAAGTTTAAATTGTTTCCTATTTTGTTCTATAACTCTTTCACCTTCAAACTTCAGTAAAGGTCTATTAAATATAACAAACATTATATAATGCTGCCCTGGAAAATAAAGTGGGGATGGATATATTCACATTTAGGAGCATGTTGATTCCAGCACTATGTAGAAAGAAAGAACAGATGAAACAAGGCAAGTCCAGATGGAACAACCTTCCTAGACTAACATGATCCCTTGATAGTGAATACAGGAGAGAGGCAACAGACTTACAACATCTGTGGGGATGAGCCCTGAAGTGGTTTTCTTAGAACAATAAATGAAAGAGTAACACCTTGATAGGAACATTCATGTTACACTAACATAAAATATCTTATTTATTTGAAGAATATGGCTTAGTACTCAAAGGATGCCTGTTTGCTATAGAAACAGATTTTCAGTCTGGCATGCCTGCCATAAATTTACCACAATCTGTGTCTTTACTACACATAAAAAGATTTACTTCTTTGGGGAACAACTAAGCCAAGGACATTGTGTTTCCTTTAAAAAAGAAATGTAGATTTCTCATTAAATGGCAAGGCATCATTTCAAAATGATAACTTAGTGAGTAATTTTTAAAAATTTCAAGCCAGTTAAATTATTTAAAATAAGTCTAAGAAAACTTCTTAACTCTAGGCCCATAGAATTTTAATTTGATTGTGCAGAGTGCATATTTTTTCACCATAAACTCTTGCTTCATTAGATTTTATTTTTGTAGGCACGGAAGAGCAAATAGCACTCTCTCAATAAATATTTTTATATTTATTTGCTTATTTTTGAGGTGGGGGGAAAGCAGAGGAGGGGCAGAGACAAAGAATCCCATGCAGGCTCTGCAGAGCTCAATAGGCATGAACCCATGAACCATGTGATCATGACCTAAGGTGACACTGAGCAAGATGCTTAACCGACTGGGACCCAGGGACTCCTTAATAAATTTTTTTTAACTTAAGAAAACTAATTTTCCATTTTGATCAACTCAAGTTGATCTTGGATTCCTAATATGTTGAATAATCAAGAATGACTGGTGTGTTGATGTATTCATCCATTTAGACTTCATCTTTCAAGACTTTGAAGTTTATTGGCAAAGCAGACATCCATTAACACAAATTGATCCTTGCACTAGAACTTGATACAACTGTCCTTTTAAAAGAAACTCATCTACAAATACTTGGTGTCAATCAATGTTTTTGCAGTTATAGAATTGATATAAAGTGGACCTACTATGTAGAGCCTCAGAGCAGACTTGTTGCTACCACCTCCCGCATCTGAAAAAATATCCTAAGCAAGCAGCTCTAAATTTTCAGTGGAAGACTTTTTAATATCTGCCCAATACTGAATTAATCTTCTGTCCAAGATGATAGCCATTATGAAATTTTATGGTATTTGAACAAGCTTCAGATATTTTAACACAATGTTTCAAGAACCTTTTATACTTTCTTGAATGTGCAAACTGACTTTATTTTGTAACAAGACAAAAACTGAGATGGCCCTCTCATAAACTACTGGTAATAGGAAATGGAGGAATCAGTTTGCCTTATGACCATTACAGAAAAACAATGTTGGGGTGCCTGGGTGGCTCAGTTGGTTAAGCATCCCACTTCGGCTCAGGTCATGATCTCACAGTTCGTGGGTTCAAGCCCCGAGTCGGGCTCTGTGCTGACAGCTCAGAGCCTGGAGCCTGTTTTGATTCTGTGTCCCCCTCTCTCTCTGCCCTTCCTCCACTTGTGCTCTGTCTCTCTCTGTCTCAAAAATAAATGAAACAAAAAAATTAAAAAAAAAACAATGTAGAGAACAATTTCTACTAAGTGCATTGTCTTTGATCTGTAGTCAAAGTATTATCATGTCTAAAATGGTTGTATAGTTTAAATGACTTTAATAAGATTTCAGTTTGCATTTCAAATATATTAAGTTTTCCAATATATTGGCTTTAAATAACTCACACAGACAAATAATATGATGCTACCGCTCAGAGCCCCACAGTAACCCTCCAGTAGAGCAGGAACCAAACTCTCAACTGTAAACAGCATCTAACACTGATTGGCATAGACCAGATGGCCAACCGATAACTATAAGTCAATTAAGAAGAAGATGATTCTATAAGAGCCTTTCAAGAAACAGGGCAACATGTGAAACAAGCTTGTTTATTTATTTATTTAAATTTGTCCTACTGAAGGAGGATATGAGAGCCAAATCTGAATGCATGCTCCAGAGATTAATATTTGAATCATCTTAGACAAGTTATTTAATCTCTTGATTCTTACCTTTCTCATCTACAAAATGAAGCTATTGATAATATATAGTTTACATACTCAAGAATTTATCATAAGGATAAATATGGTACTGTGAAATCCATTTGTAAATTAATATAGTATTATGCACACTTAATTTAAATATTTCTCCCATCAAAATAAGTTAAGGGTTATTTACATTAGCAAAATAGATTTACATGTTTGTCCTAATTTTCTGAGTATCTATGTGTAAAGCTATAATTAACATAATTGCAGTTGTTATTTTATAGTAAAATAGAAAATCTTGGTGATTTTCTTCCCTAAAAGCTACTATTTCCTGATTAAGTTTGTGTTTCTAAAGAGGGAGACAAAACAACAACAAAACAAAACTTGTCTGACACATTAAATAGCAGTCGGACTCTGGATGTATAGCTTTCCCTCTTCAGGGTCCTGGAAAACACTCATGTTTTTCCTTCCATGAAAAGGAGTGTAAAAGCAAAAATGAAATTAGGCTAATTAAACTTGCTGATGTACTGAACACAGAGTTCAAGGACTTGCAGAGTGCTGGCAGAGGTTCTTTATTCCAAAGGTTCTTAATTCTCCTAATTGCATATAGTCAGTTGTGTATAATTTTTCTCTCCTCAGGAGAAAATCCTTTATCTTTAACAAATGCTCAAAGAATTTCCCAACCCCTAAAAGATTAAGAAATGCTTCCTTAAAGAAAATTGAGCAGGAGATATACAGGATAAATCATGAAGAAGGTTGTCATTTCAGTTATTGAATTGTTAAATATGTTCATGGAACTCAGTGTTTATGGAATAATTTTGTACAAAATGCAGCAATACTCTATTTTTATTACTTCACTCTTCTAGTAGAGAATATTTAAACAATATAGTCTACGACAATCCACAGTGTTCGATGGGATTAATTTTATAAAACTATGGGTGAATTTTAGTCAAGATTTCTTATAGTGTCCATAACTAAAAACTGGATTTTAATGACTAGCCCAATAGCCCTTCACAAAGCGATATAAGGTTTAAATATTGCCTAAAAAGTACTTGGAATACTGAAGGAATAATAAAAATTCAAGAAATTACTGTATTAATATTTTGTGCTATGCACCTTTTTGTTTATGTTCTCCTTTATAGCTTTTGCTTTGAGAGTTTAGAAAAACCAATAAAAATTGAACACTAAAGTATTAAGCTTTTTCATTTTAGAAATTGCCACATTTTGGAATTCAGAGAAGCAGTCTCAGAAAGCCAATTGATTATTAAACTTTCAGTCATAAGGCATTGTTTTCTCAGGTCAAATATTTTCACTTTTGCTTTTACAGTTTGATAGGAAGTGATAAGAAATCACAAAACTTTTTTTTATGTTGGTTTCTATATTTGTTTCTATTAGTAAAATCATTGAATAAAAGCCTCAAAGTTTGCATTCTTTCTTTGTAAAGAAGGTAAATGAATAAAATGAATATTTTGATGCTTTTTCTTTATCAATTAGTTGTTCAACATAATAAAAATTGGTGAAAATTCCTTGTAATTTCTTTAAAAAGATATTTGAAAAATATCTTCATTTCTTCTTAATTTCTCTGTCTATGGCAGAGACTACTGACTGGGGAGAGGAAGTTGTCAGGGGAGCCATATTTTAGGGGTTTTTTTAAACAAAATGCCCCCTAATAACTAAAGAATGATAAAGACTTACTATAAAAACACATCAAAAATAATATTTATGATGATGTAGAAGACCATGTGATCATTTCCTGCTATGTTATGTAATTTTTTCTACCTAGTTAAATTTAACAAAGACTTAAAGTAATTCCATTCAAAATTAGTTAATATTAAATGTCTCCCTTGTTCAGTAATCCTTTGGTTTCAAGAAATAGAAATCTACTTAAATTCAGTAGGTTAGTAGAAGGTTTCAGGGGAAATCCAGCATACATATTTTCAAGAAGTATATGTAGGTGGTTCATGAACTAAGTCATCAGAGGCATTTGTTTGCTCTTGTTTATATCTTTCTCTTTCTCTCCCTCTTTCTCTTAATAGTACACTGAATTTTTGCTTCCAATGCTTTACATTTTCCAAATTAAATTAAGGATTTTTTTCACGTGCTGTCATACCCATTTCCAGTACTGTGACAGAGTAAATTTTGTACCTCATTAATGTTGATGTTGCTCATGTAACTTGGTTTGGCCAATGGAATGTTAGCAAACAGGCATAGTTTTCATGCTTTGGATAATTTGTATTGTCTGGTTTGGCCAACTGTGCTGCTGTAATCTGCCATAAGAAGAGTACATCTCAGGTAGCCACTGCCCTCTTAAGAACAAAAACACATGGAGAAATAAGATATCAGACTAGAAGCCTGGAGCTCAGCCTCTCCTGGCCAAGCCTGGCCTATATCAGTCAAACCACTGGCCATATGCAAACTCGCATAAAAGAAAATTACAGTTATTTTAAGTCCCGGAGATTTTGAGGTTAAGATATCTCTATCTCTATCTACCTCTATATATCTTTACTCTTCAACAAGTAAATTGTCAAATTTGCAGTCCTAAGCCCTAGATGACCCTATAGCTATACTACATATCCCAGTACCATCTGACCTTCTATAGTTTCTATTTCTTAACTCAAAGTTTGGAGGAGAATTTGATTGTTAGCCAGAAAATAAATTAGCTAGCAGTGAATTAGATGTTAACTGGACTCATGGTACAATCTTGGATGCTCATTCTGGACTGTGACCAGAACAAGTTTTCTTAAAATTCTCATTAAAATGGATGTGAATGGAAGACAGATCAAGGATTTTCTAATACAATGTTTAAAGTGATAATGCATATTTTCAGCTCTTGACATGTAGGATGACATGACATTTGTCTAAAAGTATTTGCTTCAACCCACCCCAAATTCCCACAAAAATATGTATCACAATATAGGGAAAAATAATAAGCACAAAAAATTGGCTTGTATAGCCAACCTATGGTTAAACTTTAGGAGACATTTCCACTAACATAAAACTAATAGTAAGTCGAATTATAAATAGTAAGATGGTAGAAAAGGTAGCCCCACACCATGTTTTCCTATGGAGACACTAACTTAAAAACACTATATGACCTAAAAGTTTTACAAAAACTTGAGAAACTAGTAAGAAATTCTTAAAACCCAGGCAAATGGAAAGCCAACAACAGCTGCATTGAAATGGGAAAGAGAATCATTTTATTTTAACCACATTAGCCTCTCCCACCAGCTGGTACAGTTCATGTCGGGAAGAAAATGCCCTTCTTTATCCTGGGCACCATCCTTGGAAGAGAAGAAGAGTGAAACACATGTCCTAAGTTCTGGCTTTTTGGGAGGCAATCCAAGTGACTGGCTTCTGTCTTTCCTGACTCCTAGTGCTACTGGAACAGGCATACTGGGGATGCCTGGGAGCTACAGAGAACAGAAGAGAACTCACAGCTTTTGGCTGCATCAGAGAACCTATCATACTGCAGACAAAAACTGGCACAGCTCACATTGATCAGAAAATATCTGGCTCACAGTTTCTCACTTGAGAGACAAAGGAGAACAGTGGAACATGCGTCAAATGTTCCAGCTTTCTGGGGACCTCCTTGATGCCTTTGCCTCACCTGACTTGGAGAGCTCATGGAACTGGCACACTTCATATTCCTGGATACACAGAAGCAAAAGTGCTCAGTGGGTGACGGCAGCTAGAAAACCTGCAGTAACATAAAAAGACACCAGAGAGAGCAAGACTATAATCTTCTGAAAAAGAAACTAGAAAACCTATTTAACTGAGAAATTATTCACACTGGCTCAGGAAGATATCTCTCCATAAAAGTTTTGAGAGACACCTGGAATCTCCAGCCAGGCTGGTTTGTGAAGGTCTTCCCCTCTACAAAGCCAGTCCATAAATACTGGAAGAGACGGCTGTGTTTTTCAAATGCATAAATCACAACAATAAGTAACAAGGCCTATGAAGAAACAGAGAAACCTGGCCCAGTCAAAGGAACAAAATAAATCTCCAGAAAATGATACTTAAAAAATGGAGATCAATAAGCTACGTGATAGAGAATTCAAAATACTGTCTTTAAAAATCTTGATGCGTTACAAAAGAACACAGATAGAAAAATAAATTAAATCAGGAAAACAATACATGAAAATAATGAAAATATCGACAAAGGTATTTTCAAAGTGATGAAAGAAAAAAAATGACAACCAAGAACACTGTATCTGGAAAATTTTTGTTCAACAATGAAAGAGAAATAATTTTCCAGATAAACAAAACCTGACAGAGTTCATCACCATTAGGCCCGCCTTAAAAGAAACGCCAAAGAGAGTCCTTCAGTTTGGAATAAAGGAATACTAAACAGCAATCCTAAAGCATAAAAAATATAAAGCTCTCTGGAAAAAGTAAATATATAGACAAATACAGATTCTTGTAATATTGTAATGGTTGTGAGTAAATAACCTTTAATTCAGAATTAAAAATATAAAAACAAAAAAATAGCTATAATTATAAAACTATGTTAATGAATATAAAATATTAAAAATGTAATTTGTGACTTTGCTAACAAACTTAGGGGGATATAAAGAGTAGATTTTTTTTGTATGCAATTGAAAGTAAGTTGTTATCTGTTTAAAATAGATTGTTATAGCTATAAGATGTTTTATGTAATCCCCATGGTAACCACAAGAAAATGCCTATAAAAGATGTACAAAATACAATAAGAAATCCATTAAAGCTTGTCATTACAAAACTATAACAAAACACAAAGGGGAGTACCAAAAGAAGAGAGGGAAAAAATAAATATTACATATACAGAAAACAACAGCAGCAATAGTAAGTTCATCCCTATCAGTAATTACTTTAAATATAAAAGATTAAACTCTACAATCAAAATCATAGCGTGGTTATATGGATTTTAAAAAGAATAAGATCCAATCGTATGCTGTCTATAAGAGATTGACTTTAAACATTGACAAATAGGGGCACCTGGGCAGCTCAGTCCGTTAAGCATCCAACTTCCGCTCAGGTAGTGATCTCACAGCGCATGAATTGGAGACCCTGCATCAAGCTCTGTGCTGACAGCTCAGAGCCTGGAGCCTGCTTCAGATTCTGTGTCTCCCTCTCTCTCTGCCCCTCCTCCACTGGTGTGCTCACACACTCTCTCTCTCAAAAATAAACAAACATTAAAAAATTTTTTTCTAAATAGAGATGATGATACTGGACTCTGGTCTCTGGATAGAAATTCTCAATGTGTTCTTAGTACTCATAAAGAGAAATTCCATCAGACTTGATTACATAATATTTAAAAGTCTTGCTATTCAAGTATCAAAAACATATTAAACATGAAAAGAGATTTGCAATAATTAGGAAAGAAAATATATAAAAATTTTTACACACTTAATAACAAAAAAATAAACATTCAGTTTAAAAAAATGGACAGAGGAACTAACTAGATATTTTTTTCAAAGAAAACATAAAGATAATTACAGACACATGAAAAGATGCTCAGTATCATTAATCATTGGGGACATGAAAATCAAAACCACAATGAGATATCATCTCACACCTTTTAGAATGACCATTATCAGAAAGACAAGAAATAACAAGTGTTGGTGAGGATATCCTTGTGCAAAGTTGGTGGTAATGTAAATTGGTACAACCACTGTGGAAGACAGTATGGAGTTTCCTTAAAAATTTAAAAAAGAAAATACCATATGATTCAGTAATACCACTTCTGGATATTTAACCAAAAAACTCAAAAACATTGACTTGAGGAGTGCTTGGGTGGTTCAGTCAGTTAAGCATCTGACTCTTGATTTCAGCTCAGGTCATGATATCATGGTCGGTCAGATTAAGCCCTGCATCAGGCTGTACACTGACAGCATGGAGCCTGCTTGAGCTTCTCTCTGCCTCTCTCTCTCTCCCTCTGAGATTCAGCCATAAAAAAAAAGAATGAAATCCTGCCATTTGCAATCATATGGATGGACTTTGAGGGCATTATGCTAAGTAAAATAAGACAACCAGAGAAAGACAAATACTGTCTGATCTCACTTATGTGGAATCTAAAACAAAAACAAAAGCAAAACCCAGCTCATATACACAGAGAAAAATTTAGTCTTTGCCAGAGGCAGAGGCTTGCTTTTATTGTATCTCCTATTTCTTACTCTGACTTCCTTGCCTCCCTTTAATAAGGATCCTGTTAATTACATTGGACCCACCTGGATAATCCAGGCTGTTAAGGCATCATCACAAAATCCTTAACTTAATCATATCTGCAATATCTCTTTTACCTTGTAAAGTAACATTCACGGGTTTGGGAATTAAGTAAGATACGAACATCCTTGCAGGTTCATTATGCAACCTTCCATTATAAAACAAATTATAAAAGATAACTGTACTCCTACTCAAGCAGTGGAATTGTATGTGTGATACTCATCTATTTCCAAATATTTTTACAATAAGAATGTAAAACTCTTATAATCCACAATTTCAATGTCAGCAGCTAGAGTCTTTTTAAATTCCGATTTGCTTTTATTTCCTTAATAGAAAGTTATTTTTTCCATTTCAATACATACTACAGCAAAAATTTAGTTTTTGAATTTGGTTGAGCTTCCAGCTCTTGATTTAGGCTCAGGTCATGATCTCACGGTTCGTGAGTTAGAGCCCCGCATTGGGCTCTGTGCTACAGCATGGAGCCTGTTTGGGATTCCATCTCTCTCTCTGCCCCTCTTTGAATGTAACAGTTATAGTATAACCTTACCCCCAAATTGCCACTCTATACTATATGTATTATATTCTTGCTCTAAATGAGTATCTTTAATGCTTGCACTAAAATTAAATAGGTATCTTTCTTGGTTTACATAAAGAAAATAAAATAAATAAAAATACCTTTTCTATTATTTTGCTATTTCTCACCCCTGAAATATTACCAGTTGTTCCGCATTGTTTGTTTTTTTTTTTTTACATGAAAATGTCCAGTGGCTTCTGGGAAATTTTAGATTCTATTAATCAGCTGCCTTATTAATTTAATACTGCCACTAATTTCGTACTGGAGATTGAGTAGTTTTTATCAGTGATTTAAATATTATGTATTTTTAACAAAAATATATATAAGCACAATAGATTAGTTCTCATAATAAATTTGGAAGATAATATTTTTTCTCTTAGTAATAGTCTTGAAATGATAGTCGTAAAATGATAGTTCACTTTACTCCTTTTCTGTTTTGCAATATTCAGTCAGTTTGTCACAGAATTTATTTTTAATGTAAAGCCAACATACCCATGTATTGTATTGCCAGCTAGATGTCATTCCTCAGAAACATATCAGTTATGACTTTTTTTACTATACAATTTTATGCTAAAGTCATTAAAACTATTTTCCTCTGAAAGTAGCATTCAATAGTAATGTTAACAGTTCCAATTATTTACTAAAGAAAAAGATGAAAATTCAGCATATTTTATAGCTCTAAATAATTTCTTAGAGCATCCAATCTGAATGTGCTAATATCAATTCTAATAATCTCTTTCCTGTTGGTGGAAGCAATGGTGTGCCCTCTGCTCTCTGTCTCTGGATATTTCTATTTCATTTGATAACAATGCCAAGCCAGACTGCTGTGGGATTTATGAATCTCTTGGGTGAAAATAATGGAAAAAGTAATGGCATTCGTTTGGGTACTATCTTAATTATGCAACCCATGGAGACTGTCTCATTCACAGGTTAACCTTTTATTTTACCAACTAGATTATCTTCATGTCCGCATTCTCTTCAGCACTGTTTTTATTTAGCTTTCTCACTGAATATCTGAGAACAAAGTGATCAGAAAGTATGTGCTGATTTTCATTCTAATTTAAGTTAAGCTGGTTATTTTCCAATTGTTGTGTGGTTTTCTCTTGCTTTAAGAACATTTAATTGGTTCTCCTGAATAGTATTTATTTCTGTCTGGTAGCATGGGGCTTTGACACACAGGGGTGGTAGGAGAACCCCAAGAGGTCAATTGAAATAGTATTTCAATCAAATTTCATAACTAAGAATTGACCCCTGGGTGCTTATGTTGAGGATTTCTAATTCCTTTCACTTTATAATCCCATTGAAAAGATATTTTATTCCATATGCACTATTTCAAAGCTATTCTTTGTAATTTCCTACTCTTTACTATTAGTCTTACTATACTATCATATACTAACTTTGATTTGGAAAAAAAAAAAAGTTGAGCTATAACAAACTTCTGACACAAGTCACCAAGTTTTGCTGACTAAATACCTCATTACCTTCATGTTACATGCCAAGTAAAATTTTTAGCCTGATTTAAAGTACTTAGTTAGAGTTGAAAATTATATGCATTTTTTGTGAGGATTTATTATGCCTGCTGATTTTCCCATACTGCATTCATGAAATTTTAATGAGATTATGGAAGTGGGTTCCCAAGATTTCAGACTGATATGTCACCACCTCCAGTCTTTTGACTGGTCTTTTTGTTATTTCTGCTAGCTATGACTACTCCTTCAGTCAGGCATTCAAGGCCCTTAATTGCCTCTAACCCTGACCATAACATTCAATGAGTTTCTAGACTATAATTTGATGTGGAAGACTTGCCAATAATTCATAACTATGAAGTCCTGCATGCAACCTTTGAATTTTGCATATTCTCTTTGAGCCATGAAAGTACATAGAGATGAATAACATTTTTGCAATTTATGACTATTCCCAAATTCATAAATAAAAATTTTACAACGTAGTCAAGTTTAATTGTTTTGGATTCTGAATAAAATTTCTACTTATAAATAAAAATCAGTTCCCCTAGGCCTCTGGGTGTCTCAGTTAGTTAAGTGTCCAACTCTTAATTTCGGCTCAGGTCATGATCTCATAGTTCATGAGATGGAGGCCAATGTCTGTGCTGTCAGCGCAAAGCCTGCTTGAGATTCTCTCTCTCCCTCTCTCTGCCCTTTACCCCACCAAAATAGATAAATAAACATTTTTTAAAAATCATCTTCCCAAATACTATAGGTTTTTAATTCAAAAAATAATCTGCTAAGTAATATAAGCAGTGGGGTAAATGTATTCTCAATATTAAAATGCTCCTGTCATACTTTAAAATTTTAAATTGTTACAAATGTATTGATTGTAGAATGTAACTCAAAAAGATTTGATTTACTTTTTAAATTTAAATTCAGTGATAAAGAAGGATATACAAACATATATTATTCTTTATTCACTAACTATAAACATAGAAATATAAACTTTTGTAAGCTGTTTGCTATGAAAAAGTTGTTTGCTTTTTCCACTCCACAGTAAATTGCATCTAACCTTTTCTGAATACATGAGTGAAGTCATGCATAGACTAACTTATCAGGCAATTGTTTATTCATTCATAAAATATACAAATTCTAGGTTGTCTAATGTTTCAAGGTAAAAATTTATTATTTTGATGGATGCTTTTTCTCTGCATCAACATATGGATAACTACTTAGTAACCTTATTAGTCTGTTAATTGTATAAAAATTGCATTAAATAATTTTATGTAGACAAATGTCTTATAACTTCAAAAATATAATTTCCATTTTATAATTATAGAAAATAATTCACCTTTGAAATTATGTTTAAAACTTTATTATTTCTCTCCTAGATTTCTTTTTACCAAAAAGGATACTACTTTAAAGATTTAAACAAATGAACATGAGTTTTATTGTATATTTATATTTTTATATAAATATACAATATATTTGTAATTTATGTAAATTACATATATTAAACATTAATCCACTAAAATCTTGATTTATGAGAAAGCGTTTTCCTTCTAACAGAAAATATTTAAAACTTGAAAATATTTTGCATTATTACTTAGATTCATTTTTTATTTTAATGTAGATGGGTTAAGCCAGTTCTGTGGCCAAGCAAGAAATATTTTTAATTTTTAAAATTTTTTGTAAAGTTGATATATTTTTGAGAGACAGAGAGAGAGAGAGAGACAGAGTGTGAGCAGAGGAGGGACAGAGAGAGAGGGAGACAGAGAATCTGAAGCAGGCCTCACGCTCTGAGTTATCAGCATTGTTAAATTATATTACGCTATTTCTAATTATTAGATTTGTTATGCTTACATCTCTCTTTAAAAGCTATATTGAGGGGCGCCTGGATGGCTAAGTTGGTTGAGTGACTGACTTTCAATTTCTACTCAGGTTGTGATCCCAAGGTCATGAGATTAAGCTCTGTGTAGGGTTCCATGCTGAGTGTGGAGCCTGCTTGAGATTTTCTCTCTTCCTCTACCCTTCCTCCCCATTCGCACTTACTCTCTTTCTAAAATAAAATTTTTAAAAAGCTTTATTCAATATTTAAACATCTAATCCTCCAAAAATATGAAATTTGATTAAAATAATCATAACTATTGTTCCTTACAAAGTCTAAATGTGCATGGAAGCTGAAGCCGCAAACAATGTAATGCAAATAATCAAATACCATGACATGGTGAAGACAGGAGACAGGTCATAGCATCAGAGCAGTCCTCTCATAGTAACAAATAGATACACATAAATGGGCAAATGAAGAGGCTCAAGGACACCCAAAACAGCACATCAGACCATGAACAAGTACAAAATAAGAGTTCATGGTTAAGATAAAGTTTATTGTGTGATTCTTTTGGACTATGCTGAAAGTTCCAATTCCCAAAATATTGATCATGAAGCAAGGCAGAGACTTAGGGATTCAGTGGATCAGTACTTCTCATTAATTAAGAGTGAAGGCATATTCACTGAAGTCAAAAATAAACTGATGATGATAAATTTAGATACTATAATAAAATGATGTTAAAGTCCTGTGTAGTGAAATTAAGTATAGGAATAGAACCAATGAGAGTATAACAGAAAGTAACTTTCAATTTTGCAAATATTAACCAATAACTAATTATAAAGAAAAAGCAATTGCATTTGCTTTAATGACAACAACAACAAAAATGAAGCACATAGGAATAAATTGAAGAAATATGTAGGAATTTAAATGAAAAAAAACTTTTAAACCCCATGTAAGGACACTAAAGACCTGGATAAGTGGAAAGATATATACTCTCCTTATATAGAAAAAGCCAATTACTATAAAGATGGTGAATCTCCTACAGTTTATCTGATTTTAATGGAAAAATGAAATGTTTGAGGGAAATTTGACAAATTTTATTTTAAGTATTTTAAAGAATATAGAAAATTAACTATGCATGTATGAATTTCTGAAAATAGTGTACTGATGATTTACAATGCCACCTGTAAAATGCACTGTAAGGCTTAAATAATTGGTTCTCCATGCATTTTGTCAGATCACCAGAATAGACTGTATTTAATAATGAATGTGATATTCAGAATCTATGATGTAACAGTTTCATTCAATAATAACATTACTGAAATAATTAGTTAGGTATCTCAAGAAAATATAGATAGATCTGTATACTTATCTCATCACTTATGCACAGCTAAATAAGTCTAAATGAACTTAACATTTTTGGAAACTATAAAAATGGTGAATTAAATATTTAAAAGCATAATATTAGAGTGGGAAGACTTTGTTAAAAGACTACAAAAGCCATTATGGAAAAGTTGATAAATTTTACCTTATAACGCTTTAAAATTTATTTTAAAAACTTGTAAAGATCTAATATAAGAAAAAGATGGGAAATGCTTTACATATAATTTTCAAAAGGTTAATTTTTAATAAAGAACTCTGACAAAACGACCAACAATTTCATGAAAGAGTAGAGGAAATGATAAATGAGTTATAAATAGAGAAAAGAAAATGCTCAAATTGCTTATACTTAATGGAGTACAAATTGAAATAAAAGTTCAGATTTAAATATGACATATTATATGTAAGTACTTAATTGCAAAATTCCACAAGACTTGAGTATACAATAGTTTGATGTTTAATTCTCCACTGAATTTAACTTAGTCTTGAGCCATTAAAAAAAAAAAAATTCTTGACACACCTGGGTTGCTTTCCAACTCAGTTTCAGCTCCAGTCATGATCTCATGGCTTTTGAGTTTGAGCCCCAGGGGCGCCTGGGTGGCTTATTCGTCGGACTTCAGCTCAGGTCATGATCTCACCGTTTATGGGTTCGAGCCCCACGTCAGGCTCTGTGTTGACAGCTAGCTCAGAGCCTAGAGCCTGTTTCAGATTCTGTGTCTCCCTCTCTCTCTCTGACCCTCCCCTGCTCTCTCTCTCTCTCTCTTTCTGTCTCTTTCTCAGAAATAAATAAAACATTAAAAAAATTGAATTTGAGCCCCAGTGTGAGCCCCACATTGACAGTGTGGAGCCTGCTTGGAATTCTCTCTGTCCCTCTCTCTCTTTCTCTGTCCCTCACTCATTCACTTGCTCATGTGTGTTATTTGTCAATCTCTCAAAATAAATAAACTTAAAAATTTTTCTTAAACTTCTGCCAGTTCATAATTATTTCCAATTTGAAAGTCACTTCTGTTAAGTAATTTCTCAATCCAGACTATCCATTTTCATTTTTAAAAATCCCATTCAATATTCAGTCATCCCCTGCATTCATCTGCATCCCAGATTGGTCTCTACATTTTTGGGGTGAGAGTAGGTGTTGTCCTGGTGTCAGAATTGGGGGACATCAAATCTTACCCTCTCCTCTTGCTGACCTTTTCCATCTTGGATGGGTAACTGGGTAGCTATTATATTTTAAAGTTTTTATTTATTTATTTTGAGAGAGAAAGTGTGAGGAGGGGAGGGAGAGAAAGAGGGAAAGAGAGAGAATCTCAAGCGGGCTCCACAGTGTTAGCAACAATGTGGGGCCAACATGGGGCTTCAACTCACAAACAGTGAAGATCATGACCTGAGATGAAAATAAGCACCAGACTCTCAACTGAATGAGCCACCCAGATGCCTGGGTAGCTATTTTATTTTAAACTCACACTCTCATTGATCCAAGAATCTTCTTACTGGGAATTCATCTTAACAAACAAAACAAATAAATATGCCAAGATGTAAGTACAAGGAAGTTCAGTTTTAGCATGGTTTTATAATAACAAAGCAAACCAAAAATTTAATAAATCCCTAAATATCAATCAATAAAAAACAATAGACTATAACACAACCATTAAAAGAATAATGTGGGCTTAAAGTTCTGACAATTGTTATGTTAGTAGGAAAAGACAAGTAGGGCAATATTACCCCTTTTGTATAAGCATGGAATATAACCAGAACGAACATTTCTGGATGGATAGCCATAGGACTGAAAGTTGTGGGAGGATGATCAATCTTTTTTACCTAACATTTTATTTAAAAAAATTAAATTTCAGAGAAAAATGTAAATGTACAATGAACAATATCTTTTAACCAATATTTTACCAAATTACTTAGTCACTTCAACTATCTGATCATTTTCTATATTTATTTCTATATGAATTACAGATGATTTTTTTCTTTCATTTTATTTGTATATACTTCTCACTCTTTTCTATTGGTTTTGTAATTTAAAAAATGCAAGGTTTAACTTCTGTGTTTTGTTTTAACAGATTTAAGAGTCATATCAAACGTTTCAACCAAAATAAAATCATATTATTTTGATATAAATTCCTGCTGTTTTACCCCAAACTGCCAAATATCGCTTATACATTTAGGTTCTGTAGCATTTATAGATAATGTTATATTTATTTAACTTTTTAAAAAATGCTTATTTGTTATGAGAGAAAGAGAAAGTGGAGGAGGGGCAGGGTGGGGGGACTGAATCCCCCTGACAGTGCAGAGCCTGACTTGGGGTTCAACCTTATGAACCACTAAATCATGACCTGGGCTGAAATGGAGAGTCGAATACTTAACTGACTGAGCCACCCAGGTGCCCCTATTTAACTTTTTATAGATACAGCTCTTCATAACAGAGTTTGCTATGTGTTTGTTGGAATACATAGATGCAATGTTCTATCATGAGTTTTCTTGTCCAGGAAGAAAAGACTTTACACTTAAATATCTGATTTTTATGTTTGATTATGCCATTCAATAGCTAACTCTGATCTAGAAGCACAATAAGGACCAACGATTAGTTTTTGATCTTCAACTAACAAATAAATAAACTCCTTCCAATAAGTGATTTCAATAATTTGAAATTTGTTTCTACCACTCAAACGTTAAGCTGAACACAAAAGACATTTAAAAAACAAAATGGAAAAATTAAGCATAATAATAAGTATCACAATCATTTATTTTTAACTAACCATTTGTATATGCCAGCAATAATTCCTTGGAAAATATTGAAATAATTTTAATATTAATAGAGAAAAAATTTCTTGTATTTATAATTACATTCTCTACTTGACAATGTTCAGAAGACCTTTTAAAAACACAATGAAATGACATTAATATGAGCAGATTTTATTAAATAAGTTTCATGCCCTATGGTATACTTTAGTTTCACTAAAGTCAATATAGGGGAAGGACAGAGAAAGAAATTGAACATTAATTTTTATTTTGACTCAAAATGTGTCTAAAATTTAATATGTAGATAATGTTGGGGCTATTCATGACCTCGATTTCAACAGACAGCATGCAGAGTGAGAATTCAATTGTACCAAACAAATTTCATTCAATCAAGGATACAATGAAACAAAAGTGTTTTTCAGAAAAATGTGAAACTCCTTATTGACCAGTGGGACAGAAACTACTAAAGCAAATCGAATTTGGGACCTGTATGTCCCATATATGGGACTTATGGCATTCTCTTTATAAAAAGCAAATTCAGGATTTTAAGAGAATGGAAAAAGATGCAATTATATCATGTTACTAGTTTCATTTAAAATAATGATTGCTAGAGCACCTGGGTTGCTCAGTCAGTTAAGCATCTGACTCTTGATTTCTGCTCAAGTGACAATATCAGTTTCTGAGTGAAAGCCCTGCATGGGGCTCTGCGCTGACAGTGTGGAGCTGGCTTAAGATTCTCTCTCTCTTTTTCTCTCTGTTCCTCCCCTTCTCCCTCTCTCTCTCTCAAAAAAAAAATATTAACAATAATTTCTGAGAAGAAAAAAGTTTCATATATGTTAATCTAGTCAAATTACACAGGTTAAATTTCTATTTCCATGAGTTTTGTATTAAAACATTTATCATGAGATCAAAGTTTAGAATATTTTCAAGCACAGGTAAACATGTTACTTTTTCCAAAATTGGTACAGTATTTATCTATAATGACTCCAAGTTAAAAGGCAGGGGGAGGAAAATTCTGCTTAAAAATGTTTTATCGTTGCAGTACCTTGAAACAAAACAACAAAATGTTAGTACATGTTTATTGGTAATATAAAATTAATTACCTGCCCTTGAAAAAACTCTTGACAATCAAGTTCACATTGAAACATTTAAATAATAACTCACAATTCTTAAATAAGGAGAACAAACAGAGGGTTATTGGAGAGGTTGTAGGGGGGTGGGATGGGCTAAATGGTATGGGGCATTAAGGAATCTACTCCTGAAATCATTGTTGCACTATATGCTAACTAACTTGGATGTAAATTTTAAATAATTAATAATAAAAAAGGCAATAAATAAAAGATAAATAATAACTCACAAGTAAATATGTATAGCTGATATTCTACAGGGTCTATTAAATGGGCGATATGTGGAAATTGAATAGTTCTATTATTAAAAACTATGCACCAAAAGGAAAACAACACCTTTGTCCCTTATTTCCCATTCCATTGGTTAACAATATCATCTTCTATTCTGGAAAAAATTCTACTTCTGGTCACATTTACTTAATCTCTTTTCTCCCCTCCCCCACTTCTTTCTCTTACCCACTCCTTCCTTCTCCCACTCCCACTCTGTTCCCGTCCCTTGTTCTCTACTGCTTTGTCCTCCCTTTCCTCCTTCTCTCCCTCTTTCCTGTCTACATCCTATCTCTGTGATTTTTTCAAGATAATTCTTCCCAAGGGTCTTTCTTCACTCAGATCTACAGAGTCATCAGAACTATCTGTCTACAGAAAAGTTTTGATAAAGCTATTAAATTTTAAATAAAAACTATAGTTAAAATATAGAAGTTGAAAAAGCTAAAGTTCACAGCTTTGAAAGCTCCTATTAATGTGGCCTTTACCTATCCTTGCATCCTGATTTCCAGTCTGCTGTCTCTCAGTGTAGCCAAACTGGAATAACCACTCTCCATTTTCTGAATTGCCATGTGGTGCTGAGTCTTTGCTTATGAGTGTTATTCTATATCAATCCACGTATGTAGAATTCAAAGATGTAAATTTTGTTTCTGTTCATTGTCTATTTCAGGAAATAATTGCAATAATAAGATATGGAATAATTCAGCGTTGTTTACTTAGCACAATATTTGAAAGGAGAAACTAACCTTCAGACTTGCCCCAAAAATAATTGCCCCCCAAAATACTTGATTCATTCAGTGCCCCTGCCTAGTGCCAGTCACATAAAGGTGATAGACTTGGCCCCTTCCCTAAATGTTTGCACTCTAGCAGAAAAAGAGACAATTAAACAAGAATTTTCAGAGACTTTTTTGGGGAAATTGCAAAGCATAAAAAACGTTACTTTGACTAAAACTGAAAGTAATGAATAGGAATTTGTCAGGTGAAGAGAAGAGGATAGAATGTTCCAACCACACGTGTGAAAGCCTCGGGTAAAAAAGAGCAAGATCTAGTCACCAAACTAGGAGTTTAGCACAGCTGAAGCCTGGAGTGAAATGGCAGATATATTGAGAAATGAGTCAGGGTCTGGTATATGTTAACGGGTTTGAATTTTATCCTGGAGACAAAGATTTAAGTATGTGAGTGAGATGATCAGTTTCATGTTGAAGGAGTGTTACTTTGTCTTCCCTGTGGAAACCTATCCATTCATCAAGAACTCTACAGACTTACATGGCAAATAACAAAGACTTATAGTTTGAGTTTCATATACAGGCACACATTCTTTGCAACATCCCTGGAGTCTAAAGGACAGATTTAGTACTATTTTAAGAGTTTTTTTTAAATATATATTTCTCCAAAGACATGACTTAGAAGTAAAAGGATATATTTTGGATTAACACAGAAAATTAAAATTATCTGATGTGTTTTAACGAATAATTAATATTAGGTAAGAAATTATGCTAACAGTTAAGCATAGATATTATGATATGCGATTAATGCAGTTATGGGCCATTCATAAGGCTCCTCAATATTGAACACACACAATGAATGTTTATGAGTGAGATTTTTATTTGATGAAATCTTCCTTGAAAACATTACCTTTGGTTTATATTTTTAGATAGTGTCTTCAGTCAAAGAGAATATTTACAATAAACTGTTTTACTAATTTACTTACATTGTGTCATTGAGCTCTGTTTTCAAGATAGTCACTAGCATTCATAAGTTCTCTTGCATACACAGACATTTTGCTTCCTGAAAACTAATGAATATAATTGGTGGCGGTATACTGTTGGCATTTTCTAACAATAAAGTAATTTGTGTCTTCCCAGAAATAGTTCCAGTTATGCCACTAGTTGGAAAAAGATTAATTAAGGACAAATTAGGTAAGTCATTGAAAGCCTGTTAAGTGTTTCTTATCTCTTTATTCACCGAAGAAGATGATTATTCATAAAACACCCTTGTTTCAAGGGAAGCTCTAAATTTTGTAGAGCCACTTTATAAGAGAGAGGATAATATTATGAATACAATGTCTGACAGGAAAGTAAATATTTATACTGAGAAGGAAAATCACATGCAAAAATTAACTAAAATGTAACAAGTACCACAAAAACTACAAAATCTTGGAGAAAAAAGAATAATACTGATTAATAAATTCTGACATATCTCTAGCATACTGTTTGGTTGCATACTCTTTGACTACCTCTTCATGTGACACTGATTTAATGATTTCATCTTCTATCAAGTGAATAGAAATATAATTATTTTGCCTACTCATGTATTTAATAAAAACATTGATACTTGGGATTTTTAGAATATGTATCATAATTTATATAAAGATGTTTGTATTACTGCTTATAGTCTCGTGTTTTACAAACACAGGAAAACTGGTAAATTATATTTTATACAATTTCTATCATGCAAAAATTCATAGTACTTTTTCAACTTTACCCTCTGCATTTTTCAATATAACCCTCAAAGAAATTTTCATTTTGAGAAGGCCGCAAAGAGATCTATTCTTGCGCTTGAAATTTTGACATGTTTGAATATGAAGTTTCCACAGACTAGCTTCTAGTTCTGTATGGTTCAAAATATATTACTCTCTCCTCCACTACTCCCATATTTCCAGTACGTGGCACCATAAGATATGCCCATATAATGATCAGACCTATAGAACTATCACTCAGGCAGAATGAGTCAGCAAGTGGGCAGTAGAAGTTCTCCTGAACATCCTTACACATGAATAGCTAAAAATAACCTAACTTCTATGGAGGTGATCTATGGAGGTGATTACTTATTATCCACTAAACCCAAACATTTCAATCCTTTCAAATTCACTTTGGCCAGGCCCCAAAACTCTTAGCCAACATGAAGGAGGGGTAGTCACAGAGAAAAATGACTGTAGTTAAAATACATTTGTTTTTCGAATCTTACAAAAACATATATTCATGTAAACATATACTAAATGACCTTCCCAGGACTTGGTAGCATCTTTCTAAAATATATACAAAATTTTTATGAGTCTTCCTTTATACTCAGATTCCAGAATAATTGCTCATATTCTTTGCCTCTCTACGACGTAGCAAGCTCTCTACTCCTCCCTCGTCCTAACACACATTATTACTAGAGCTAATGTACTCCACTATTGCTTAAGTTTTCATATACCTGCCAACTCCTCTTAAGTTATTCTTTTAATTAAAAACACTTTTTATTGGGGTGCCTGGGTGGTTCAATCAGGTGAGCAACTGGCTCTTAATTTCAGTGCAGGTCATGAACCCAGGGTTGTGAGATCAAGCCCCACATTGAGCTCCGAATTGAGCATGCAGCCTGCTTAAGATTCTCTCTCTCCCTCTGCCCCTCTCTACAACTCATGAACTCTTATGCTTTCTCCCTCTAAAATAAAAGAAATAAATAAATAGAACAAAAAAAACCCATTTATTATTTAACTGCTTGGATTGTACCATCAATTCACTGCAAGGAGTCTAATTGATATACACCCTCATACTTCCCTTCTTATTTCAAATATAACTTTCTCATCAATTCTTTTCCAGTCATTCTGATGGTACCCATTTTGTTTGTTTGTTTCCTATCATGGGGTTTATTTTATTTGTGTCTAAATAATTTTCCAAGTTAGTATATTTATTTATTTATTTATTATTTATTTTTTATATTTTATTTACATTTTATATTTTATTTTTATATTTATGTTTTATATACATACATATTTATATTTCATATTTATATATATTTATTTATAGTTTATATTTATTTATTTATTTATTCATTTACCAATAGCCCCCTTGTTCCAAACACAGTGCCTGCCATATAATAGGACTAAATATTTATAGTAAAACCCCATTGTAAGATATATTCACTCAGAATATATTTGTTCTATAAATATTTACTATTCCCAAAGTGAGTTTAAGTTCTTGCCACAGGGAATCAACAGGCAACCCTACCTTACAAGGTGTCTCTTGACCTTCCCAATATGTTCTCCAGCCAAAATAATGGGCACTAAATAACTACAAGTTTAACCAAAATCTCTTCTACTGGCCCTGATGTTCTGTCACAACCACAAGAAAGAAGGCATTAATTCCATTAATAGATAAGCCAGTGTGTACATCTTTTACCAGAGATTGCCAAACCACACCTGGGGTCAAAACTCTTGGTAGGTCTGTTAGAATAAGATAACTCCAGGTCATACTATTCAATTTGCAATAATACTATCCTGCTTTTATAAGAATGGATTCTCTGGATCTCACTATATTATAGTGAGGTTTTACTGAATTGCACAAGTGAATGAACCCAAGTTTATCAGTATTCCTCCTATTAAATTAAAAACATTTTTTAAGTTTTATTTATTTTTGAGAGTGGGAAGGAAAGGAGCAGAGAGAGAGGGAGACAGGGAATCCAAAGCAGGCTCCAGGCCCTGAGCCATCAGCTCAGAGCCCAACATGGGGCTCAAACTCACAAACCATAATATAACAACCTGAGCCAAAGTCAGATGCTCAACTTACTTAACCACCTATACACCCTGAGTATTTCTCTTATTTTAAAGATAACAAATTTAATGAATAAAATGAGGAATGGAATCTAATGAAAAGAATTTAATTTTTAAGACTGAATTTAAACTAAAAGTGTTTTGTGGAAATAGAATTATTTAACTTTATAAACAGAAAATTAACTAAATTATCAAAATGTTTTAAATTATCTATACTCTTCTTATGAGAAGCAATGTATAATATACTTAGATGTTCTGGGAAATCCAGTAACTGTTTCCGTTTTTGCACATGTCTTTTTATAAAATTTTAAAAGCAAATTTACTTCCATTAAATCATTTGAGTATAAAGACCTTATGAAATAAATCTACTTATATGGTAAGTAGACTAAATCAACATTTATTCAAGCCCTGTTTTCTCTTATTTCCTATATTTTAAAGCTGAACACTAATCTTTCTACATCTCCTTACATCTAGCAAAAGCCATGTGAAAATCTATTCAAGCAAAGTATATAGAAGTCTTGGGGATTTCAGGAAAATATTTGTTTCTTGATACACCAACCTCCTCTTTCTCTTCCATTACTTAATTTTCCTTCCTAAGTTGGATGTAGCCATGAAGAATGGAGATGCCAAAACAGTGATATTTCAGTGATGAAGAAAAGTCTCAGAACATCATAAGACTGAAATCTTTGAGATAGTGAAACAGAACAACAGTCACCTACTTATTGGCATTTTGTTTTATGGAAATAAAATATTTCATTTATTTAAACTTCAGTTTAGTAGAACATCAAAATATCATTTTCTATAGAGAGAATAGAGAGATAATTTATTTTGTCTTTTGTGACACTTAACAGCCAAACACAATCAACAAATAACAGTGACACAAATATTTTTATTATGTAGCAGATGGGTAAACTGAAGCTTAGCATTACATGCACAAGTTTACATATCCAATAAGAGATACAGCCTAGGGATGCCTGGGTGGCTCAGTTGGTTAAACAACTTACTCTTGATTTCAGCTCAGGTCATGATCTCACCATCTGTGGGACTGAGCCTGCATCTGGTGCAAGGCTAATAGCATGAAACCTGCTTGGGTTTCTCTCTCTCTTCCTCTCTCTCTGCCCCTCCCCTGCTCATGCTCTCCTCTCTCTCTCTCTCTCACAATAAATAAGTACACCTATTCACTATAATTTAAAATCTAGGAGAGAAACAAGATTTGCATTAAAACTAATACAGTATTGGGGTGCCTGGGTAGCTCAGTCGGTTAAATGTTTGACTTAAACTCAGGTCATGATCTCATAGTTCATCAGTAGGAGATCTGTGTTGGGCTCTGTGCTCATAGCTCAGGGAGTCTGGAATCTGCTTCAGATTCTGTGTCTCCCTCTCTCTTTGCCTCTCCCCTGCTCATGCTCTGTCTCTCTCAAAAATAAATAAACATTAAAACTTTTTTTAGAAAATAAAAAAATAAAATATATTAAAACATGTGATATTTATTAGGCTGGGTGGTTTAACGTATAAATAGCTGATCCTGGGGCACCTGGGTGGCTCAGTTGGTTAAGCGTCCGACTTCAACTCAGGTCATGATCTCATAGTTCATCAGTAGGAGATCTGTGTTGGGCTCTGTGCTCATAGCTCAGGGAGTCTGGAATCTGCTTCAGATTCTGTGTGTGTCTCTCTCTCTCTGACCCTCTCCTGCTCGCTCTGTCTCTCTCTCTTTCAGAAATAAATAAAACATTTAAAAAAATAAAAAATAAATAGCTAATCCTTCTTGAGTAGTTAGTATGTCACTTTTCTAGCCACTTTACATTCATTAACTTTTTTTATTCTCGGCATAACACTATTACATAGGCACTATATAATGCACATTTTACAGGGGAGAAAACTGAGGGTATGAGAAGTTATGAGTTTTTAAGTACCTTGTCATAAGTGACACAGCCAATAAGCAACAGGGCTGGCATTTAGACACAGGCAGTCTGGCTCCAGCAGTTATGCTCTTAGCCACTATCTCACACGATTTCTCAATGGTCTGTTTATGTCAGTCTGAATGAAGTAGATATTTCATCCTAATATTAGGATAACATAATTAAAACTTACAGAGTTAGAAAAAAACAGATTTCAGATGCAACATAGAAAAAATATTAACACATAGTACCTACTATGTGTTAGGCTCTGTGCCAAGTAATTTACATATATTAACCCCTTTAATTTTCTTAGTAAAATAACAGTCCAATGTGGCTAGAACTGTTTATTTTCCCTATTCTATAGAAATTTTGAATCCTCGAAAAGCTAAGACGTTGCCAAAAGTAGCACAGTTTATAAATGATGCAGCTCAGATTCTAACCCAGGAAATCTGATTCCCATATTTGACTCAAAAGCTCTTCAGTAACAAGGCACATAACTTACACCCACTGTACAAAGAGTAAAAACTAGTAAAATCTACAGGAGAAATAGAGAATATTTGCTGAGTATTCAGGGAGAGCTTCATGAAAGGGAAAACTGGATCTAAATAAACTTTAAAGGGAGAAGAGAGTAAGAAACAATAAGCAACAAAATTGAGATTCAGAAGTTATAATAAAAAATGAAAAAAAACATGTGAGAATAATTCCGGAATATCAGAGTCAAGTAGGAGCATGATGGCATTCATTAAGATCAGTTGCACTTTTAATTTCTAAATTTGATAATTTTTTTCAAATCCAAAGTTAACTTGTTCTACTTTCACTCACCACTCCTTGTTCATTTCAATTCCTGACTATTCACTTTAATTTCATGACAGTTTATATTCTGACTGGCAGCTATTAGGTCCCATAAAAATAAAATTTTAAAGCTATATTTCCTGCCTTTGAGGAAATTATATAACCTTTCAAATTTATGAAATAATTTAATTTTTTAAATGTTTTTTGTTTATTTCTGAGAGAGAGAGAGAGAGAGAGAGAGAGCATGAGCAGAGGACGGTCAGAGAGAGAGGGAGACACAGAATCTGAAATAGGCTCCAGGCTCCAAGCTGTCAGCACAGAGCCCGATGCGGGGCTCGAACCCACAAACCATGAGATCATGACCTGAGCTGAAGTTGACCACCCAACCGATGTAGCCACCCAGGCACCCACAAATTTATGAAATAATTTAGAAAATCAGTTTAATAAACATTTAATGAGCAACCGCTATCAGATCTTGTGGCGGAACCAGGAACTGTAGAAGGTTGGTAGGGGAGAAGACATATAAACAAATAATTACATTGTAATGTGGTGAGTGTAATGAAATAGCAGGATCCATGCACTCTGGTGTCAGTAAAAAGGGTCACGTTGGAGAGGACTGGGTACTTAGAAAAAACTTTCAAAGCTTTCCTTGAGGAAACATTCAATTGCTATATATCAGGTACCATGCTAAGTAAGGATGATACAGTACTGAAAAATTCAAACCTCATCTCTGTAATTCCAAAACTTATAGACCAACAGAATTAATGCAATCATTTTGTCACTTATCAGGGACTTAATAACAAGCCACAATAACACAGTTTTCTAGCCCTGCTTACTGGTGCTGCTTGCCACCAGAAACTGAGATCAGATGCCCGAAGCTGCAAGCTCCAAACAAGCCCCCATCAACCATTTTTTCCCTGTTTGTTCCAGTGCAGACACGAGTTGCGAGTTGCTTGCGAACCCACCAGCTGACCTCAAGATCATTACCATCTAATTCTACTAAAGAACACACACACCTGGGTGCCCGGGTGACTCAGTCAATTGTGCATTCAACTCTTGATTTCAGCTCAGGTTGTGATCCCAGGGTCTTGGGATAAAGCCCCACTACTGAAGGTTGCTTGGGATTCTTCTCTCACTCCTTCTTCCTCTGCCCCTCCCCCCGTGATGCTTGTGTGTGCACTCACTTCCCTGTTCACTCTCTCCCAAAAAAAAGAAAAAAAAAAAAGAACACACCTGCACCCATTTAATGGAAGAAAACAGGCAGCATTCTGATTTCAAGAAACCTCCTGTCTTCCCCTGAAAACACTAACATCAGCTTGCTTACCAGCACATTGATTACCACAACCCAAAAATCTCTTACCAGGAGACCTAATCAGGGAGGACCTGGACCAGGACCTCATTAGGCATGAGCTCCCCTTCTTCACTCTCAATGACTTACCTGCTGGCTATCAAATACTGTTTTGTTATTTTGCTATTTGGGAATGGTATTGAGTAGGGAAAGAACTTACAACTTTGGTAACACTTTTAGCAAGATGATAGAGAATAAAGAAATAGAGAATGAAAGGAAGAAAAGAATTGTAGGGGCCCAGGGCAGGCTGCCCCAAAATGAGCCACTTTGGCATAAACATTATTTTAAGTTAAAAGTAATCAAAACCCAGCAAACACAGGGAAAACACTCTTCTTGGTCCTCAAATGCCTGAATTTACATTGGAAAGGAAAACCTATACCAGAAAGAAAGCTACTGATAGACTCCCCTTTACCCAAGAAACTTATCTGCATAAGAGAGAAGAGTTGGTTCTTCCAAATGTTTCCTCTCACCTTCTTGCTAATGGCCTTCTTATAGTCTCAGGCCCTGCACTTCTCCTTGGCTCATACAAGCTTCCTGTTGCCTCAGTGTCTGTGGCATCACAGACATCAATCATGTCTATATTGATTCCTTACATGTATGCCTATTAAATTTTATTTTCTCCTGTTAATCGGTCTCATGTTGATTTGATTCCTAGTCCAGCAATAAGGGCCTTGAAGGGCAGATCAAGGTCTTCCTCCCTGACAGAATGAGAAAACAGGGAAAAGAGAGGGATTTTGGAATCAACAGATTGCTTGACTTCTGAATCAGCAACTTCTGAAAATGAGAGATGCTATAGGGAGAAAAAGGCAAATGAGAGGGAAAAGCATGAGGGGTCAATCATAACACTTGAATCCAATAGCGGTAGAGTTTGAGAAAGTTCAGATATCCAGATAAATCTGGAAAGAGCAAGAATCAGTATTTATAAGAGGTGACTAAAAAAGCACAGTGGGTTGATGATTCAGAGGTATTAATTTTCTTTAGAAGTGACAGTCTAGGTCTTCCAGCTACACCTAATCAAGTTAAAGTAGATTTTTTTTTTTCTTGGTGCCCATGGAGCAAAATGTCAAAATCTGTGGGAATAATGGTGTATTTCACTTTACAAAGTTGTCTATGAATAAAAGCTATGCAAATGGAATCAGGTTTGTATTGCTCTTAGATGGAATTTCAGTGCAGACCTATAGTTCTATGAATCCAATAAAAAACAACCACTTCTAATGACAATGATTTCATTTGCCTTCTTTCTTTTCAGTAAATTTAAAATTTCTGTTAGAAGTCTTTTACTTATACTTGGATAAACATGTTTTGTTTTTTCAAATGCCTTGTTAGACCCAGTGCAGGATACTGTAATAATAAGGTACAGTTTGAAATTTGTTGTCAAGATTTGTAGATTCAAACTTTAAGGAGCTCCCTTTCTGCCAAGAACGTAGCAATGACAGGTAAAATACAAAATAAGCAAGTCAAACATATGCAACAAGATCAGAAAAAAAGATAAACATCTCCATAAAGAAGCACAAAACTAAAATTTTAGCTTAAATTGCAGTCTACTGAGCTATCATCGGTCAGAAGGGAGATGTTTATCTCTACTCTTCCCCAGTGGACTCTTCCCCAGACGGGGAAGTCTATTTCTTCTCAATAACAGAGAGGAAAAGTGATGAGGGAGCATGCAGCAAGCTGAGGGCAAAGTGCAGGCTAACAGCACTCTCCAGCCCCAGTAGATAAGTGTACTATTTCTCAGACACCCCTTTCCACCCAAGAACAAAGAAAAGGGGTTTAAATTCTTGCCATGGTGATGTGGGAAACTAAGGCAAATGAAAAATTAAATTCCCTTAATGGCTACAGCCAACTGACAAGTCCTGGAAACAGGCAGAGTGCCTGCCCTTCCTTAGAATGTCTGCTGCCTTGGTGATGACACTTTGCTAGGGGCAAAAGGGAATCTTGGCTTAACATTATCCTGATCCCTCCCAAGAACCTGTAAATGTACTTTAATGTATAAAAATTCCTTTGGAAACTTCCTTTATCTCAACTCCCCCAAGATATATGCTGCCAATCATACTCCCAGCCTATGGTCCCCTGATAATATATCTGAAGGGTCTCATGACTGAGGGACTCATTACTAAATAGTAATAAATGGCATTTTCCTAGCAACAGCTCACCCCTTAAGGTCCTGGAAACCTTGCTTCCAAAATACCTTAGAGACTTACTCTATCCCTGAACCTCTCTCAACCTGAGAGTATAAAATCATTTTCCCACCACAACCCAGTGTATCTCTTCCTGCCCTCAAGACCTGTCCCTGTACTTTAATAAAATCACCTTTTTACACCAAAATGTCTTCAAGAATTCTTTCATGGCTCTCAGCCCCAGACCACCCCACTATCACCCCAAAACTTCATCAAAAGTACTCTCTAAAAGGCAGAAGAAATTACCTAAACTCAATTCATGATATCAGAGGGGCGCCTGCTTAGTCGGTTATGCCTCTGACTTTGGCTCAGGTCATGATCTCACAGTTTGTGGGTTTGAGCCCTGCGTTGGGCTCTGTGCTGACAGCTCAGAGCCTGGAGCCTGCTTTGGTTTCTGTGTCTCCCTCTCTCTCTGACCCTCTCCTCCTGATGCTGTCTCTCTCTCTCAGAAACAAATAAAACACGTTTTAAAAATTCATGATATCAGAATCTTCGACTAATTCTCATAAAAGAAAGATGAAAAATGCTGCTACCAGATCTGCCTAGACCTCTGGTTTATATGCTATACACTTAAGTAGAGAAAGAACACAGGTAAACCTTCTCAACAGCAACCTAACCAAACTACTCAATGGCTCAGGATCTGGATATTATGACAAGACAGAGTTTTGTTTCCAGTATAGTGATGGAAGCCCTTACACAGCAACCAGAAAGTTGATTGATACTCTGGATAAGATACCAAGCAAACAAATAAAAAAATACTAAAGGATACTGAGTAACAAATAAAATCAGGCAAAATATGGAGAAGATGACCAACCAACATGGGCATTGTTCCCATTTTGTTAAAGCCTTTCCATGCTAGTGGGAATTTCAAAGATAGCTTCTTAAGAGGTAGCATGACATACTCTCTATGGAAGGCTACCTAGAACCTGATGAGGCAAGGAGAAAGACAAGGGAGCAAAGTGGGCAGGGGAGCTGATAAAAATGCTAGAAGATGAGGCAGTGCATAAATGATAATTGACAAAGCATAAACTATTCTACAATATTCTAGTGGATTTTAAGGTAACAATTAAGTAGGAATATCATGTCAGTGTTTGTTTAAGATATAAAGTATGTGTTAAAATTATGACTATAGGGGTGCCTGGATGGCTCAGTTGGTTAAGTGACCCACTCTTGATTTTGGTGCAGGTCATGATCTCAGTGTGTGAGATTGAGCCTCACATCAGACTCAGCACTGACAGCCGAGAGCCTGCTTGGGATTCTTTCTTTCCTTTCTCTCTACCCTCCCCCAAATCAGTCATGAGCTCTCTCTTTCTCTCAAAATAAATATAATATTAAAAAATTATGACTACACAAGGAAAAGTTTCTGAGTTAATCAGAAAAGTACAAAATTAGAAAGAATAGTGTTACATTAAAATAAGATGAAGTGAAAAAAGAAAAAACACATTGGACGTAAACTAAAAATACATCAATAGAAATAAAATTTAACTTAAAAACAGTTGAATAGCAGAAATAAGACAGTAATAAATTAATATATTGACATATAAGATGCAAAAAATAAATAAGGCAAAGAAAAATTAAATAATAGATAAAATATATGAAAGACAGAAAATTAAGATACAGTCTATGGCAATTAGCTTTTCCCAAAGTCAAGTCAGAACATTTAACAATGCCTGTCCAGACCTTACTCAGGTCCAGTATGGGAGGACAACCTACAAAAATCTGAAGTAGCCAAGTTCAGGGGTGCATGGGTGCTTCGTTGGTTAAGCTAAGCATGGGACTTAGGGTCAGGTCATGATCTCGCGGTCTCTGAGTTTGAGCCCCACGTCAGGCTCTGTGCTGACAGCTCAGAGCCTGGAGTTTGCTTCAGATTCTTTTGTCTCCCTCTCTCTTTGTCCCTCCCCTGCTTGTACTCTGTGTGTGTGTGTGTGTGTGTGTGTGTCTTTCAAAAATAAAAACATTTTTAAAAAATTTTAAATGATGTAATCAAGTTCAGATCTAGGAATCTCATTCTCATCCATATATACCACTTCAGACTGTCACATTTTTCTATTGTAAGAGCAGAGAAAGTGCAGACCACAGCTCATTCTGTGTTCTCATAGCTCATGAGTAATTGAGGCAATCAAGAGCTCTACCACCAAGAAAACTATAGTTCTCTTTTCCCCACTACCAATGACGAATCCAAATTGGACATACATAATACTTAAAATGATCTCACATATATTTTGTTGTCATGCCAATAAAGTTCTGCACCATCATTGATGTCATGAGATCAAAAATGTTGTTCTTGGGTTGCCTGGGTGGTTTGTCATTTAAGTGTCTGACTTCAGCTCAGGTCATGATGTCATGGCTAGTGAGTTCAAGTCCCACATTGGGCTCTGTGCTGACGGCTCAGAATCTGGAGCCTACTTCAGATTCTTTGTCTCCATCTCTCACTCTCTGCCCGTCCCCTACTAGTGCTCTTTCTGGCTCTCTCTCTCTCTCTCAAAAATAAATGAACATGAAAATTTTTTTTACTTTTTTTCTCATANCATGACCTAAGCGAAAGTCGGACGCTCAACCGACTAAGCCACCCAGGCGCCCCGCATAAAATGTCTTTTAAAAATACCTTTAACCTAAGTTTTGTTTCACAATAAAAAAATAATCAGCAGATATTATGAACATTTTATAGATTATGGTGAAATTTTATAAATTGTAAATAACTCTTTGGATAAAGACAGAAAACACAAGTAAAATATAGATATGAAAATTGCGAGGCATTGGGCCAAGCAACTAACATGAACATGAGTAAGCAATAGTCTGTCTTTTAAAATGTTAATGTCTCTTATCTAAACAAGTTGTGGTTTGCTTGTGTATGGAATGATACAAGTTATAAATATAAGTATTTGACTTCTTTAAGAAAGCACTAGGAAACCTTTCAAATTCATTCTATGAGGCCGGTATTACCCTGATACCAAACCAGATAAAGACACACTAGTAAAAAGAATTACAGGTCAATATCTGAAGAACATATATAGGCAAAAATCCTCAACAAAATACTAGCAAATCGAATCCAAAAAATACAAAAAAAAAAATCATTCACCACCATCAAATGATATTATTTTCTGGTTGCAATGGTGGTTTGGTATTTGCAAATCAATCAACATGATATATCACATTACTAAAAGAAAGAATAAGAACTGTACAATTATTTCAACAGCTACAGAAAAGCATTTGGCAAATTACATGTACAACATCCATTCATGATAAAATCCTGAAAGAAGCAGGTTTAGAGGGAACACACCTCAACACAATAAAGGTCACATATGAAAAGCCCACAGCCAATATTATCTTTAATGGGGAAAATCTTAGAGCTTTTCCTCTATAGTGAGGAACAGGATAGGGATGTCCACTCTCACCACTTTTGTTTAACATAGTACTGGAAGGCTTAGCCACAGCAATCAAACAACAAAAGGAAATAAAAGGCATCCGAACTGGCAAGGAAGATTTAAAAATTTCACTAGTTTCAAATGTCATGATACTCTATATAGAAAATCTGAAAGTTTCCACCAAAAACTACTAGAATTAATAAATGAATTCAGGAAACTTGCAGGACACAAAATTAACATACAGAAATCTATTACATTTCTAAACAACAATAATTAAGCAGTAGAAATAGAAATTAAGGAATCAATCCCATTTGCAATTGCACCAAAATAATAACATACCTAGGAATAACCTAACCAAAGAAGTGGAATACTTGTACTCTGAAAACAATAAAATATTTATGAAAGAAATTGAAGATGACACAAAAATATAGAAAGACATTCAATGCCTATGGACTGGAAGAAAAAATATTGTTAAAATTTCTATACCACACAAAACAATGTATATGTTTAATGCAAGCGCTATCAATATACCACCAGAATTTTTTACCAAACTAGAACAAACAATCCTAAAATTTGTTTGGAACCACAAAAGAACCCAAATAGCTAAAATATCCTTGAAGGAGAAAAGCAAAACTGGAGGCATCACAATTCTGGACTTCATGTTATATTATAAAGCTGTAGTGATCAAAATAGTATGGTAATGGTATAAAAATAAACACATATATCAATGGAACAGAATAGAAAACCCAGAAATGGACTCACAGCTATATGGCCAACTATCATCAGCACAGCAGGAAAAAATATCCAATGAAAAATGACAGTCTTTTCAACAAATGGTGTTCAGGAAACTGGACAACAACTGGAATGAAACTGGAACACTTTCTCACATTCATGCACAAAAGTAAGTTTGAAATGGATTGAAGATCTAAATGTGAGACCTGAAACCATTAAAATCCTAGAAAAGAGCACAGGCAGTATTTTTCTGATATTGGCCATAGCAATATTTTTCTAGATATGTCTCTTGAGGAAAGCAAAACAAAAGCAAAAATAATTTATTGGGACTACATCGAAATAAAAACTTCTGCATAGAAAAAGAAATAATCAACAAAACTAAAAGGTAAACTATTGGATGGGGGAAGATATTTGCAAATGACACATGTCATAAAGGATTAGTATAGAAAATATATAAATAATTTATCAAATTCAATACTCCAAAACAAATAATCAAATTATTTGCAGAAGACATGAACAGACATTTTTCAGAAGACGACATATACATGTGTGATAGAAGGATCATACCTCAAGATCATAAAGGTCACTTCCAAAAGACACACAGCTAACATCATCTGCAGAGGGAAAAATTGAGACTTTTTCCTCTATGGTCAGGAACAAGACAGGGATGTCCATTCTCACCATTGTTATTTAACATGGTACTGGAAGTCTTAGCCTCAGCAGGGCAGTAATTTGATGTAGGTTATGCTTCAATAAGATTGATGTAGCAGAGGTATATGAAATCTTACTGGTTGGAGGGGGTTCAGTATTGAATATCCTAACATTCAGGTTCAGGCAGGATACAGAGAGTCCATCTGATCATACAGAAACCATATTCAAAGCTCTCTGAACAGATTACAGGTAACATTGGCCATTTCAGGGCTGCTCAGTATTTGAACTCCCATCTATATTTAGGGAATTGGACATTGTTTTTGTTTTACAAAGAAGGCCAGGTACTTGCTCCTTCAAGTTCTAGACCCTAGACATCAGAGACATGTCTGAAATTTAGTCAATCAGACAGTCCTACTCAGGGCATGAATCTGAAGTGACTAACACAAAGAAGTTATAAGAGTTGGCCCTCTGTCATCAGCCAAAAAGCCCAGTATCTGTGCCCACTGGTGGCAGAGGCAGTATGTAACCAGGAGTGATAGGACCAGGGCAACATGGAAAACTGATGGATCCTGTGTCCAGAGCTGGCTGTGTCTTATTCTGAGTGGCCTTTCTTGGTCCCTGATTGATTTTTTAAAAACAGTTTTATTGAGATACAACTCACACAACATAAAAATCTACTCATTTAAAGTATACAATTCTGTGGGGGTTTTTTTGTATGTTCATAGAGTTTGGAATCCACCACAATCTAATTGTAGAACATTTTCACCATCCCAAAATAAACCTTGCACACTTTAGCTGCCAACCCACTTCCTTCTAGGAAACCACTTACCTACCTTCTGTCTCTATAGGTTTGTTTCTTTTGTACATCCAGATAAATGGAGTCATATAATGAGCAGATTATTTTACTTAGCATAATATTTTCAAGATTCATCCATGTTGTAGCATGTATCGGTACTTTACTCCTTTCTATCTTGAATGATTGTATGGCTATACCACACTTTGTTTATCCATTAATCAGTTAATGGACATTTGATTGTTTTCACTTTTCAGATATTATAACCAATGCTGCTATGAATATTTATGTGTACATTTTAGTGTGGATATATGTTTTCATTTCTCTTGGCTATATATATAGGCCTGGGATTGCCAGGATATATGGTAACTCAATGCTTAACATCTTGAAGAACTGTCAAACTGTTTTCCAAAGTAGCCACACCATTTTACATCCTCACTAACAGCGTATGAGTATTACAATTTCCCCACATCCTGGTTGACACTTTTATTATGCACTATCTTTTTTTATTATAGCCATCCTAGTGGTTATAAATAAGTTTCTCTTGGATTTTGCCTTATATTTCTAATAACTAATGATCTTGAGAATCTGTTCATTTGCTTATTGGTCATTCATATATATTCTTTTCAAGTTATTTGCCCATCTTTTTAATTGGGTTACTTGTCATTTTATTTTTGAGTTATAAGATGTCTATCCTCCTTTATTTTTGAATCTTATTAATATTCATAGTCTTCCCATCAATTCTTTGTATGATCCCACATTCTTCCATTAAATTGCTTTTTTGCTTAAACTGGGCACAATGGCTACTGCTCCTTGCAAACAAGAACCAGAGATCACATCTATAGATACCTACTAAGAGTTTGTCCAAACAAAATGGATTTGACTTAATAAAAGGGCATACATAAGATTAAGCAAGAGAGAGTGTACACAAATTTAAATAATTAATGAGTAGAAAGTGAGGGAATAAGCAGTGACTGTAGAATAGCTTTTGAAAATTATTATTCATTTTGATGATGGAGAAGAAAGGAGCTTGAAGCATTCACTAGTTTGTTGACTCAGGGGAAAATTTAAAGAGAAGATATTAAGCATGAATATATGGTAGCTGATAATTAATGATAGAGATTCCTTAAACACGGAGGAGCTGGGGATGAATTAGCTTTAAAAAGTAGGAGAAATACTGTTTCTTAGAGATAAGGAAAATAATAGTAATAACTTAGAGGAGGAAAGTTAGTCTCCTACCTCCTGAGAAGGAGACTGCCCTCTGAGAGAACCTTCAGTAGGTGGCCATGATGTTCTTTAGAGGTATAAGCAATATTATTTTCAGACCAATGGTCCTAGGTTGGATAAGGATGTTGAGAAAATTAAGGAGTCGCTGAGAAAGGAAACAGGTAGCGGGTCAAAAAGAGTTAAGGATTTTTTCCAGCAGTAATTATGTTCTGGCAGTAGTGAATTCAAGCATATTTTCTATCTTCCCCCTTCTTTAAATTCTTCTTTCCTTTCTCTCTTGTATTTCAGTTAATAAACACACATCATAAGGTAATAAAATCTTCAGCAAACATTCAAATACATTGAACATTACATATATATGAATCACTGGTCTGGCTCAGTCTTTTGAAATTGTTCCTTTGTACGTTTCCCCTTCCTTCTTGTTTCAGTGTTCAGTGCAAAATGTAAATACTATGATGCAAACTGAAGTATATTCCTTTTTTTTTTTTTGGTTGAAATGTAGTTTTCCAAAAATATTAATTTAGTCTTACATTTCAGAGACGATCTTTTTCAACTGTCCAGTATCTCAGGCTTAAATAACAAATCTAAAAGTGATTTCCAATAAGTGATTTATAGAGTCCTTCTCTAAGTTTCTTCCAAAACAGGTATCTCACTTAACTCTTTACAATTGATAAAATGTTAGGGTCTTGCACTAATAATTCTTAATATTACAATGTTAACAAAAGAAAACTACATATAAATCAAGTTATTGACTTTTCCTTTTGGATAATCTATTTGTCCATTTCTCTTTATTTTGGCATTATAAAACTCACATGGAAAAGACCCATAATAACCTTGGGTAGAAACTGAAGCCCTGAAATTCTGCATTTAAATCACTAGTGATGCTTACACTACTAAACAAGAAAATTAAAGGCAACTCATTGACATCCTCTTAAAAAGTAAAAGATAGAATTCCTATGCTTGCATTTCCAGTAAACCCTCTGTTCTTTTTGTATTTGTTTATGTATCTTCATTAATGTAAAAACATTAAAACCATACCTAAAAATAAAAATAATATGGATAGATAAAGCCCACCTGAGATTTAAAAGTTACTGATCCCAATACTTTTCAAAACGAAAAAGTGCTACATTTCACATTTCTGTGAAGTTGGGGAGTTTACATCCTATTGAACTCTTCAGCTGAAGTTCGCACTCCAGGGGATTTTCAAATCAGTTCAAAGTTACATGGTAAAAGGAAAAAGAAGAAATGGGTGAAATTCCTTCAGTTCAATTTCATTGTTTAGCATTTCAAAGGTTCCATCTATTCTCTTGATTAAAGCCCTGGCTTCATTGGGTTTATGGATTGTCTGAAGCCAGGAATGTGTCCAAATTCACAGCAAGCATTTTGGTATCCAAAATTAAATCAAGAAGCTTACTTGAGAAATCTCCTTTCAATTCAGAACCAAACTAAAGCCTATTCAAATGTGGACATAATAGATAAATAACCAATAACATTATAGTTGGCACATGGAGAAGAGGCGCAAACTTAGAGATAGGAATTTGTGAACCCGAGGGATCTCATCACAGATCTTCAATTAACTAGTTATTTGACTCTCAGTAATTATTTTACAGATTCCTAATGTCATCTATTATAAAATAAGATGAAACAATGAAAGTAGATATTCATTCTATTTCTAAAATTTCATTAATCTGTTGATTAATTGAAGGTATTATTTAATGTATACTTCTTTGGGATATTTACATAAAATGTAACATTTGCTGTGTTGTTAATGTCTGTTAGATGCATAAAATGATAGCAAGTAATGTTTATTACAGTATATATGCATATGTACATATATAAAGAATATTTCCTATTTTTAGAATTACACAGATTAATTACCAGCTCAGAATCTAGCCATTTTACCAGAAAATATTAATGCTTCATAATTGATAACTTGATATTAACCAAAAGTTAAAATTATCACCACTATTTTTATATGAAGAAACAATTTTTCACACTGTAATTTTTTTGTGGTTACATCAGTTGAACTTAAAATTGTGTCTTTTTGCTTGTTAGAAGATCATTGTTCTAATATACACTACAACATTCCTGAGATTTTAATAATAAGACTATCCATTGGACAATTGGCACATATCCGTTTAATATCTCCCCACACTTCAGTTTACCAGTGAGTTGTGAAGTGATGTTATTTTTAATAATTTTTCCTATTCTTCACATAAACAATAAATTTAGAGATATAAAAAACAAGTTAATACTGGTGAAGTTATGTATACTGTTATGGTCCAAGATGAAAATCAAAAAGAAATTTAAAACAAATTATTTAGCAGGACATTAACTCCTCTCAATGTTCCTATTCCCTAATATTGAGTGAATATTTAGTCTATTATCATCTACTCTAATTTACATATGACCAAAACTATTCTTAAGGAAAAGCAGAATAGGGGGTGTCTGACTGGCTCAGTGGGTAGAGCCTATTACTCTTGATCTTAGGATAATGAGTTCAAGCCCCATATTAGGTGTGGAGCCTACTTAAAAGAATAACATAAAACAAATATTTTTTAAAAAGAAAAGGAGAGGGATGCCTGGGTGGCTCAGTCCGAGCATCCGACTTCGGCTCAGGTCATGATCTCATGGTTTGTGGTTTCTAGTCCTGCATCAGGCTCTGTGCTGACAGCTCAGAGTCTGGAGCCTGCTTCGGATTCTGTGTCTCCCTCTTTCTGTCTCTCTCTGCTCGCACTTTGTTTCTATTTCTCTCTCACAAAAATAATTAAACATTAAAATTTTTAAAAACTTAAAGAAAGAGGGGCACCTGGGTGGCTCAGTCGGTTGAGAGTCCAACTTCGGCTCAGGTCATGATCTCATGTTCATGGGTTCGAGCCCTGCGTCAGGCTCTGTGCTGACAGCTCAGAGCCTGGAGCCTGTTTCAGATTCTGTGTCTCCCTCTCTCTCTGACCCTCCTCTGCTCACGCTGTCTCTATCTCTCTCTCAAAAATAAATAAAACATTAAAAAAAAGCGTAAAGAAAGAGGGAAAGAACAGAATATATGTTAGCCTGTGAAGCAATCTAAGAAGCTCTAAAGGAATCTAACCAAATATTTTTCTACCATATTAAAAGATTTCCAGTGATGTCTTAAATTCTGCCAGTGAATATTGAATCTGACACATAAATATACATTTTATATTCAAAAGCATATACACAGGAAAACGTGTAAAATTTAGAATTATGTTAACCTAATTGAAATAACATTGCTACATGCTTTCTCAGATGTCAGTTAGAAACAACTCAATTGTAGTATCCTAGAGAGATGATTTTAAAATGCTTCTTCATGGGAACTTAAAAGTTCCAGAAAGTGTCTCAGGAACCTCAACAAAAATATCTCTACTTATATTTTCTTCTAAGATTTGGTTTGGAAATTTATAAATTCACTGGATTAGAAGATGGAATATCAGTTTTGAAATTTAAATAATACTATTGGAGTACAAAGCTCTCATAGGAATGGGTATAAGAAGGAAAGGACAAGGGAGACAAGACCTCAACAAGCAAGAAAACAGTGTGATAAAAATGAATGGAACAAAGGTTATTACACTGAGAAAATGGGAAAAGTACTTTAAAAATTGATCTTGGAGGGGACGCCTGGGTGGCTCAGTCAGTTAAGTGACCAATTCTTGATTTTGGCTCAGGCCATGATCCCACGGTTCATTGGATTGGGCTCCACGTGGGACTCCTGACTGGTAGGGCAGAGCTTGCTTCAGGTTCTCTGTCTCCTCTATCTCTGCCCCTCCCCTGCTTGTGCTTTCTTTTTCACTTTCTCAAAATATTTTAATAAACATTAAAAAATAACAAAAAATGGGGTGCCTGGGTGGCTCAGTCAGTTGTGTCCAACTCTTGGATTCAGCTCAGGTCGTGATCTCGTGATTTATGAGTTTAAGCCCCATGTTTGGCTTCGTGCTGACAGCGTGGACCCTGCCTGGGATCCTTTCTCCCTCTCTTTCTGTTTTTTCCTGACTAGTGCACATACACACACAAACTCTCTATCTCTCTCAAAATAAATAAACTTTTATAATAGTAATGATAATAATAAAATTTTAAAAGAAAAAAATAAAAATCCATCTTAGAAATAAAATACATACTTTAAAAATCTGCTTATGTATTATTTTGCACATACCAAATATCAAATAATGTCTTCCTCTTACTCTCCAAGTGACGGTTATGCTCACTAAAGTGTAAGAATGATTGTTCTGGTTTGTGTTACAAAATTGTATAACATGAAAACCATTAAAAATACTTTGCAATAACAAACTGACTATTCAAAAATAATTTAGAGATGGATAAGAATGAAACACACTTTTCAAAGAGGCTGCAGCCTAACCTGGATCCCATGTAGAATAAATTTTTATATTTTATTAATTTCTACTGAACTTTAGAATTATTCCTTTATGTAGCTAAATCTCTAACCCAGTCTCACTATAGAAAGTTTTACTGTTTTCACTTATCTAGTGAGTCAGAATAATAAATACATTAAAAGTTACTTATGCTCTTAAATTTTTGTTGTCTCATTCAAATCATTTATTGGTTTCTTCATAACATTGACTGAGAAAGAGAAAACTCAGGCCACAGATGGTTCTGAACAATCTACAGATATGACCTGAAAGTGGATTGCTGTAGCACTACTGCTTCTATCTGGGACATCCCTGAAGGACAGTGGTGAAGGGAAGTTATTCCATTGAATAGGATTCTGAATGGTGTACCTCACTGTTAATTTTGTCTAGAAGTAGAAGTATCCAGATAGGAGGGTCTGTAACTATTCATGAGCTGTGGCCAATGGTTTAAGCCTGTGGTAAGGTATACGTAAGGAACATGATTGAAGACTTGATGATATGGAAATTCAGGGAAGAAGTATGTAGATAGACCTCTCTGAATAGGCAAAGAATATGAAGATATTTGTGTCCCATCTGAATACCCACCAAAGGGTGACATCAATAGTGGAAGATTTTAATAATCAAGTGGATAGAATAGAAATTGAAAGGTCTTTTTTGGGTGTCAGTCAGCTTCTTTCCCCAGTCACTTCTGTCATTTCCCAATGGAATCATGAACAAAGTGTCCTTGTTGACAGGGATAGAGGTAATCCATGGGTTAACTAATCCGAATGTCTACTTATCAAGACTGACCTGGCTACAACCATAACTGAGTACCCAATCTGTCAACATCTGAGAACACTGGGTCCCAATGTGGTACCATTCCCCAGGGCCAGCTAGCTACCTATGGCAGGTTAATTACATTGGACTGCTTCCACCATGTAAGGGATAATGCTTTGTTACTACAGAAATAGACAAATAGTCTGGGTATGGTTTTGCCTTCCATGCATGTGCTCTTCCTGCCCAAAATACCATCTGTGGACTGGTAGATAATATGTGATTGAGAACATATGGAATAAAGAAAATTCCTTAGGGCATCTCTTAATACTATCATGACCTGTAATTAAAGTCAATGATAAAACTACAAGAACCAAATTCAAGCAAAGGGCAGTGGTTAAGAGACTGACTGCAAAGGGGACAAGAGAACTTGTTTGGGGTGATAGAAATATTCTATATCATGACTGTAGTGATGGCTAAACAATTATATAGAACTGTCAAAACTTATCAAATTGTATATTTTAAATTAGTGAGTTATATGTTTTTAAAATTTCTTTTTAATTCCAGTATAATTAACATGTGGTATGATATTAGTTTCAGGTTCACAATATAGTGATTCAACAATTATATACATTACTCCCTGCTCATCATGATAGGTGTACTCTTAATCCCCTTCACCTATTTCACCTATGTTACCATCCACCTCACCTCTCTGGTAACCATTTGTTCTCTATATTTGAGTCTGTTTTGGGTTTCTCTTTTTTCCCCTCTGTTCGCTTGTTTCTTAAACAATAGTTTAAAACATATTGTAAATGGCAAGATTTCATTCTTTGTATGACTAAGTAATATTTTATTATATACATATATCACACCTTCTTTATCCATTCATTTGTCTGTGGACATTTGGGTCATTTCTACATTTTGGCTATTATAATTAGTCCTATAATAAACATAAGGGTGCAGGTATATCTAGTCAAATTAGCATTTTTGTATGATTTGGGTAAATACCCAGTATTGGAATTACCGTATCATACGACATCCTATTTTTAATTTTTTAGAAACCTCCATTCCATACTGTTTTCCACAGTGGCTGTATCAGTTTGCATTCACAAAAACATGAGGATTCCTTTTTCTCCACATCCTCACCAACACTTGTTGTTTTCTGTGTTTTTGATTTCAGCCATTCTGACACGTATGAGGTGATATCACATTGTGGGTTAGATTTGCATTCCCTAATGATAAGTGATGTGAAGAATCCTTTCAAGCATCTGTCGGCCATCTGTATGTCTTCTTTGGAGAAATGTCTGTGCATGTCTTCTGCCCATTTTTTTATTGGGCTATTTGTTTTTGGGTGTTGAGTTATATAAGTTCTTTATATATTTCTGATACTAACCCTTTAGCAGATATATCATTTGCAAATATCTTCTCCCATTCAATAGGTTGTTTTTTTGTTTTGTTGATATTTTCTTTTGTGGTGCAGAAGCTTTTTATTTTTATACAGTTCCAATTGTTTATTTTGGCTTTTATTTCTCTTGCCTCAGGAGATATATCTAGAAATATTTTGCTATGGCCAATGTCAGACAAATTATTGCTTGTGCTCTCTTCTACGATTTTGATGGTTTTAGGTCTCCCAGTTAGGTCTTTGATCCATTTTGAATTTATTTTTGTGTAGGGTATAAGAAAGTGGTCCAGCTTGAATTTTTTTCATGAGCTGTCCAGTTTTCCCAGCATCATTTTTTAAAGACTGTCTTTTTCCACTGCAGAGTCTTGCTGCTTCTGTCATGGATTAATTGACCATATAATCATGAGGTTATTTCTGGACTCTTTACTGTGTTCCTTTGACTTATGTGTCTAGTTTTATGGCAATACCATGTTGTTCATTACTACAGCTATGAAGTATATCTTGAAATCTGGAACTGTTATGCCTTTAGTTTTATTTATTTTTTCTTTTTTAAGATTGTTTGCTGAGTTTTATTTTGTATAAATTTTACCTCAATGTAGTTATATTAGAAAAAACTTTTCTTTTTTAAAAAAATTATGTTTTATTTATTTCTGAGATAGAGAGAGCACATGCACAGGGAAGGGTCAGAGAAAGAGGTAGATACAGAATCCAAAGAAGGGTCCAGGCCCTGAGCTAGTTGTCAGCACAGAGCTCGATGCGAGGCTCGAACCCACGAACTGCAGTCATGACCTGAGCCGAAGTCAGACGCTCAACTGACTGAGCCACCCAGGGTCCTTAGAAAAAACTTTTCTAAGACATCAAATTCCCTGAACAATGCTGAGAAACAAACAGACGGGGAGAACATATCTGCAACACGTGTACTCAAATATTTGTATTTCAACTGCAAAAGAAAAATAATTCTTATACATACATTTATTTATTCATTATTCTATTCAAGAAATAGATTTTGAGCATATGACATTCATCATGAAAAGTTTCAAAGGTGAAGGATCAGTCTTACTGGAAAAAAAAACACAAGTAGAAATACAAAACAAAAGAACAAAAAACTGTTCTTATGGAGCTTAAAATTTACTTGAGGGAGACAGAATATTAAATAAGTAATTGAAATATAAAGATATGATCTTGATTGTGATAAGGCTCAGAGCTATGTCACTTTGTCCATAGTAACTATATAGGGTTTCATGAAATACATATTTGTATTAGCCATATTTGTAGCTCACGTTTTCTATCTGTACTGTTTTCCCCTCTTTCTAATAATTTTTAACTTATATGAAACTTGTTTCTAAGATGAAAGGTAGAGAATAGATAACAAGTACATTTATTTTTAAAAATTTTTAATATTTATTTATTTTTGAGAAATAGAGAGAGAAAGAGAGCAAGAGACTGAACATAAGTGGGAAAGGGGCAGAGAGAGGGAGAGACACAGAGTCCAAAGCAGACTCAAGGCTCTGAGCTGTCTGCACACATCCAGACATGGGGCACAAACCCACCAGCTGTGAGATCATGACCTGAGCAGAAATCAGATGCTTCACTAACTGAGCCATCCAGGTGCCCCTATATCAATACATTATAACAATGTTAAAATACGCAGCAAGTACGTACCTGCAGGTTTCCAAGTGAGAGAGTACAGCATTATACAATAAAATGCCAAGGAGGTTTCTCAAAAACTAATTGTGTGATCATCTGCATAACACTTATCTTAAAAGTATAAAATGGTTGAAGTCAGACAAATGGTCTGAGGATCACTTAAAAACCTGCTCGGGGCGCCTGGGTGGCTTAGTCGGTTAAACGTCCGACTTTCACTTAGGTCATGATCTCACGGTTCGTGGGCTCGAGTCCCGCGTCGGGCTCTGTGCTGACTGCCAGCTCAGAGCCTGGAGCCTGTTTCAGTCTGTGACTCCCTCTCTCTCTGACCCTCACATGCTCACGCTGTCTCGCGCTCTCTCCTAGAAATAAATAAAACATTTAAAAAAAAAAAACCTGCTCAATAAAGGAAGGCTTCTGAACAGAGGCCAGGCTACCTCAGCAGAAAGACACCTAAGGAGGAGTTATTTTGAGAAACGATTTGCAGTGCTTAAGCATTTTCTCTTCTTGATCAACGGGAGGGAAGTCTTTGCTCATACCTTATGCCAAGAAAAAGGGGCTTTAGGGCATCATTCTGTGAGCTTGATGTGTGTCCCATGGAGCTTAATGGGGCAAAGGGACTGGTTTTCTACTCAATGTTGGAGAAAAGTGAAAGGCTCTGACTGGATGACCTGCCTGGCAGTTGAGTTCACAGAGGTTACCATTGTCAGATCAAGCTACCACCTTGCTGTCGGCTCCCCAGAGGTGTGTATTTCCTAATGTTCGAGTGTGGGCCCTGCATCAGGGAACCAGCATAGGAGCCACTTACAACGGCCCTAGAAAATGCTGGTGGCAGATAACAAAACTGGCCAGCTGGAAGAGACATAAGGTATAGAGAGGGTTTTACTTGCTAGTGCAGTCATATTCTGATGTTAGTATACTCTGGCAGGTATTCAAAAGCTGACTGTTTTTTATCACGTTGTGCTTTCATAGGTGTCTCAAAGATTCTCCTACTGAGAACAACTAACTGCAGCTACCAAAATGAGGGCAAAGCCATTCCACCAGCCAGCTGCTTATCTGCCCCACTCAGCTCTTGCATTCTGCAGTACCCTGCAGGGCTCTTTCCACTCAGATCTCAAAGCAGCTGCATGAGACGCACTGAGATAGGATCTATTTTAAAATGACATCAGAACCACCCCTTCAAAGTCAACCCTTTTATATGATAAAACTAGTTTTTGAGCCATCACCACTGAAATTTTTACATAATTGTCTTTGTAACTCACTTAAGAATAGGAGAGAAGAAAAAAAAGGAATATGAGAAAAGATACCACCTATTGGTTTGTTTTTAGCCTTTGGACCTCAGCTGAAGCTGAGGCAGAAAGAATTCCATTTTTAAATTGTGTTAATAAACAAGCAAATCAGGATATTTTAAGTGTCAGTGCTGAAGCAAGTTAACACCATGGAGACACATGAAAGAAAAAAATCAACAAAGTTTGGATATAGGGAAAAAGAAGAAGCAGGAGTTAAGCATGACTTTAAAGATTAAGTTTCATGTATTAAAGGAAATGATGGGGAGATTGCTGCATAACTAGAATCAATTGACCATAGCTTTCCTAGTCTTTTATTTCCCCCCAAATTCCCATTAAAATTCAAGAAAGAATTAAAAAGCTAACAACCTATAAAGAAGAGGAGAATGGGGCAGAAGACAATATTAAAGTTTTGGTCATTCTACAAAAGCAAGAAGCACCCCTGCTCAAGGTTTGGTTTGGATGTTGAGACTGATGGCCCTACATACACACCAAGAAGATATGAAAAGCTTTATTAGTTACATAATTGTTGTCTTCAGGGAGGGCAGGGAAGGCATTTCAAACAGCTCTGAAATAGCTTGAGAGAGTAAAGAAAGGAAACTAGCCTGGGTTTTTGTTGCACTTAGGATGTAGAAGTAGATGGAGAATTCCCATGTAAGCAGGTAAAGATTCACATGGTTTGAATCTTCTACTGGTTCCAAAGGAGGGAGCACCCAGGTTTTCTTATCAGCTTGCCCAGTTGTGGGATACCAGGGGTCTGGGAAGGGATGAAGCTTCAAAGCTGTCAGTGGTCAATCATCAAACAATGAAGTCTGTCTCCTCATGACAGTACTTTTTGAAACAGAGAAAACAATTGAAAGGCAAATAGCTGATGGGGAGAATTAGAGCCATTTTCTTTCTTTTATTCTTTAATATTTTTATTTATTTCTAGGAGAGAGAGAGAGAGAGAGACAGCGTGAGCAGGGGAGGATCAGAGAGCGAGGGAGACACAGAATCTGAAACAGGCTCCAGGCTCTGAGCTAGCAGTCAGCACAGAGCCCGACGCGGGGCTCGAACCCACCAACCGCGAGATCATGACCTAAGCGAAAGTCTGACGTTTAACTGACTAAGCCACCCAGGAGCCCCATAATTAGAGCCATTTTCAAGCAGAGGCAGGAAATTCTAATTAAAAGTGAGCATATTTGTGATAGAGAAATCCTGAGAGGCATGTAGCAAGAACTATGAGGCTGGAATGAGGCTCATACTTTTCAGGAGCAACTTACAGGAGCCAGGGACCAGTGTGGTAAATCTTTCAAAATACAGAAGGAAAATGATTTCTCATTTATGAATCATGTGAGTGGAAAAAAGGTCATTTTCAGACATTCAAGGTAAAACAATTTATTTTCCACAATAACTCTCCTTAGGAAATGACCAGAAGATGTACTATGGTTGAAGCAAACAAAAAACAAAGAGAGGTCAAGGGTAAAAATTTGTTTTCTGGCCCAGAAGAGCAACAAATCATGATTGAAGATGAAGAAGTCCTCCAAGAAATAAAAGGAGGAGGAAGCAGAAGGACGACAAGAGAGAGGAAGAAGGAAGAGAAAATATGGAGGGAAGAAAAGGAAGGAAGGAGTGAGGGACAAACAAAGGTTGGCATGATCCTGTATTTTCCAGTCATTTAACATATACATGGGAACATATGGAGGAAAACAGTGATTTACATAAACAACAAAGGAAACAATCTTAAGAAATTATTATCAATATGAACAGGAAAAGGTTCCATTAGGCACTAACTACAATTATAGTACACTAGACTTTTTATTTAATAACGAATTGTGTTTACAGTCTTGTAGCAATATAAACATTGACTGTTGATTTAACCAAAGATTGTAACTATAAAGGAAAGACAGAAGGAGCAGAGGTAGGAGTATGGTATAAGAATGGCATATCCTCAGCTACCATATTGGAATGCCAGTAGATATAAAAATGCATCAGTGAATTAGCCAAATAGAAATATGAATATAAATGATGACATATAAAAATATTAAAAAATGGTTCTTTGAGAGCAGAAAAACAATTAAAAATATAATTCTTTCAGTATCCTTTGACATTTTGATTATAAGCATGTATTACTTTGAAAAAAAATGATTTTAATAAAGAGAAAATAAGGTCAGGTGGACCTGAAAAGAAAAGGTGGGCTCAGGTTTAAATTGTGTGGAGTTTGAAAAAAAATTTTTTTAACGTTTATTTATTTTCAGTGGGCCTGCGCAGAGGCCGAGAGAGAGAGGGAGACACAGAATCTAAAGCAGGCTCCAGGTTCTAAGCTGTCAGCACAAAGCTCAATATGAGGTTCAAACTCATTAACCACGAGATCATGACATGAGCTGAAGTCAGATGCTTAACCAACTGAGCCACCCAGGTGCCCCTAAGGAGTAGAGTTTGAGATATGGCATGATACAGCCCTCAATTCATTACATGCTGATTTGATATTAGGGCTGAACTGGATAAAAGTATAGAAACAAATACTAGACTCTTATAATAGAGAAAATATCTCACTCAGAAAAGTAAATTATTCAAGGAACTTACGTATGAGAAACCAACAATACAGAATGGAAAAACAACAACAGAATATGCCATTAAATTACAAAAAGATCAAATTCTCCTCCAAGTATAGATTTCTATATTCATTTTTCTCACATGCTTCATTATTTTTCTAGAATTCCAATAATTCCCATCTTCCTTTCACAGTAAAAATAATACTCATGAACAAACTAACAAAACCTCCCCATCTCAAAAATAAATTTTTAGCAGGAATAATTTAAACGAGCGGAAGGAAATGCCCAGGAACATATAGATAATATGCCTGTCAAACTGTAACGTGAGTGGCATAGATATTTTTTTCTCCAAAGTAGCCATTATTAATACTAAGTTTAAGTAGTGAAAATTCTACTATTTAATGATATGCATTTGTCATTGGGTAAAACAAGGGATTAACATGGTACATTATAAATTTTCCTTATTGAAACAGAAATGCTCTTTTCAATGTGAATTTAACCTTGACTTCAATCTTAATGACAAACACTTTTTATTGCTTTTAATGATTTCTAGTTGCTTTCAATTAGCTTATAATATATTAATAAAAAATTCTATAGCAATGAACTCAAAACAGACCCCACTGAAGTCTTTGTGAAAATTTTAGAAAGAGGAGAAATTTATATTACTTCCACTATGTCACTATGCAGGAAAACTGTTTCATAGTAAATGATCTTACCAGAATTTCATAATGATGAACATATGCTCAGGTTTTTAAAATCCTGTAGTTTCAATGTTTAAAATTAAAAAGAGACAAAAATGCAAATAGTACCCACCTTCTGATCACAGAAAGAAAACAATAAACGTAAACAACATCTACTCTATGTAAAACATTTTTAAAAAACTTTTTTTTGGCATATTCCTAATACTCTCTTTGAGAAAATACAACAAATTAAACTGGATTTTAGATAGATGCCCTCATGACTTAAAATCTTTCAAAATGATTTGCTGAATTATAGTCCACTAGCAATTTTCTCCCATACTTGCAAAAATCCTGTATTATCATGTTTAATATTTACAAATTTATTAGGAAAAATGATGTCATACAATAATTTAATCTTTTTTATTGTGTCATTTATATATTTATTTCTTCATTTTTATTGCATATTTCACTCATTAGTAATAGCTTTTTAATACTGATAACAATACTTTGTAACATGTTACAAATATCTTCACATTTTTCAATTTATTTTTAACAGATCAAATTACAGTGGTGATAAATCTATCACCTGCATATATCTATTAGAAGATGAAAATAAAATTCAAATCAATGTTCAGATGAAAGATCATATAATGTTATCTAGCATTCTTTTTGAGATGAATGTTCTTTGTCACAAATATATAAAAAATGCTCAAAGCTAAAGCTTCTATTCAAGAACAGAGAACTGGATATGACATCATTCTTTTCATTCAATTAACTAGTTTTGTCTTTAAATTTTTCTAGAACTCCTGATTAAATTGGTTAAACCAGTTGAGTCCAATTCATCTGCTTTGGGATATGATAATTTTTCTCAGAATACTATAAACATGACAAAAATAATTTTCATTTTTTCAAATTATCCTAAATATGATATTTAATAATTCACAAGTTAACAGTGCCACCATACGTGAATTATGTTGCTTAGTTAATTGGAAATCTTTAGAGGAATATTAATCTTTTTCATGCTTGTAGTCTCAGATTAGAAACTCTATATATCTCTGTGCCACAAAGAAATGTCTTAGACTTCGGGCAACTAGAATTCTGGGAGTACATAAAACACAGAAACAAAAACAAAACCTTGAAAAACCAAAGTTTCAGACATTAGAACAAATATAATTTTGCTGGCTAAATATTCACATTGGCTTGCTTATTTCTTTAATTTTCATAAGATTCTCTTGGCCAGTGCTACAGTTATATAAGGAAACATTTTTTCATCTAGGAAAGGGATGCTAGCAGTAGACAGGTAACCATATAAACACCATATATAACCACATATAAACCAGATTAAACATCTGGTCCAATGTCATACACAACTGCATCTTCAATAGTTGAACCCAAGTGTACTAACTCTATTCTTATTTTTAGGTACTTTACACTGATCCCCCATGTTCCCATTCAAAGTATTGTTTTAAAAATGCATTATTCATAATTCTTCTTCTGTCTGTCCTTTTATATAGGTATTAAATTGGAAAAATGTTTTTTGGAAAGGGGAGGCAATAGTCATTCATACTACTATCAGAATTATTGCATAAACTTCTGATATATTTCATATTCATCAATATAGCTAAATTGATTAGTGTATAGTCTTCATTTTCTGTTATCAGGAAAAAAGGGGATTAAGAAATACTGCCAAAGTTGTTTCCCAATAACGTGTAATTTGTAGAAGCTGGTTTAAGAACTGATGATTAAAATCTGATATTATTTTCTCCTATCGCAAATACAAAGAAAAATTATATGGTGTACATTTCTATTGGAGGAAGAAAAGCAAAATAAAGGTAAGCAATTGGAACAGATGCTTTCAGGAAAACAGAAACAATAAATGCTCAGACTGTAGGCAATTCCAGCAGCCACTTCATCACACTTTATGAATTGCTAAAAACAGGATGTTATCAAGATTACAACCCAAATAGAGTTACGAAGTCACATGAAAAACAATGGCTCTACTTCAGAAATTTTCTCCAGACTGATTTAAAATTAAGAAAAAGAGTTTCCTTGCTTCCTGCCTTTAACTCCATCCTTTCTTATTTGCAGTAGCAGATCATCAGTCTTTCGACTGTATGGCTATAGAGTTTGGAGGGACTTTTCAAAGATGAGGAAAACAGATTCAAAACATAGTAGGGGGGGAAGAAAGAGCCCATCACCAAAATCCAGTAGGTCCCTAAGGTTCAAGAAGAAAGTTTTGTATTCTTATATTCCCAGTAAAGAGAAGCATAGATCAAACTACCTGATGTGCAAGTTTTGCCACATACTTTTTTTTCTTTTATAAAGGTAATGTAAACATATTTCATAGTGATTAGAAATTGAGAAAAACAAGAATAAAATCATAATGTCCTGACCTGAAATAACTACTTTTCCTTTCCTTAGCATTATCCTTTATGCCTTTGCTATTTTATAATTGCTGCAATCAAAGAATATGTCCAATTTGTTATTCAAACTACGTACGTTCTAGGACAAGAATTTTCCATTACATTGTCTTCTGAGTCAACATTTGGGATATATAATATTCCTTCCTACTAATATATGATCCTTTATATCTTGCCATTTTATTTGTTACTAGAATAATGTTTTATTTAACAACAGCAGCCATATAGCTTCCCCCATAGTTTCAATTATATTCTGAGAAATAGATTTACTAAATCAAGCAAACAAAAAAACTATAGATGTATTATAGCTTTTGATAAATACTGACAATTGTTTCTCAGAAATGTTATGTTGATTTTGAAAATCAATAACAGTGATTTTAAATCTAATAGCAGCAATTATTATATGCTTGCCAGCACTGATATAATATTTTTTGTTGTCTAACTTTCCATCCTTCCTTCCTTCCTTTCTTCCTTCTCTCCCTCCCTCCCTCGCTTTCCTTTTTTTTTTCTTTCTTTCTTTATTCTTTCTTTCTACTATATTTCAGAGCAAGTAAGTTTTTTTAAAATATTTTTATTTATTTCTAGGAGAGAAAGAGAGAGAGACAGCGTGAGCAAGGGAGGGTCAGAGAGACGGAAACACAGACTCTGAAATAGGCTCCAGGCTCTGAGCTGGCAGTCAGCACAGAGCCCGACGCGGGACTCGAACCCACGAACCACGAGATCATGACCTAAGCGAAAGCCAGACGCTTAACCAACTAAGCCACCCAGGCACCCCCAGAGCAAATAAGTTTTAATTGATTATTTAGTAGACTACACATTTAAATCTGTTACTATGAGCATGATCAAATTTATTTCATTATGATTTTCCAAAATTTCTGGACTTTGGTTGCGTTTCCCCTTTTATCCTTCTACTTTCTTTTATTCTTTGTAGCAACTCATATTTCACCATCCATTTATTGGAGATGCAATATTTTTTCTTATACATTAATGTGCAATACAAACACACACACACACATCCCTTATCTCACGTGTTTTGCAAATATTCCCCAAAATCTTATCTCCTCTTTTATTTTCATTATGTCTTATTTATTCAATATTTAAAAATATTCCTTACTCAGATTCTTCTACTTTCCTTTCTATTTCTTCCAAGATTTGATAGATTATGAAGTGTAGGGAGCAGCAACTTTGTTTCTTTTTGATCAACATTGTTTTACAAATTTCTGGCAAAAGGCCTTACTAGTAGAGAATATGCATAATAAATGAACATAGCTTAGAAAGTTCTTCACTGCCTGTGGTCCACAATTATAAAGTCACTGAGCAGCTTCCTAAGGTGCTCTTTTTTCTAGCTCCTCTTTGGGGCAAGTGGACCACATACCTGCTTCCAGGATTTTAGTGTAACTTATCAGCTAAACAACAAAAGTTTTGTGAAGAAGTGACTGATCATATACAGACTTGATTTTCAACCAAGTATACATGTGATTCCTTGGCTATTAAGAAATGCATCCTCATCCAAAAAACATGCATCTGATTTCCTAGTTAAATTCACTTTATTAAACATAAACTCCTTTATTCAATATGGGTACATATAGATTTAGATATTTGATATAGGTATAAATATAGACAGATGTATATATATAATCTTAAAACATAGATGCTTCTGGAGGTGGTAGTATTCACCCATCTCTGTTTTCAAATGCTATTTTCTTTCATTTATTTAGTTTTTTAGATTAAAGAAACTAGAACTACACTAAAGAAAGCTTTACACATCCAATTTATGACATTTTACTGTTTTAACCTAATAATTTAATGAATGTAAAATGTTACTTTAAATATTTAATTCATATATTTATTCATTTATTCTGTATATTTTCTATTTGCTGGGACCTGTATTATCCAGTTACTGCTACAAAGAAATAAGGAAACATATTATAACATGATTTTTGTCTTGTTAATGTGAAGGATTAATTATTGAGGATTTCAATTACCCTTACTTTCTTAAAGTAAAGCCTACTTGATCATGGTATATTTTTAATAAATTGTCAGATTAACTGCAAATTATCATTTAATTTTTGCATTATTACCTTTGCTTTTTCATATAAATATCAAGTAATCATACTTCACATGAAATCCAGCTATTTATTGAATAATCTACTTTTCCTGACTCATTTCACATACAATATGCTTTATATGTGATTTCCATTACATATGGATTTGTTTTGAACTCTACTCTTCTTTGTTTATCTATTCTCTAATAAAGCTTTGGAGAATGTATTGATCTCATAGAGTAGGACATTCTTCATTGTTCTTTTTACTTACAAGATGTCATATTTATTCTTTTGCATTTTCTTCTTCCATTTGAACTGCAAAATTAAATTGTTAATTTAGAAATCTTAGTGTGACTTAAACTGATATTGAATATAAAATTTGAAGGGAATTTTTATCTTTACAGTATTGACTGTTCTCTTTTGAGAATGGGGTCAGTATTTAGTTACTCAGATCTTTTAGGACATATTCAAATCTTGAACATGGTTTGAAGGGTTTATAACAAATTTCATTGTCTTATTGAGTATTTTGAAGGATATCTTTTTAAATTAAATTTTCTAATTGGCTTTTATTGAAGTCAAGAGATCTATATTTGCATTAATTTTAAATTCATATCCATTCATCTTAAAAACTCTCTTAAGAGTACACATAACTTTTAAATAGAACCTAACATATATTTTTCATAGACAATTATATCAATTGTGAATAATGACTTTTGCCATTTCCTTTCCATTACCTTCCACATCATTGCTATTTCTTATTTGATTGCTTGGATCTTATTCTTGATTTTGATAAAAATTTACAAATTTTTACTCTTGAGTATAACGTTGTCTGTAGGTTGTTGGAAGGTTAACAATATTCATTCTAGTCCTAATTACTTATAAATTTTATCAGGAGTAAATTTTTATTTTATCCAATACTCTCTATACAGTAATTTATAGAGTAATGTAATTTTTCTTGGTTAATATAATAAAAATTAATATTAATATTTTAGATAGCATCTACAGGCCATGCTATTTTTCAGAAAAATTGCTAAATTTAATTGTCTTTAATTCCTTTTTATATCAAATTTACACCAATCTTAAATTCTTTGGGAAAGTATTTATTTCTCAAATATACTGATTTAAATTTCATAATTATTTCTTTGTGATATTAAGAGGAATGTGTGCTGAAAACTATTTGGGTCTGACAGTTTTTTAAGATGTGTGTGTATTGTTTATTTAAGACAATTCTACCATAATTAAACTGGATAGCAACATGCAGAAAAACGAACCTGGACCACTTTATTACATCGCATACAAAAATAAATTCAAAATGGATGAAATATCTAAATATGAGACAGGAAACTATCAAAATCCCAGAGAAGATCACAGGCATCAACCTTTTTGATCTCAGCCACAGCAATTTGTTACTTGACACGTCTCCAGAGATAAGGGAATCAAAAGCAAACATGAACCTCTGGGACTTCATCAAGATAAAAAGATTCTGCACAGTGAAGAAACAATCAACAAAACTAAAAAGCAACTGATGAAATAGGAGAATATATTTGCAAATGGCAAATTGGATAAGAGGTTAGTATCCAAAATCTATAAAGAATTTATCAAACTGAACATCCAAAAAACAAATAATGGATCTAAGAAATGGGGAAAAGACACGAATAAACACTGTTCCAAAGAAGACATCCAGATAGCTAACAGACATGAAAAGATACTCAACATCACTCCTCATTAGGGAAATACAAATCGATACCACAGTGAGATATCACCTCACACCTGTCAGAATGGCTAAAATTAACAACAGAAGAAACAACAGGTATTGGTGAGGATGTGGAGAAAGGGGAACAGTCTTCCACTGTGAGGGAGTGCAAACTGATATAGCCACTCTGGAGAGCAGTATCGAGGTTCCTCAAAAAACTAAAAACAGAACTACCCTATGATTCAGCAATTGCACTATTTGTATTTACCCAAAGAATACAATAATATGCATATAATGGGATAGATAGATAGTAGATACATATAGATATAGATGATATAGATATAGACATATAATGGAATATTAGTCAGCCAGTAATAAAATGAAATCTTGCCATTTGCAGTTATGTGGAAGAAGCTGGACTATATTATGCTAGACAAAATAAGTCAGTCAGAGAAAGACAAACGCCATATGATTTCACTTATATGTAAAATTTAAGAAACAAAACAGATGAATTTATTGGGGGGAGAAAAAAGAGAGAGAGAGAAACAAAGCAGAAGAGACTCTTAAAGATAGAGAACAAATTGAGAGTTGATGGAAGGAGGTGAGTGGGAGATGGGCTAGATGGATGATAGGTATTAAGAAGGCACTTGTTAAGGTGAGCACTGAATGTGCGTGTAAGTGATGAATCACTGAATTCTGCTCCCGAAATCAATTATGCACTGCATGCGAAGTTAATGGAATTTAATTAAAAATTTGAAAAGAAAAAAAAAATAATTCTACCATAATTAATACTATATCTTATCTTCTTATTTTGGATTCAATATTCAAATTTTTCCTATAGTACATACTTCATCCAGCTTTTCTAAAATATTAGTATAAATATGAACTAGAATTGTCTTATAGCAATCATTCCTATCTGTAGTTATTGCTTCTTTTGCATTAAATTTTTAAGGCAAAATTGCAAAAAGTCTTTGTCACTTTATTGGTGCTTTAAATGTCTTGATTTTTATTGCTTTTTATTGGTATTATTGCTTTTTTTGCTTAATTGATTTATAATTTTATCAATAATAATTCTTCCTCTTAATTTATAGATTTATTTCATTGTTCATTTGCTAGCTTTTTTTAAATGAATGTCTATTTAGCTCTCAATTTTTTTTTTCTAATTTGGGAAGAAGCACTTTCTTGACAAAGAATGCATTTTTCCCCCTAGTCCTTCTCTAATGTTCAAAATCAAGCTAAAACCTGATGTCTACTAGACTATTATGTTAAAAAAAAAAAAAAAAAGGACAGCAATCCCAAATTGGAGTCATTTGTGCTAAACCCCACATTAGCAAATCAAGGCTTAATCCTTAACCTAAATGCAGTTTCTAACCACCAGGAATCTAACCTTTATCCAGTCAACATGGAATTACCCTGGTAACACCAATGAGATTGTCTGCCTGATAGGCCCCTTCCATTCCCTAAGGGGAAAGTGACCTTGACTAAAACAATGCATTGTTTGCTAGTAAGTTCTTTTTTCCATCCTCTTTCTACCTTCAAAATCTTTCCTTTTCTAGAGCTCGATGCAGCTTCTTTTTATTGCTATTGCAATAGATTCACCAATGGCTAAATATAGCCAATTAAATTTTCAAATATACTCAGCTGAATTTTGTTATTTAAGTTATTATTACCATTTTATAGATGTGGAAGCTGAGGTACCAACAGGTTAAATATATTACCCAAGTTCCCTTACGTTTGAGTGATAGAAAAGAATTTTAACCATGGAAGACTTTGATTCCCAATCTGTGTTCCAAATCACAAAATCACAATGCAGACATTATGCAGACACAATGAAGACAATTGAAGGAAAGATTTGATTTTTCCTTTAAACTTATCCAGTTTTTATCCCATCATTTAGAATGCTGGATTCAATGTCCAAATATATTCAATAAGGAAGGCAAAGTAATTTATCACATTATCACATCCTAATTTAAGAACAATGTTTCCAAATTTGTGATTAAAAATTTTCAAAGCCAAGCTTGTGTGCCTGCATTTATAAGAAATGAAAACAGGGGGCAAGGTGGCGGAAATGTAAGGAACTCGTACTTGCACTTGCGCCCATACATCACACGGAAAAGATATGAAGCCATGGGAAACCTTACAAAACCTGAGAAATTGGGAGAAAAAGGACGCAGAATCCACAGAGAAAGACTTCTAACGTGAGTGCGAACTGGGGAAGATAAAATCGGGCGGGGATCGGAGACTCCAGGGTCGGAGGCGATCCCCCTCTACCCTCTACGGGGAGTGAGAGGGGAAAAAGACAGTCTGAAACAGAAAAACCTCCGCTAGGGGAAAACCCTCCACCCAGGTCATAGAAAGACCGTACTTGCCAAATACCTGCACGCCAGGTCCCCTCGCGCCAACTGGTCCCGGAGGGGCTGAGCGCACAGACTGCTTCTTTGTGCTGCTCCTGGCGGCTGGACTTCAGAGTGGCGGCGCGCCTGCCGCCATTGTCCTCCCGGGCGGCCTGGGCCCCTGAAAGAGCCGCGCGCGGACACCGGGCGTCCGCGCTCCTGGCGGGCTGGAACTCGAGAGGGAAGGCAAAGAGCTAAAAACTGGTAGATTTGCCTGTGAGTTCATGTTTCAGGTGAGGAGCATAGAGGGACCTGGTTTTCCTCACTCCAGCGGGCTCCGTGCACCCGGCAGGCAAGCCCCCGCCCATGCTCGCCACCCCGACCCAGAGAAGTAAGCAGCGATTCTGATTCCACCCCCAGAGCTCGGCTGGGAGCCTGGAATTGCCCTGAGGGGGTTGCCTGGGACGTTGTGTCTAAGGCAATTTCAGCAGGGCGCGCGGACTGGGATTTGGAGATTGGGACTGGCCTAGGTTGAAGAGTGCAACCAACTTTGGCTGCACCCCCGGTATAGGGAGTTTACACGCCCAAAAAAGTGAGGTGCAGCTCTTGGTTCAAGAAGAGACTGGAGCACCGTCACTCTTCTCCCCACAACTTCCAAGGCAGAGCTCCCGCCTGAGGCATTGGATCACGCCACGCCCATCCCTGCTTGAGAGCTGCCATCCTCCCCCCCCCTTTTTCTTTCTTCTTCTTTCTCTTTTCTCTCTTTTTGTCCCGAGAACACTGACCTGATTAACTCTGGTCACTGGCTTGCTTAAACAATCACAAAGAGTCCATTCTGTAGATGTATATTCTACACCTACCGACACTTTCATCTCTTTCTCTCAGGAGTAATTAGACTATATACTTTCTCTGGATAATTCCATCATCCTTCTCTCACCTATCCAACCATATTCTACCCTTTAGCTCTTTGAAAAAAGCTTCCTATCATTTCTGCCTGTTCATTCTATTTCCAGTTTTATCTCATCCCCACCCTGTCTTCTCTCTCTTTCTCTATGCTCTTCAACCAGCACTACATACACACACCTATTTAACTATAGCTGGGAAAGCCGGTTATATGCTTTAAACCGTCCTTGTCCATTGGTTTTCTTCCTTTTTCCCTTTCTTTTCTCCTTTTTGACCCTTTTATGTATTTTATACTCTCTATTATTCGCCCTCCCTCCTCCGTCTTTCCTCTTAACTTTTGCATTTTCACTCTTGGTTTGCATGTTAATTGAATTAGCCTGTGCGTTTGCGTGCTCCTACTCCCTGTGTGTTTGTCTGTCTGTTTTCTTTTCCAGGGCTACCTCAAGAAACAAGCTAGAGTACACAAGGTGGAGAGTCCCAAATATCATTACGAATAGGAAAATAAAATATCCAAGGTCCCAACAAGAGAGACCAAGAGATACCATTCAAAAAACACTCTCTAAAAGAATAGGCCCTGGACAGTCAAAAGAGTCTTCTTGGATACAGCAGCGCTCAAAGGTGCGGAGAGCATAACAGGTCTTTAAAACCAACAAGAGCTGGAGAGCTAACTAAAATGATGAAACGAAAGAGCTCTCCTCCAAAGAAACTCCAAGAAGAAATGACCGCTAATGAACTGCTCAAAACAGATATAAGCAGCATAACTGAACAAGATTTTAGAATATTAATGCTAGGCATGAAAAAAACATAGGGGACATCAAAGAAACTATGGACCAGACAGAATGGAAAATAAAAATAGGCATGAAGAATTTAAAAATGTGATAAATGAGATACATAATAAATTAGAGGCCTCCAATGCACGGATTCAAGAGGCAGAAAGGAGAATAAGTGATTTAGAAGACACCATTATAGAAAAACAATAAGCTGACAAAAAAAAGAGACAAACTGATCCAGGAACGGAAAGAAGAATTCGAGAGCTCAGCGATACGGTCAAACGCAACAATATCC